>NC_086448.1:217138616-217467782 GCF_028390025.1 Pseudophryne corroboree
TCCCTTCCTTCGAAGGAGTATCATCATTTTCATTTCGGCCATTACTTTGGTAAAGACCCGGGGCGCCGTGGACAATCCAAACGGCAGCGTCTGAAACTGATAGTGGCAGTTCTGTACCACAAACCTGAGGTACCCTTGGTGAGAAGGGTAAATTGGGACATGGAGGTAAGCATCCTTGATGTCCAGAGACACCATATAATCCCCTTCTTCCAGGTTCGCGATCACCGCTCTGAGTGACTCCATCTTGAATTTGAACCTCTGTATGTAAGTGTTCAAAGATTTTAGATTTAAAATAGGTCTCACCGAGCCATCCGGCTTCGGTACCACAAACAGCGTGGAATAATACCCCTTTCCCTGTTGCAGGAGGGGTACCTTGATTATCACCTGCTGTGAATACAGCTTGTGAATGGCTTCCAATACCGCCTCCCTGTCGGAGGGAGACGTCGGTAAGGCAGACTTTAGGAAACGGCGAGGGGGAGACGTCTCGAATTCCAATTTGTACCCCTGAGATACCACCTGAAGGATCCAGGGGTCCACTTGTGAGTGAGCCCACTGCGCGCTGAAATTCTTGAGACGGGCCCCCACCGTGCCTGAGTCCGCCTGTAGAGCCCCAGCGTCATGCTGAGGACTTGGCAGAAGCGGGAGAGGGCTTCTGTTCCTGGGAACTGGCTGTTTGCTGCAGCCTTTTTCCTCTCCCTCTGCCACGGGGCAGAAATGAGGAGCCTTTCGCCCGCTTGCCCTTATGGGGCCGAAAGGACTGCGCCTGATAATACGGCGTCTTTTTATGTTGAGAGGCTACCTGGGGTAAAAATGTGGATTTCCCAGCAGTTGCCGTGGATACCAGGTCCGATAGACCTACCCCAAATAACTCCTCCCCTTTATAAGGCAATACTTCCATATGCCTTTTGGAATCAGCATCACCTGACCACTGCCGCGTCCATAACCCTCTTCTGGCAGATATGGACAGCGCACTTACTCTTGATGCCAGTCGGCAAATATCCCTCTGTGCATCACGCATATATAAAAATGCATCTTTTAAATGCTCTATAGTCAGTAATATACTGTCCCTATCCAGGGTATCAATATTTTCAGTCAGGGAATCCGACCAAGCCACCCCAGCACTGCACATCCAGGCTGAGGCGATTGCTGGTCGCAGTATAACACCCGTGTGAGTGTATATACATTTTAGGATATTCTACTGCTTTCTGTCAGCAGGTTCCTTAAGGGCGGCCGTATCCGTAGACGGTAGTGCCACCTGTTTTGACAAGCGTGTGAGCGCTTTATCCACCCTAGGAGGTGTTTCCCAACGTGCCCTATCCTCTGGCGGGAAGGGGTATGATGCCAATAACTTTTTAGGAATTATCAGTTTTTTATCGGGAGAAACCCACGCTTCATCACACACTTCATTTAATTCCTCAGATGCAGGAAAAACTACAGGTAGTTTTTTCTCACCAAACATAATACCCTTTTTAGTGGTACTTGTACTATCAGAAATGTGTAAAACATTTTTCATTGCCTCAATTATGTAACGTGTGGCCCTACTGGAAGTCACATTCGTCTCTTCATCGTCGACACTGGAGTCAGTATCCGTGTCGGCGTCTGTATCTGTCATCTGAGGTAGCGGGCGTTTTAGAGCCCCTGATGGTCTTTGAGACGCCTGGACAGGCACCAGCTGAGTAGCCGGCTGTCTCATGTCATCAACCGTCTTTTGTGAAGAGCTGACACTTTCACGTAAATCCTTCCATAAGCTCATCCACTCAGGTGTCGACTCCCTAGGGGGTGACATCACCATTACAGGCAATTGCTCCGCCTCCACATCATTTACCTCTTCATACATGTCGACACAGTCGACACACAGCACACACACAAGGAATGCTCTAATAGAGGACAAGACCCCACTAGCCCTTTGGGGAGACAGAGGGAGAGTATGCCAGCACACACTAGAGCGCTATATATATGTTGGGATAACACCAAACAGAGTGTTTTTCCCTTTATAGCTGCTGTGTATATTATACTGCGCCTAATTAGTGCCCCCCCCTCTTGTTTTACCCTTTTCTGTAGTGCAGGACTGCAGGGGAGAGTCAGGGAGACGTCCTTCCAGCGGAGCTGTGAGGGAAAATGGCGCCAGTGTGCTGAGGAGATAGGCTCCGCCCCCTTCTCGGCGGACTTTTCTCCCGCTTTTTTCAGGAATCTGGCAGGGGTTAATATACATCCATATAGCCCTGGGGGTTATATGTGATGTAATTTAGCCAGCCAAGGTGTTTATATTGCTGCTCAGGGCGCCCCCCCCCAGCGCCCTGCACCCATCAGTGACCGGAGCGTGTGGTGCATGAGGAGCAATGGCGCACAGCTGCAGTGCTGTGCGCTACCTTGGTGAAGACTGATGTCTTCTGCCGCCGATTTTCCGGACCTCTTCTTGCTTCTGGCTCTGTAAGGGGGCCGGCGGCGCGGCTCTGGGACCGGACTCCGAGGCTGGGCCTGTGTTCGGTCCCTCTGGAGCTAATGGTGTCCAGTAGCCTAAGAAGCCCAAGCTGGCTGCAAGCAGGCAGGTTCGCTTCTTCTCCCCTTAGTCCCTCGATGCAGTGAGCCTGTTGCCAGCAGGTCTCACTGAAAATAAAAAACCTAAAACTAACTTTTCCTAAGAAGCTCAGGAGAGCCTCCTAGATTGCACCCAGCTCGGTCGGGCACAAAAATCTAACTGAGGCTTGGAGGAGGGTCATAGGGGGAGGAGCCAGTGCACACCAGGTAGTCCTAAAGCTTTTCTTTTTGTGCCCAGTCTCCTGCGGAGCCGCTATTCCCCATGGTCCTTACGGAGTTCCCAGCATCCACTAGGACGTCAGAGAAAATATATATTCATCTGGCTGTACATTTGTCTACAGCTACAGCAGCAATAGATACTGTATTGTGAACTATGTAAGAAAAGCACTGAGTCCTCTCCTGCTCAGGCAGGCACACATCATGTGTGTACTATAAGAGTGGGCAGCTGTCACTTCATTCAGTATAACTCTGCTTTCCTACAGCTAGCTTATTAAAAAGACACTATGTACAAACATAATATACATATCCTTATAACTAGGCAATAAAAGCAAGAAATCCATAAAAGGCTATCACAGAGTAATAAAGCTGCAAAACACATGTGTCAGGGCACCAATACTAATTCACTGGCTGTGGCTCTTACAAATATCACCCTGACGAGGCCTCGAAGATATAAGTGTTTCAACATGAAAAAGTGCAACAATCCATACCTGTGCTACAGACCGAAATGTGTTCTGCAAATAGAATCAAAAGGCAGATACAGATGTGTCCTCATACATTTTTGCAGCCACGCCATACAGCCCTCCTGGCACGCCAGGTCAGGTGAGAATCTTCTTTTTGCTAAAAATGCATCTTATTCGCAATGCATATATACAGGTTGAGTATCCCTTATCCAAAATGCTTGGGACCAGAGGAATTTTGGATATGGGATTTTTCCGTATTTTGGAATAATTGCATACCATAATGAGATATCATGGTGATAGGACCTAAATCTAAGCACAGAATGCATTTATGTTTCATATACACCTTATACACACAGCCTGAAGGTCATTTTAGCCAATATTTTTAATAACTTTGTGCATTAATCAAAGTGTGTCTACATTCACACAATTCATTTATGTTTCATATACACCTTAAACACACAGCCTGACGGTCATTTAATACAATATTTTTAATAACTGTGTATTAAACAAAGTTTGTGTACATTGAGTCATCAAAAAACAAAGGTTTCACTATCTCACTCAAAAAAGTCCGTATTTCGGAATATTCCGTATTTCGGAATATTTGGATATGGGATACTCAACCTGTGTATATATATATATATATATATATATATATATATATATATATATATATATGAGACGACACTCGGAGACTTTATATCACGAACAACTTGTATTTGTGCAAATGTTCGTGATTGGTTGGTCGTGATTTAAAGTCTCCGAGTGCCGTTTCATCTCTCCACTGTGTATCTACAAGGGATGATCTCCCTGGGAAGAGCACTGGAGCAAGACGGTCCTTTTGCTGGGACAGTGCCTAGTGCTGGAGGTCTGGAATAAATATATATACGTATATACACATATACACACACGTTTGTATATGTGCGCGTATGAGTCTGTTCTACTCTGTATACATACCATATACAAGTGGCATATATCAAATTAAACCGCACAGTGAGTTTAGGTCTATTGGTGATACTATTATAAGGTTGTAATGTAGTCTATTAAATACAGACCTGATATCTCTTAAAGGTGCTAAATTGTGTGTACCAGAGATTCACCAAACAGCGAATGATGTAAAACTGCCTGTACACAGATGTCGTACAACATGCAATGTAACCTGTATAATATGGTTTTCTAGCGTCTCTAGTTGTGCACATTAAATTAGTCTCATCATTCACATGTAATAATGGGCTGCAATAAAAAGGGAAACAATTCCACCTCCAACACTTTATTAATTTCTGTGATCTTGGTGCTAATAAGCAAGTTATAAAATATTTAGCACTTTTATTACAGAACGCCACATTCAAAATTAAAATTCTAAAAAGTGGAGAAAATAAAATCACAAATTTCCTGTCTGTTAAATGAGACAAAAGCAACATTGACAGTGTTATTGTGCAATATTACACTATGACTCGATACACAATTGGTTTAATGTGAGGGACCTATTTGCTGTTTGGTACGGAAAGCAGAATTAGATTATACACATCTGATTGCACTCAGGCGCACAAAGTGTTTTTAAAACACAACAGACAGAACGCTACACCCCAATAACTCCTCTATGGCACTAAGAACCACTCTGACATTATACACAAAACTACATCTCAACCCTAATTCCAATTACACAGTCATTTGCCTGCAGTGTTCAGCAGAAAATAAATTCCATAAAATAACGTTTCATATGTAAACATTTGTATATAGACTTTAATAGGAATGGTTACATTTTATTCATGTTAGGAGTTAATAAAAAGAAAGAAAAAACGAAAGAAAAAAAAACAGCCTTTTCCACATATGATTAAGTCAGACAAAGGACTTCAAAGACATATTTCTTTAATATGAACCAGTGACCTGAGTAAATATAAGTCTGAGAAGATGATGACTGAACTTAATATATTGGTTATTGCACTGCATATCCCACTTTATAAATCAATGCAGAAAATAGATAACAATAAAATACATAAACCCCCCCCCCCGCCCCCCTCTATCTGATATTTAATTAACCCTTAGTCTCAATAAGAAATCTATTAGTCATACAAATTCTATTGTACAGGCATATTTATTTGTGCTACACTTGTATTAGATGAGTTTAGCTTTCTGCTTTGAATATAACGGTCTATAGACAGATCTGTTGCTGTTAAAACAGGCCATACACAGCCAATCCTGCCTCTTGGAATGTCAGCTTTCGGCAACAGGATTGCAATAGTGGGTGAGCGAATCACATTGAGCTGGGCAACCTGATCATTTATAGCATCAGTTAGAACACAGAGGCCAATACAGAACATTTTCAATCATCTTCCAACTGTATTTATGAATATGGCTAATAATTATAGTACAGATTTTAATGGGATCATTATTAGTCCTTTCTAGTCATACATGCAGCAATAGTGATCAATTCCCCAGTATTGGCTGTAGTATCCTAAATGATCAGCACTAAGGGAGTCATTCTGAGTTGATCGCTTGTTAGCTATTTTTTGCAGCGCTCCAAATGGACAGTCACCGCCTATAGGGGAGTGTATGTTAGTTTTGCAAGTGTGCGATTGCTTGTGCAGCCGAGCGGTACAAAAAAGTTTTGTTCAGTTTCTGAGTAGCTCAGAACTTACTCAGCCACTGCGATCACTTCAGCCTGTTCTTGCCCGGAACTGACGTAAGACACCCGCCCTGCAAACGCTTTGACGCGCCTGCGTTTTCCCAAATACTCCCAGAAAACGGTCAATTGACACTCACAAACGCCCTCTTCCAGTCAATCTCATTGCGATCGGCTGTGTGAATGGATTCTTCGTAAAATCCATCGCTCAGCAACGATACGCTTTGCACCCGTATGATACGCATGCGCAGTTCTGACCTGAACACAGCGCAGCAAAAAAACCTAGCATGCTATCAGGTCGGAATGACCCCCTAACTGCAATACTGGCAGTAAGGGAACAGGAAAAATAGTTTTCTTTGACAAATAACAGAATAAGTATTCTTACTGGTAAAAGTACAGGGCAATCATTTACATTCTATTAAACCTCCAATTACCCCTATTTCAAGGGGACAGAACACCCTTGATCCCAAAATACCATGTCTGGGTATCCTGTCTCTCTTCTATATTAGGATCTCCTATGAATCAATAAGATTGTTATGACGCTGACAATCGGGATGGCGACACTGAAATGCCTGCGCTGTTATACCGCCACAGTTGCAATGCTGCTAACCACATTTTAAAAGGAATGGCATAAGTGTAAACAAGCTGGTAAAGAGAGCATGCAGTGCAGTAACCGTTAAAATATTTTGTTGGCAGTGTAACAACCGTGTTGGTATTTCAGTGTCCCCATAGAGATTGGTGACAGTGAGCGGGATGTAATTTAGTCCGAGTTTGGCGGCCATGAGAGTTGCCGGCCGAACTCTGACTTTTTTTTTTTAAAAGGCAAACATCTGCAATGCATAGTTTAGGCTTGTACATGATTGCCCCTTTAAAAAAAAACGACCAAGTTCAGCCGGCATTCCGCACGGCTGCCGAACTCGGACTTCATTACATAACGGTCGTTACGTCCATTTACAATCAAACTGCATCCCCATCCACTCTCCTGTAGAGCTTTCCCTGGCATACAGCAACTAATTACAATCCAGTCCAATCATTTAAAATACTAAGCAAGGAACTCCAGTGCAAGTGTTTTAGTGACTGGGGAAAAGCGAACCATATAAAGCTTTAAAAAAACACAAGTTACACTAATGATATGTTTTGTTAAAGTGGATGAGATGTAGCATAAACACAAACACACAGACAAAGTGGTATATTCGGTTTGCAATCCCTATTCCCATGCAAGATGAAATAACTTGTAATTAGGAATAGGGCCTGACAAACATGATCTTGTGATGTGAGAGGATACAGTCTTATGAAAAGCCCTGGTGGATGAGCCGCCTGTAAATAACTGTCAAATGATGTCAGCGTTGTTTAAAATACATATATAAAGGAGATTGCTGTCTATTTAAAAATGAATGAGCCTGGCTGCACCTTTATTAACAAGCCTCACAGTGTGGAAATTAATATTTATACCACACACTGGAAGATGTGAATTTCCAGGCAGCCTCTCATTCTGTACCGGATTATTATACTGGCTTTTAGATATACCTGGAGTCATGTAGGAAGAAACTGGTATAGGAATTCTCACTCTCGCGGAATCACATTAAAAGCTAATGTAGTGCAGATCAGGTACACTGGAAAGGACATTATCTGGCTTTGTAACCCAAAGGAGCATACTTTTGAAAGCCTAATGGAGAAAAAGATTTGGATTGTAAATGGTGCCTATACTGAACCCAGCCACCTCTATTTACCTTAGTACTATAATTACCTTTTGAATTATTACAATCTTATGTGCACTTGGCAATATTAGCTCACCTAAAACAGGTGAGCTAATAATGCCATGCAGCCAAAAAGCAGATT
This sequence comes from Pseudophryne corroboree, assembly GCF_028390025.1. Taxonomy (NCBI): domain Eukaryota; kingdom Metazoa; phylum Chordata; class Amphibia; order Anura; family Myobatrachidae; genus Pseudophryne; species Pseudophryne corroboree. Next base: position 217,146,294 of record NC_086448.1, read on the forward strand.
GGCATGAGTGGGCATATGGTAACCCAAATTGGAAAAATGGAGTGTAACTAGAGACTGATCGCAAAGTTGGGGGATAGCAGCACCCTGGCAAATAGTGGTTATTGATCAAGTTTGCCAAGAGAGGTTCAGGATTAAATACATTATGTATTGCTGACAAGATCAAGTTATGTGTGGCTGGCATGAACACTGGGCATATGGAAAACACTAGCCCAGTTAATTGCATATACCATTGCCTGCCAAAGTGCAGTCCCATAAGTGAGCTTGACTTAATAATATTGAAGGAGTATGGTCAACGAACGACGGACAAGAAAGATTACTACACGACTATGTCTCAGTATAAGAAGTTAGGATACATACAGTAAGTCCGGTTTAGTTCTGACTTTAAATTAATTTAAGAAAATCCATGTCTGAAGAAAGTGTGTAAATACAGTACATGCAACCTTACATTAAGTCACACTCCATGCCTTGTAAATGATTGCCGCTTTAAAAAATAAGTTGAGATCGGCCAGTACTCCTCACCCCCGGCAAACTTGGATTCTATGTCGACATAGTACATGTCGACCTAGAGTCCCTGTCGACCTACGTACTGTCGACCAATAGTGGTCGACCTAGACACTGTCGACCTAAGTCTAGTCTATCTAACATACTACACCCGTGTCAAGCGCATATAGAAAAAGGGGCCATTTTGTTAGGTGACTCAATAGTTATTAGTAAGCCTAGGATTCTTAGGTTCTAACCTATTCTAATCCTTTCCCATTTCAGTTTCCTTTTATGCACCAAGGAATAACATACTTAATTTCTGCAGGACCTAAACACCCTAATCTGTGAGTTTGTACCCAAAATGACCTATTTTGACTGTTCGAACCTACAGTAAAAAGAAGTTGATACATTTACAGTGGAAATGTGTGGAATGAGTAGTTTTCATATCTAATTCATGTATACAGATATGTTGTGCTACAGCCTTGCTGTGTTAGGCTACGGCCACACATAGCGGCCAAGCGGGTCCCATACTTTGAAATGTATGTATTCACCTTGAAATCCCGTTGTCCTGCCATCTGGCTCAACCGCAGCATGCTGCGTTTGGATCCGGCAGCGACGGGACTGCCGAACATGTGTGGGCGCCTGCATAGTCTCCTTGTGGCCAAGCGGGTCACGCTGAACGGGACCTGCATGGCCGCTATGTGTGGCCATAGCCTTACGTACGCAACACGACTGCCAGCTCTCGAGATTCGCTGGTGCAAGCGTATGCACACACCTGTGATCCATCCACTTATATATGAAAGCCACTGCTGCGAATGGATTGCAGCCTACCTGCGGCACAGCGCAATACGGGCGCAAACGCTGCAAAGAAGTAGCAGGACATATCTGTAATAAAGGCACAGTGTTTAAAACATGATATGTTGCGTGGTTTGGTTTTATTTTGATACAATGTATAAACTTCTAAACTGATGTTTCTCAAACTTACAAATTCCTAAAACATGGAGTTACATTCTCAAGAGTCATTATACAGTCCAACATGCTGAGGTAAGTTTAAAGGCTAGATTCTCATGGGCTGATATACAGGCCATACCTACTTTTCAAGTCTACTTTCTGGGAGAAGTTTGGGGAGGAGACACTGCACGCCACTTTGGGGGGAGGGGCCAAACTGTAGCGCCCAATGCTGTGAAACACCCGCGTTTTGCGTGTCCATGGTGAGGGGGTGGAGCAATAGTTTCAGCCCCAAAACAGAAAACTCGCAATTTGCGGGACTATGGCAAGGGGCGGAGCTAAATGATGTAATGCCAAGCATTTAGCCCTGCTTCCTCCCAGCATCTGCCGGTAATTATCACACCATTCTTCCCGCATCACTAGGAAGGGAGCAGGATGCGGGAGAGCTGCCTACTCTTCCGAAGCTGTGGTGGACTACCCCAAAAATCGGTAGTCTCCTGCAGCTTCCATGATGGTAGGCAAGTATGATACAGGCCAATGTGACCCGTGTCTCTGTGAGGTAAATGAACTACATTGACGTGAATCACAAGCATCTGCCTTTACTGTGTGTGAAGTCCAAAAGCCAATCCCTGAATGCTGCAGCTGAATAGCAGTCTGATATAAAATACCTTACACAGTAACGTATAAACTTATTTCTATGCACAAGTCATCACATTGAGCTTTAGTCTTTAGTCTGACTAGAACACTCCGGGGGACTATTTTTTTTTTCTTTCTAATTCTCACAAGATGAAAAATGAGAATCCATGCTATGTACATTGATTTGCATTATTTCTCTCGGAAATTACAATTTGCACTGCCCGTGACCTAGCTCCAATTCCTGCAGCTGCTAGTAACATGCATATCCCGTCTCCTAGCAACAAAATCAACGTGTATGCTTATTACTTCATTGCATTTTAATATAAGAAATTCTGTGACAGCCACCTAAAAATAGACAGCCTTCCAACCCACACATTTCATCATAACCGAGTTTTAAAAACTTTAGGAAAGAGTAACTCTCCTGCTTCCTAATATTTATTCTGAACTTCTGTTGGAACAGGAAAATTATTATCCAGTTCAGGGGCTGCGAACGTCCGGCCCACAGGCCATATAAGGCCAGCAAAATCATTTGGTCATTTTTTTGAAATTATGAAATGGAACAGAGCGCAGACAAGTGTACTGCGAAGCTGCTGGCTGCAGATAGAGGGAGCTGCGGTATGCAGCGCCTCTCCGGCATTGTCACCTGACATGGGGACAGAGCTGAACTGGTCAGACGAGGCAATGACTGGTGACTGACTTTGCAGGTTAAGTGTCTGATGTGTTATGAGGGGTGTTAATAAATGAAGCTTGCTGGGCGAGCACTCCCTTAAACGGCAGCCAAAGGGGTGGGGGGAGGCTGTAGGTATGTATGTATACTGTGTCTGTTTGCTACTGTATATGTGTGTGTGACTGCTGTGTGTATGTATGCTGAGTGTGTGTGTGTGTGTGTGTGTATACAATCATCGGGCTGACAACCCTATATCGGCTGATTGGCCCAACGATTGTTTAGGTGTGTATGCATGAAGATTAGCCGATAAATGGTGAATAACGCTCCTGCAATGGTCAGATCAGGAGGTCAGATCTTATGTACTGTTAAGGGCTGTATTCAATACCTGCCGGATCCCTTCCGACGGAAAGGATCTGACAGGTCATTATTCAACATGAGCGGCCAAATCCGACTGTCAGATTTGGCCGCTCCTGACACCTGTACCTGGGGAGGCAGACGCCGCTCAAACAAACCCCATGCTGTCACATCCGGAGGGCGGGTCCTCCCTGCTGCTGTCTACGTCCCTGCTGCTGTTTCCTCTCCTCATCTCAGAAACAGGTCAGCTTGCAGCCGCTACTCACCCGTCCCTGCTCCTCAACGTGTCCCACTCCCCTGTCTCATCTCCCCGGTTCTGACATCCGACTTTAAAAAAAAGTCGGATTGACATTGTTGGAACCTGAGCCAAAATGGATTTGGCCGCGGAACACTTGGATCCGCGGCTAATCCGACAAGCCACGTGGATTCCGCCAAGTCGGGAATTCGGGGATGTTGGCAAAAAATGGCCCGGCATTGAATAGGCCGGAAACTGCCATCATATACCTGTCTGAAAACTAAACTTTCCGACCAAAACCTGTCGGAAACTGCTGTCTTTCCGACAAAACGGCAGTTTCCAACAGGTATTGAATACACCCCTAAGATGCCGACCTCCCGATCCCATACAAGAGCTATTTATAGCACAGTGTGTACGGGGGTCACACTCCGGGGATCAGAGCACTTAATACGATCAGCCGAGTGATCGGCATAATGTTTACCCAACATTTAGTTGAGGAGTGTGCAAACCATTAAAATGAAATGAGTATGAATAGGACTATTACATTTTCTGATACATGCATCTGTGGTATGACACACTGGTGCTGGAATCCAGTTACGGCAGAGAGAAGAAATGCAAGAAGAAACGTGATCTTTGCACGTACCTCATTCCTGTATTCTTCATAAGATTCCATTTTATTATACAAAGGGAAATGTATGTAATCACGTCAACAACCTAACACAAGTTTTATTATGTGCAAGACTAAAAATAGGAGAGAAACAAAATGACTTTAGTCCTTCATTAATTAATGACCATTCTCTGACAACTTTGTGCCAATGTGTAAATAACATACATAGCATAGTAGTAAGCTACAGATTAATGGGATTCCCTTTTAAAACTTTTAACTCAAACACATTTAAAACGTATTCATTCACCCTGCTAAGTGCTGTAAATATGATACACTGAACAGCTACAGGCTGGATTATGGCACTCGAGAGAAAACGCACGCATAGTAATTGGTCAACTAACGTCAATCAGCTGTCCAGCGGATCACTGACATGGAATGAAGCAAAAGGCAAATGTGCAATTTCAGGTGTTTCTAGTGGAAGCGCAGACAAGAAAATGGCAGAAAACACATTTCTGAGAAGTGTCCTTCAGCTTGGATTATTGTTGGCTGCTTATTAACTGAAAACACTCTCAATGGCCGCAGCCAGGAGGAGATGAGAAATGATGCATCAAGTTCCTCGTATTACTCAATGAAGATGCTGAATAAAAACATATCGGGTGAAGGAGACAGGAGGTACCGTATGATGGAAAATAGACTGCATTCTCTTTTGGGCATTGTGATTCATGCTAAGGACTCCTGTGCGCCTGAGTCTCCCAAAATAAAATTTAAGATTTAAATTGCACTGTTTATTCATTTTAAGAGAAGTTTTTAATTTATTAACTGTCTAACCTCCACTTTGTGTAGCGGTGAACAAGATATGGTCATTCAATGACGGTACACTGAGACCCTGTATTACACCTTTGTTCCCAATGACGGCACATGCATTATTTCATAGCTCCCAACATCTGTTCAAATGTAATGCACTATTAGCTGCTCTATTAGTATGGTGTCACCAAGGGGTGATGGATACAGGCATCATCCACACTGTGGCTGGAGAGGCTTGGGACTGCACAGAGGTCACACCCCCAAAAACGCCATATGCAAGAGAGCATGGTTTTGCGAATGTGAGGCCACACCCGCTTTTGAGAGTGTACACACTTTTGGCACGCATGAGGAGTCAGGGTGACAGATGGGGCGACAGGGTGAGTAGGCGCAATGGGTGACACCAACAATAGTGACGCTACTGATCCTAACAAAACTGATATTAGGCATGGAAATCTCCCATCCTCTTCCAGCATCATTGCAGTCTGTCAGGGTAGTCTGTTGGACATCCACAGCAAGATGTGATCGAATTTGTGATCACTGGAGGTGCAGGATGCCGGCCGATCGTTCATGTTTTTTTAAAGGGACAACCACGTACAAGGCAAAACCATGTCTTGTGAATGCCCCTCTAAAGAAACGTGTGAGATCGGCTGGCATCCCGCACCTCCGGCGACCTTTGACTCCATTACATCCCGCCACGTGTGTTTTGACTACTTGCGGGTGTGGCTAATGAGACGAACACCAGGATTAAGTCATAGTTATGACATTCACTGAATAGTCATAATAAATGCTCCATATTCAGGAACATGGGTCTAAAGCAGTGCCTGAATGACCGCATCTAGTCCACAACTTCATGAAGTTGATAATATATATTTAAACAAAAAAGTATTAAAAATCCCTATGTAAAAAATGAAAAAACACAGAACACGAGTTAGCGCAATTTTACTTCTATACCCTGAATAGGGGGAACTGTGGATTGAGCAGAAGTAATTGGAAAAAGGTGTTAATTATTAACTCTTAAGCAGACACTGGGGATTTTGCATTTACTGTATCATCAAGTCTATAAATTATCAAATCATGTAACAAAGTCTTTCATTTGACAAATAGAAAAAAAACCCTCCAGATTCCTGCCAATTCCCGAACAACAAATCCTCAAAATATGTAAACAAACTAATACTGGCTGAAATTTCTCCCACACATAATCTAATGACTGTTCGGAAATGATAAAAACCCCATCAAGAATACTATTTATTCTGCAAATTTCTCCCACATAAACAGAATGCTATTTGAGAAAGGTAAGGTCATTCCTTGATATGGTGCATCAATGTCAAGGGCTGAATGCAAATCTGAAATACGGATGAAAAATATGTATTTTATGGAAATTCTGTGCAACCAGAACCGGGCACCTCAGCAAATCTGCCAATGAATGTGGTATATAAACAGCATATTATCATATTGCATGGTGGATATTATTAAGCTTTTTGTTTAGTTAATCCTTGACATGTGCAGAATGGCAGTTGCAAGCTAACATAAATGGAATCCCATTCCTCCAACCCTCCCCGCCACCCCCCCCCCCCCCCAAAAAAAAAGTAATAATAAAAAAATGAGAATATGCTTACCGATAATTCTATTTCTCATAGTCCGTAGTGGATGCTGGGGACTCCGAAAGGACCATGGGGAATAGCGGCTCCGCAGGAGACTGGGCACAAAAGTAAAAGCTTTAAGACTACCTGGTGTGCACTGGCTCCTCCCCCCATGACCCTCCTCCAAGCCTCAGTTAGGATACTGTGCCCGGACGAGCGTACACAATAAGGAAGGATTTTGAATCCCGGGTAAGACTCATACCAGCCACACCAATCACACCGTACAACTTGTGATCTGAACCCAGTTAACAGCATGATAACAGAGGAGCCTCTGAAAAGATGGCTCACAACAATAATAACCCGATTTTTTGTAACAATAACTATGTACAAGTATTACAGACAATCCGCACTTGGGATGGGCGCCCAGCATCCACTACGGACTATGAGAAATAGAATTATCGGTAAGCAAATTCTCATTTTCTCTGACGTCCTAGTGGATGCTGGGGACTCCGAAAGGACCATGGGGATTATACCAAAGCTCCCAAACGGGCGGGAGAGTGCGGATGACTCTGCAGCACCGAATGAGAGAACTCCAGGTCCTCCTCAGCCAGGGTATCAAATTTGTAGAATTTAGCAAACGTGTTTGCCCCTGACCAAGTAGCTGCTCGGCAAAGTTGTAAAGCCGAGACCCCTCGGGCAGCCGCCCAAGATGAGCCCACTTTCCGTGTGGAATGGGCTTTCACAGATTTTGGCTGTGGCAGGCCTGCCACAGAATGTGCAAGCTGAATTGTACCACAAATCCAACGAGCAATAGTCTGCTTAGAAGCAGGAGCACCCAGCTTGTTGGGTGCATACAGGATAAACAGCGAGTCAGATTTTCTGACTCCAGCCGTCCTGGAAACATATATTTTCAGGGCCCTGACTACGTCCAGCAACTTGGAATCCTCCAAGTCCCTAGTAGCCGCAGGCACCACAATAGGCTGGTTTAAGTGAAATGCTGAAACCACCTTAGGGAGAAATTGAGGACGAGTCCTCAATTCTGCCCTGTCGTATGAAAAATTAGGTAAGGGCTTTTATAGGATAAAGCTGCCAATTCTGAGACACGCCTGGCTGAGGCCAGGGCTAACAGCATTACCACTTTCCATGTGAGATATTTTAAGTCCACAGTGGTGAGTGGTTCAAACCAATGTGATTTTAGGAACCCCAAAACTACATTGAGATCCCAAGGTGCCACTGGAGGCACAAAAGGAGGCTGTATATGCAGTACCCCCTTGACAAACGTCTGAACTTCAGGAACTGAAGCTAGTTCTTTTTGGAAGAATATTGACAGGGCCGAAATTTGAACCTTAATGGACCCTAATTTTAGGCCCATAGACAGTCCTGTTTGCAGGAAATGCAGGAAACGACCCAGTTGAAATTCCTCTGTAGGGGCCTTCCTGGCCTCACACCACGCAACATATTTACGCCAAATACGGTGATAATGTTGCACAGTTACATCCTTCCTGGCTTTGATCAGGGTAGGGATGACTTCATCCGGAATGCCTTTTTCCTTCAGGATCCGGCGTTCAACCGCCATGCCGTCAAACGCAGCCGCGGTAAGTCTTGGAACAGACATGGTCCCTGCTGGAGCAGGTCCTTTCTTAGAGGTAGAGGCCACGGGTCTTCCGTGAGCATCTCTTGAAGTTCCGGGTACCAAGTCCTTCTTGGCCAATCCGGAGCCACGAGTATAGTCCTTACTCCTCTCCTTCTTATGATTCTCAGTACCTTGGGTATGAGAGGCAGAGGAGGGAACACATACACTGACTGGTACACCCACGGTGTTACCAGAGCGTCCACAGCTATTGCCTGAGGGTCCCTTGACCTGGCGCAATATCTGTCCAGTTTTTTGTTGAGGCGGGACGCCATCATGTCCACCTTTGGTTTTTCCCAACGGTTCACAATCATGTGGAAGACTTCTGGGTGAAGTCCCCACTCCCCCGGGTGGAGATCGTGTCTGCTGAGGAAGTCTGCTTCCCAGTTGTCCACTCCCGGAATGAACACTGCTGACAGTGCTATCACATGATTTTCCGCCCAGCGAAGAATCCTTGCAACTTCCGTCATTGCCCTCCTGCTTCTTGTGCCGCCCTGTCTGTTTACGTGGGCGACTGCCGTGATGTTGTCCGACTGGATCAGCACCGGCTGACCCTGAAGCAGAGGCCTTGCCTGACTTAGTGCATTGTAAATGGCCCTTAGTTCCAGGATATTTATGTGCAGTGACGTTTCCATGCTTGACCACAAGCCCTGGAAATTTTTTCCCTGTGTGACTGCTCCCCAGCCTCTCAGGCTGGCATCCGTGGTCACCAGGAACCAGTCCTGAATGCCGAATCTGCGGCCCTCTAGAAGATGAGCACTCTGCAACCACCACAGGAGAGACACCCTTGTCCTTGGAGACAGGGTTATCCGCTGATGCATTTGAAGATGCGATCCGGACCATTTGCCCAGCAGATCCCACTGAAAAGTTCTTGCGTGGAATCTGCCGAATGGAATCGCTTCGTAAGAAGCCACCATTTTTCCCAGGACCCTTGTGCATTGATGCACTGACACTTGGCCTGGTTTTAGGAGGTTCCTGACTAGGTCGGATAACTCCCTGGCTTTCTCCTCCGGGAGAAACACCTTTTTCTGTACTGTGTCCAGAATCATCCCTAGGAACAGCAGACGTGTCGTCGGAATCAGCTGCGATTTTGGAATATTTAGAATCCATCCGTGCTGTCGTAGTACTACTTGAGATAGTGCTACTCCGACCTCTAACTGTTCTCTGGACCTTGCCCTTATCAGGAGATCGTCCAAGTAAGGAATAATTAAGACGCCTTTTCTTCGAAAAAGAATCATCATTTCGGCCATTACCTTGGTAAAGACCCGGGGTGCCGTGGACAATCCAAACGGCAGCGTCTGAAACTGATAGTGACAGTTCTGTACCACAAACCTGAGGTACCCTTGGTGAGAAGGGCAAATTGGGACATGGAGGTAAGCATCCTTGATGTCCAGAGACACCATATAGTCCCCTTCTTCCAGGTTCGCTATCACTGCTCTGAGTGATTCCATCTTGAATTTGAACCTTTGTATGTAAGTGTTCAAGGATTTCAGATTTAAAATAGGTCTCACCGAGCCGTCCGGCTTCGGTACCACAAACAGCGTGGAATAATACCCCTTTCCCTGTTGTAGGAGGGGTACCTTGATTATCACCTGCTGGGAATACAGCTTGTGAATTGCTTCCAATACCGCCTCCCTGTCGGGGGGAGACGTTGGTAAAGCAGACTTCAGGAACCGGCGAGGGGGAGACGTCTCGAATTCCAATTTGTACCCCTGAGATACTACCTGCAGGATCCAGGGGTCCACTTGCGAGTGAGCCCACTGCGCGCTGAAATTCTTGAGACGGGCCCCCACCGTGCCTGAGTCCGCTTGTAAGGCCCCAGCGTCATGCTGAGGACTTGGCAGAAGCGGGGGAGGGCTTCTGTTCCTGGGAAGAGGCTGTCTGCTGCAGTCTTTTTCCCCTTCCTCTGCCCCGGGGCAGATACGAGTGGCCTTTTGCCCGCTTGCCCTTATGGGGACGAAAGGACTGAGCCTGAAAAGACGGTGTCTTTTTCTGCTGAGAGGTGACCTGGGGTAAAAAGGTGGATTTCCCAGCCGTTGCCGTGGCCACCAGGTCCGATAGACCGACCCCAAATAACTCCTCCCCTTTATACGGCAATACTTCCATATGCCGTTTGGAATCCGCATCACCTGACCACTGTCGCGTCCATAACCCTCTTCTGGCAGAAATGGACAGCGCACTTACTCTTGATGCCAGAGTGCAAATATCCCTCTGTGCATCTCTCATATATAGAAATGCATCCTTTAAATGCTCTATAGTCAATAATATATTGTCCCTGTCCAGGGTATCAATATTTTCAGTCAGGGAATCCGACCAAGCCACCCCAGCACTGCACATCCAGGCTGAGGCGATTGCTGGTCGCAGTATAATACCAGTATGTGTGTATATACTTTTTAGGATATTTTCCAGCTTCCTATCAGCTGGTTCCTTGAGGGCGGCCGTATCAGGAGACGGTAACGCCACTTGTTTTGATAAGCGTGTGAGCGCCTTATCCACCCTAGGGGGTGTTTCCCAACGCGCCCTAACCTCTGGCGGGAAAGGGTATAATGCCAATAATTTTTTAGAAATTAGCAGTTTTTTATCGGGGGAAACCCACGCTTCATCACACACCTCATTTAATTCATCTGATTCAGGAAAAACTACGGGTAGTTTTTTCACACCCCACATAATACCCTTTTTTGTGGTACTTGTAGTATCAGAAATGTTCAAAACCTCCTTCATTGCCGTGATCATGTAACGTGTGGCCCTACTGGAAAATACGTTTGTTTCCTCACCGTCGACACTGGAGTCAGTGTCCGTGTCTGGGTCTGTGTCGACCACCTGAGGTAACGGGCGCTTTAGAGCCCCTGACGGTGTTTGAGACGCCTGTACAGGTATTAACTGATTTGCCGGCTGTCTCATGTCGTCAACAGTCTTTTGTAAAGTGCTGACACTATCACGTAATTCCTTCCATAAGACCATCCAGTCAGGTGTCGACTCCCTAGGGGGTGACATCACTAATACAGGCAATTGCTCCGCCTCCATACCATTTTCCTCCTCATACATGTCGACACAACGTACCGACACACAGCACACACACAGGGAATGCTCTGATAGAGGACAGGACCCCACTAGCCCTTTGGGGAGACAGAGGGAGAGTTTGCCAGCACACACCAGAGCGCTATATATATATATACAGGGATAACCTTATATAAGTGTTTTTATAGATTCATCTGCCAATTTAGTGCCCCCCCCTCTCTTGTTTTACCCTGTTTCTGTAGTGCAGGACTGCAGGGGAGAGTCAGGGAGCTTCCCTCCAACGGAGCTGTGAGGAAAAATGGCGCCAGTGTGCTGAGGAGATAGGCTCCGCCCCCTTCTCGGCGGCCGTTCTCCCGCTTTTTTATGGAAAAACAGGCATGAGTTAAATGCATCCATATAGCCCAGGAGCTATATGTGATGCATTTTTTGCCCCCTAAGGTGTTTATATTGCGTCTCAGGGCGCCCCCACCCAGCGCCCTGCACCCTCAGTGACCGGAGTGTGAAGTGTGCTGAGAGCAATGGCGCACAGCTGCGGTGCTGTGCGCTACCTTATTGAAGACAGGACGTCTTCTGCCGCCGATTTTTCCGGACCTCTTCTGCTCTTCTGGCTCTGTAAGGGGGACGGCGGCGCGGCTCTGGGACCCATCCATGGCTGGGCCTGTGATCGTCCCTCTGGAGCTAATGTCCAGTAGCCTAAGAAGCCCAATCCACTCTGCACGCAGGTGAGTTCGCTTCTTCTCCCCTTAGTCCCTCGATGCAGTGAGCCTGTTGCCAGCAGGTCTCACTGAAAATAAAAAACCTAAAACTAAACTTTTTTCTAAGCAGCTCAGGAGAGCCACCTAGACTGCACCCTTCTCGTTCGGGCACAAAAATCTAACTGAGGCTTGGAGGAGGGTCATGGGGGGAGGAGCCAGTGCACACCAGGTAGTCTTAAAGCTTTTACTTTTGTGCCCAGTCTCCTGCGGAGCCGCTATTCCCCATGGTCCTTTCGGAGTCCCCAGCATCCACTAGGACGTCAGAGAAATAATAATAAATAAACCACAACTGTTCTAAAACAAGTCAAATCTATGACAAAACAGGACAGTGCAGCTATATAAAAACGCACTGGTTACTTTACATTCAATGGAGGAAAATGTAATGTTCCTCAGCCATGTCATTTTAGTGGACTGCATTACTTTGGACTATTCATTTACACCCATACAATGGCTGCCTTCCCTGTGTGTAGGTGACTAATGTACTTTAACAGGTATTTTCTCAACAGAGTTGGATAATATTTGAGGATTAGTACAATGAATTAAGACTTAATTAATCTCTCACTGTACTATATAATAGTAAAAATAAAACAACAATTTTCATTGAACAAGACAAGAAGAACCTTTATACAGTGTAAATAACCCCATTTCTAGGGTGTAATACAGAACTTCCGCTCACCGTACTTTATCTTACCCCCACGTTTATTGCCGCTATACCAACCACATCAGGTGCGCTACGCTATAGATGCTGTACTGCAAGAGGGGGGCACATCAGTATCTCTGTCAATGAGCTGATCACAGAACCAAGACTGAGACAGGATTCAATAACTTTCATGGACATATCATTACTCTTTTCCAAGGGTTATTATCTGGGTAAACTCCTCATACAGGAATACAAGTGAAAATTCCACTTATAATGAAATAATCCTACTATTATGTCCCCAACATAAATGACTGGCTTCTGCAGTAAGGTAAGATGATTAATAATGGATTGTAGTTTGTACGCACATTATCAGTTCTATGTTCTCTAGTAGGAAATGCTGGTGCATGAAGCTCTAACCAGCCACAGCATAACTGCAGGGGGGCAGTGTGAGTAAGCAGCAGGCACAAATCACATCAGTGACAAGGTGGTCCATGCCCTAATTTACTTCATATAACAAAGCAATGAGGAGATTAGGAGGCAGATGTGCTATGCTTCTTCCTTGTCTGGTGGCTTTGGCAAACATAAAACTCACAGTGAAGGGAATTTCCTCTGAAAGACTGCCAGGCTCTCAGTACATGGAATAATCTCTCTAAATGTATTCCAGTCCCTTTTCTCTTGCTGTCTCCTGACTAAGTTATTAGGTGCGCTGACTGCAATCAATGTCCGTAACTGCATGGCACGCACAAGGCTTTTGGATGCCAGACTCATTAACAGATAATTCGGGTATGAAATGGTTAACAAGTTATTCAGGTTATTTGACAGATTTGAAAAAAACCTACTCTGGACATTACCAAAGCATTCTTCATAAATCTGTAGGTAAATCGGATAACATAAGAATCTTATTATTCATTCTAAATTGAAAAATCTGTGATTTTGTGCCCTCTGTAATACTTGGGCCAGAAGTGAACGCTTTGCATAAGCTTTTAATTAACCATGCCAAGGGAGCTTACAGCCCTTAGAGAGTAACATGAAAAGTACTAATCAACACAAGAACATCACCTAGAAGAACACTATTTAATGCCTTTGATTATGATCTGTTCTGTACAGAAATTTTACTTTACTTAACTGTTGTAGGAGGAAACTACTCCCCAAAGCCAATTCCACAGACAGGTCCAGGAACAATTGCTCTGTGAAGGAATATTGGACATTTAAAACAGGGCTCGACAAATCCCGGGGACCAGGTCGCCATGCCCATACATTTGGCTGCCTGGCTACCAGATTATGCAGGGGAAGGAGGAAGCAGATCCTCTTCAGCCCCAGCAGAGATTTGAGAGTGTTCCTGTATTGCGACGGCTATTTCATGCACAGGATTGTGGGGTCATTGTTTGCGCGGGGGGCAGCTGCACTGCAATGTGGTTGCAAAGTGCTGGTTTACCTGGGGATATCCCCGAAGTTATGTGGCTCCTGGGGAGGGGATTTATCGGGTTTCAGTTATTTTTTTTTTTTTGTGGGAGGGCTGCTAGATATTAGAAAACTTTGTCAAGCCCTGATTTCAAAAATATAGAATTTGACAGCAGATGAGAACTGCTTGGCACATCTAGTCGACCCCTGATTTAGACAATACAGTCTTAGTATACTCTGGGAAAAATTATGTGCATTATATTTATTACCTTATGGGGGGAAATAAATTATCCGTGGTAATTAACTGCAGGTTAATTGACCGCCAGCCTATTCAATTTCCCCCCGGCAGCTCCGAAAAAAAATCCCTGATAATGACTTCATTTTCGCAAATTTATTACGCATTCTATGTGTTTTTGCCCAAAAATATTGGGGCTAACTGAATTCCACCCTATATCTTGTTCCTACCAAGAAACCAAAATCAGCAAAGCCCTCTGTATTGTGTAGCACGGAAAAATCCCTATTATGGCCAAAGGGTTCTAATAAAAATAATGCATCCTGCTTAGAACACATGTAATAAAGTAAATCATGGGATTATCTGCAAATCTAACCCTGTTTGTCTGCCATGGTCTTGCCTTTAAGGAGAAATTTTCTATTGAGATAATCCATTCCGTTACATTCACATTACTTTAGGCTAAATTAACTCCATTCATTATCAGTTCAGGACTCCATTTTGTGGGCTGGACCACATTTGCAGGGTGCACTCTCAAAAGCAATGGCCCTGCAAACAAAATGGCTGCCTGCACTATGTGTATGCAACAGGGCATTTAGACAAGTTACTTCAAGGGCAAGCTGTACACAGTAAACACATGTATAAAAAAAAAAAACCCTCAAAGAAGTGTGACGTGTGTGTCAGCATTCTACTTCTTGTTTAATATAGGCAGAAGTTTGACACATACACAGAAACGGTCCATGCCTGACTTGACCACTTACTATGCTTGGTGAGGCTTAGAATGATTTCTGGCCTATAGATATGCACATCACCCAATAATAGTTTCTTAAAAAAGTAAAACAAAATTAAACTAAAATAAATAAACAAATAAAAACACAACAAAAAACATGAAAAAAAAAAATATATATATATTTTTTTTCACGTTTAATTACTGCTATAAAAAACCCATCATGTGTGGTAAATTTCCATGGAACAACATTACTTAACAGTAACACTGTGCTTAGCATGTCTGCTGCCTAAGGCCCCTTACAGCTTTACTACTCTTGAAAGATCAATGAACATCATCCATCTACACACACAAAAACAATACTGAGCATTATTAAAGAGTGACTGAGTGCAATGTGAATATTAGTTATACATATACTTCAGAAAAACCATGGCTCAATTAGTGATTTAAGAGGTATGAAAAAAAATCTTGCTATTGTCTCTGCTATAAAAGAATAAATTAGTGGAAGGAAAAGAAATATTAAATTATCTCTGCTGCTATAATGAATCAGATCGCAGAAGGTGGTCGGGAGGAACCAGCAGGTTGTGATGAAATATTAAAACTAGTGATTATTGATGAAAAATTAATTAGCCTTTTTGATTTCCGCAACCTTTAAATCATACCACGGTTCTGGAGCTAATTAAAAGAGCTAAGACACATTCAGCTTGCACCTGACCAGCCACTTAGAGATCTGCGTAACAAAGGCTTTTAAGGTCATATTTCCATAGTACTGGCATGTGGGGAGCCAATACAATTTCACATTAGGATGTCTGATTCTGAAAAAAACTTTTTAGCCAGTCAGGTCACTGAGGGCCGCCAATGCATCTGCTGGTAGCCCTACATTTGACTCTGGTCACTCGTCGTAAAGAGTTATTAGTAACATTAACAAGGTTTGTACGAGTGGAAGTCACAGTGGAAATAGCAGCACTACATGAAAATGGTAAATTCAGTTTCCATATTCTGGGTAAAATGCTTGTTTGAGAGGTGACACCTCCTTGTACACTCACCAATTTATGGATATTTCCAGATTTGAGGGCTCTGCCCTGACCCATGTGTGTACTGTGGAGGGTGAATTGGGATAGATAGATTGTCCATCACTGCTTTAGGAAGGGTGCTGTGGGGATGTGGTCAATTTACCTACAATCAAAATCCCGACGGTCAAAATCTCGACAACCATTGACCGACGGTCAAAATCCCGACATGGTCAGAATACAGACATTTAAAATGTCGACAGGTCAAATAGTCGACATGAGTTTTTCATGTTTTTTTTTTTTATTGAAACCGACTTGTTCATACGTTACCATCCCAGGGGGACTATAATAGTGTGCCGAGTGCAGCGAGGCACGGTGCATCGCGAGCCATGCGAGGGGAAGAATTACACTTACTGTATATGGTGTCCATGTCAACCTATGTCGACATAGACACACAAAAAATCAATGAAAAACATGTTGACTTTTTGACCTGTCAACATTTCAAATGTCGGTATTTTGACCTTGTTTGTTTTTTGACCTTGTTTGTTTATTGATCATCAGTCAATTGTTGTAGGGATTTTGATTGTAGGTATTTCATACTGATCCCATGCTGTGCTCTCCTGCTATAAGTGCCAAAATGGGTGTTCCTTAAGTATGTCCTGGGAACATGGCAGCAGCCATGCTCCCTGTCCAGATTCATGGGTCTGAAATATTGTTAGTTATCATATTGGATTGTTTATTTATTATATTCACCTACACACAGGGGAGGAAGCCATTTTGTGAGACAAATAATCCAGAAAATGCAGCCTGAATAAATACACTATGATACAATGTTTCAGCAATGTCACAACTAGGGAGGCCAATCCCGGGCCGTTTTTTCAATCCCGGGATTCGGGATTGAAAAACGGTCAATCCCGGGATCTCCGGGATTGCAGTAGGGATCGGTGAAAGTTGTAGGGAGCAGCGCTGGAGGGAGGGTGTAGGTAGCGGTGCGGGAGGTAGGGAGGGTGTAGTTAGCGGTGCGGGAGGTAGGGAGGGTGTAGTTAGCGGTGCGGGAGGTAAGGAGGGTGTAGGTAGCGGTGCAGGACTCAGGAGGGAGGGTGTAGGTCGCGGCAAGGAGGGTTGGTAGCGGTGCAGGAGGGAGGAAGGCTGTAGGGAGCACCACTGAATGCACGGAGGGAGAGAGGGTGGGTGTAAGTAATAGTACTTACTATTAGGCAGGGCGGCAACCATGAACACACTGAACGCGGCGGCATTTCAAATGAAGCGCCGTCCGCCAGCCAACCAGAGCTGGCGGACCGGCAACCAATCAGGGAAGCGGCCGCAGCAGTCGCTCCTGATTGGCTGCCGTTGCAGCTTCCCTGATTGGCTGCCAGTCCGCCAGCTCTGATTGGCTGGCGGCCGGCGCTACATTTGAAGTGCCACCGCGTTCAACTTGTTCATGGCTGCTGCCTGCCTAATATTAGTAAGTACTATTACTTACGCCCACCCTCCCGCGCATGCGCAGTATAATCCCGTGAATCCCGGGATTGGATGCTCCAATCCCGTGATTCAAATCCCGGCATTTTTGGACCCAAAATCCCGGGATCCCGCCGATCCCGATCCCGGGATTGGCCTCCCTAGTCACAACACTCCTTAGAAATTGATAGGCTGCTTTATTGTACCTCAAAATGACTTCCAATATGAAAGGTGCATTTTAATACAGTGCACTTTCAAACCCTAACCTCAGCACTACATGTTCAAGAATAGACTCCGCAGCATGGCAGTAAATTATTTACTACTGCTATTTCTATGGCGTGCTCTACTATTATAGTCCATGACAAGATACCCAGTAAGCAAATCTGACACAACATGAAACTTCCCTAACAAGCACTTCCAGCAATTCATATATATTTACCACCCAAGCATACAGGCCTGCATATGTGGATATATCACAGAGGCCTGTGTTTGTCTAACTACATTTATTTATATAGAAAGAAGGATACACCACAGTACTTACAAGTGGGTAGGAACACCAGTTGGGTATCTCCGAACAAAGAGGTAAGACGATCGGGATCCTGCTAATAAGCTACAATTTTTGCATTATATGACAGGTACTGGTGACCACCATCTATTGTGACATTTCAGAGATTCTGCATTGCACATGTACAATATTAATTTTGTAATGTTATATACAGGCTACATTTTGTTTTCTTTTACAAACTGAGGCGTATTGTTATTAGTTTTTGATCAAGCCATTCATCTCCAAAACAGAGAGCGTCCAAGTATGAACATGATAATATATTTGACAGACAACAATTACTTGGCGTTTTATAAGCTTAATTTGCTGTCTTGTCTTATCTGGTGTGTGTGTCAGAATAACCAGACTATGCGGCGGAAAGCTGTGAGTGACAACAATCTGAAAAACGGTAATTAGGGGGGAAAATTCCCAGCCTCCCTTCTGAATCTTCCTCTGTTCACTTCCCACATGAAGTTATTTTAGATTTTCTGGGGACTTTGCAGGTTTTATAGACAGATGGAGAGGTACAAATTCCCCAAACGGAATATTTTTTTTTTTTTTTTTTGTGAACTTGAAACAGATCACCACCCTGGGAATTTCCACTTTTAGTTTATCTTTCAATTGTCAGATTAAAGTTTTAGATTTGCAAAAATACAGGGATAAAGCAGAATTTTTAACAGTAAATGCAAAATAAATGTGCACATAACTCCTTCACCTGTAAAGGGCAGGGCTCGGAAACCCAGCGACACTAATTCAAATGCTGAGTGAACATGCCATGTGCTGATTCGACTTTGACCACCGTAGGCTTAATGTAATTAGAAATTTCTAATCATTATTAAAGCATATCTACCCAATGCAAAGGGAAAAAATGTTTAATGAGGGCACTAACCTTCAAGGTTTGATATTTTCCTTCACCTTAAGCAAATTTTCCTTCACTTTAAGCAAATTTTGTATCAGTCTGACTGTTTTGTTTTGGCTGCTGTTGAGTATAAAGGTACCACAATACCCAGCAAGCTCTGGATTCATTTTCTATGCGCTGCTATAAGACACCATTGCTGGTTAAGACAAAGCTGCACAGGTAACATGTGGAATTTCAAGTCTAACCAGCATCGCCAAGCCTAAGGGTCTTTTGGGATATGTAGTTCAACACCTGATAAGCCACAGGTTTCCCAGTTCAGCTATAGAGAAATCGGAGGTCATGGCATCCCCGGCTCAGAGCAGTTGCTACAACTGGAGGCTGTTCTGCCACAAATGAATTTTCATATGGTAGTTTGCAAAGTATTGTGAAAACAATGCTAATCACTGCAGAACCATTCTTTCTGTAACGCCGTATAAAGAGAAAGTTGCCATAATTGAGTTTTAAAGTCACAATAGTCATGAACGTAAACACCTGCCATGCTGCTTCAAGTCCGTATCTGGATTTCATTGTCGGTCAATAAGAACAAAATTAGCATTTGGGCTATGGACAAGTGCAATGATTGTCATGGACAATGCCTTCTAATTGTCTGATCCACTCATAATAATTAGGTAAAGTACGTAACAGAAAGGCTAATTTTTCCCCCAAAACTTCCTGGATGCTGTAAGTTATGTGTGAGACTTACACCTCTGGTAATGCGTCCAGCAGAGTGAGTGTTTCATCAAAGTGCAACGCTCTGTGCTATTCCTACATTTCCTGAGGGAAAGTCAGTACTTGTTACACACTGTGACTGGCTTTTGTTTCCCTTTCATATGCCAACCTCATCTAAAGCATTATTATTTTCTATGCACTGCTACACACTGAAGACACACGTTCTCTATTTCCATACTGTGGTTACTGATATTCCAGTGAAAAAACACTGGCTGGAGCAAGACACAGTAGTACAGTAAATGGCAGCTCAAAGCGCTGGCATCCCAGTTGTTCTATAATAGAAAAGGTAATACCAGACTGGTTTTGGAAGTGGTCTTCCGCCAGCGAGTGAGTAGAGTGGAGGGGATGGGGTGAGATCACTGGGTTTAAGCAGCTGGAATTGGCTCAGCAAATATACATAAAATAGAACCATATTAATGTGTAAACTGGGGTAATAGACAGAGTACATAAATTTAAAAAATTGGACTTTATTAGCTACAAAAATAGGATTTTAATTACCTACCGGTAAATCCTTTTCTCGTAGTCCGTAGAGGATACTGGGAATCTATTTAGTACCATGGGGTATAGATGGGTCCACTAGGAGCCATGGGCACTTTAAGAATTTGATAGTGTTGGCTGGCTCTTCCCTCTATGCCCCTCCTAGCAGACTCAGTCTAGGAAACTGTGCCCGAGGAGATGGACATACTTTGAGAGAAGGATATAAAAGGATAGTGGTGAGATTCCGAACCAGCACACACAAACAAAAGGAAAGCCATGCTAACCAAACTTGGAACAGGAATAGCAACAGCTGAACCAACAACACTACTAGTAACAGTGCAGGACGAACGTTGCACTGGGCGGGCGCCCAGTATCCTCTACGGACTACGAGAAAAGGATTTACCGGTAGGTAATTAAAAACCTATTTTCTCTTACGTCCTAGAGGATACTGGTGATCCATTTAGTACTTTAGTACCATGGGGAAGTACCAAAGCTCCCAAACCGGGTGGGAGAGTGCTGAGGGTCCTGCAGAACTGATTGACCAAACTGAAGGTCCTCAGAGGCCAAGGTATCGAACTTATAGAACTTTGCAAATGTGTTTGATCAGGACCAAGTAGCTGCTTGGTAGAGCTGTAAGGCCGAGACACCGCGGGCAGCCGCCCAAGAAGAACCCACCGACCTAGTCGAGTGGGCCTGTACAGATTTAGGAATCGGCAATCCTGTTGTGGAATAAGCATGCTGCATAGTGAGCCTGACCCAACGTGCAATTGACTGTTTTGAAGCAGGACACCCCAATCTTATTGGTATCGTAAACAACAAACAGGGGGTCCGATTTCCTGTGATGAGCTGTTCTCTTCACATACACCTTCAAAGCCCTCTCAACATCCAAGGACTTTGAAGTAACAGAGGAACCACAATTGGTTGGTTGATGTGAAACGTCGTCACCACCTTAGGAAGAAATTGCTGACGGGTCCAGAGTTTAGCTCTAACCTCATGGAAGATTAAATAGGGGCTCTTGTAAGACAATGCCCCCAGCTCTGACACACGTCTTGCAGAAGCAAAGGCCAACAGTGTGATGGTTTTCCGCAAAAGATATTTTACGTCTACCTTCTGTAACGGTTCAAACCAGTCTGATTGGAGGAACTGCAGCACCAAATTGAGATCCCAAGGTGCCGTGGGAGGCTGGATGTGCAGAACCCCTTTCAAGAACATCTGGACCTCAGGAAGAGATGCCAAGTGTTTCTGAAAAAAAATGGACAAGGTCGAAATCTGGACTTTTATAGAGCCTAGACCAGGCCTGGCCAACCTGTGGCTCTCCAGCTGTTGTAAAACTACAAGTCCCATCATGCTTTGCCACAGTTTTGCTATT
Organism: Pseudophryne corroboree; assembly: GCF_028390025.1. Classification (NCBI taxonomy): domain Eukaryota; kingdom Metazoa; phylum Chordata; class Amphibia; order Anura; family Myobatrachidae; genus Pseudophryne; species Pseudophryne corroboree. Next base: position 217,167,487 of record NC_086448.1, read on the forward strand.
AGGGAATGCTAAAACTGTGGCAAGGCATGCTGTGATGTGTAGTTTCACAACATCTGGAGAGCCACTGGTTGGCCAGGCCTGGCCTAGACATAGGCCCACATCCACACCTGACTGCAGAAAAAGCAGGAAACGTCCCAGATGAAATTCCACCTCAGAATATTTTCTGCTCTCACACCAAGAGACTTATTTCTTCCAAATACGGTTGTAATGTTTAGACTGACCTTGTCAGGAATCCCTCTCCTGGCTAGAATTAGCCGTTCAAATTCCATGCCGTCAAACGTAGTCATGTTAAGTCTTGATAGACGAACTGCCCCTGTTACAGGAGATCCTCACGAAGAGGTAGAGGCCGCGGATCTTCCAGGAGCATCCCCAGAAGGTTTGCATACCAGGCCCTTCTTGCCCAGTCCGGAGAAATGAGAATTGCTTGAACTTTTTCCCTTTTTATTCTTTTGAGAATTCTTGGGATCATCGGAAGTGGAGGTAACACATACACCATCTGATAGGCTCATTGAGTTGTCAGAGCGTCCACTGTCTGTGGCTCTCTCAACCTGGAAAAAATATCGATTAAGCTTCTTGTTGAGACAAGAGGCCATCATGTCGATTTATGGACAACCCCATCGTCGTGTCACGCACCTGAACACCTCCGGGTAAAGGCCCCACTCCCGCGGGTGCAGGTCGTGTCTGCTGAGGAAGTCTGCTTCCTAGTTGTCTACTCCCGGAATGAAGACCGCCGACAACGTCACAGCGTGTTTTTCTGCCCAGAGGAGAATTCTTGACACCTCTGACATTGCTGCTCTGCTTTTCGTTCCTCCCTGTCGGCTTATGTACGTTATTGCCGTCACATTGTCCGACTGAACCTGAATGGCCCAATCTTGAAGAAGATATGAGGCCTGCAGAAGGGTGTTGTATACAGCCCTGAGTTCCAGAATGTTGATCGCTCCCCCCTGCTATGACCCCCTGGTACCGCTGAGGTAATCTGGAGTCACACCGGAGGAGCTGCGCGTCCCTGTCAGTCAGCGTCTATGACCCCTGCAGAGGGAAAATGGCGCTGGTGAGCTGCTGGATCCGCTCATAGTGAAGCCCTGCCCCTTCAATGGCGCGCGGTCTTCCTGCTTTTTTTATACTGGTTGAGGTAAATTGTGCTTAAAATGGAGAGAGAACCATTTTAAGGCTTTGTTTGCCAGTCTGGGTACTGTGTACAGTGTACTGAGCCGCAGCTGTGTACTGAGTCTGGAGAAGCAATCCGCCCTGGTTTGAAGCCGTGCGTCTCTGTACCCTCATGCCACCATAATGGCCGGCGACCCGCTAACCGGGACGCCGGCTTAGTACTCACCACTCTTCTTTCTTCTGGATCTATTAGGGGTGGCGGCGTGCTGCAGGAATGTTCGCTCGCCATGGTGGGGCTTGCGAATAGTTCCCTCAGGAGCTAGTGTCTGGTCAGCGGGGATTGGGACCATTAACCCTTCCCCCCAAGTCCCACGAACCAGGCAGGCTGGTGCCATCCAGTCCTGCCTGAAAATAACAAACAGAAAAATAAATGCAGAAAACTCTTCAAGAGCTTCTATAAGCATGACAGACTCCTCCGGGCACATTTTCTAAACTGAGTCTGGTAGGCGGGGCATAGAGGGAGGCACCAGCCCACAGTATCAAATTCTTAAAGTGCCCATGGCTCCTAGTGGACCAGTCTCTACCCCACAGTACTAAATGGATCCCCAGTATCCTCTAGGACGTAAGAGAAATAGGCATTGCTAATAAATTGGCACTCCTGATTCCAATTATAAAGCCCGGAAAGAGTGAAGACATACCTACCAACTGTGCACCTGTCCTCTTGGAAATGAAGAAGACAAAGTTGGATTGCACTGCTGGTGAATTCTCATGCAGAAGTAGGAGGGGAATGATGATATAAAAACTAGGTTCTTGTCTGCTGTACATAATCCATTTCTCTATCACAAGAATTACAGATTTATATGGGCATTCCTAGAATTACAGCATGCATCAGCTAAGGTATGATGAATGGATCTGAAGAGTGGTCTTCTCTTTACGCAAGTAGGCATTTGGATATGATTGGCTTTTGTACTGTGGACATTTGCTATGTTCTATATGTAAAGGGGCTAAGAATCTTAATAACATAATCTCAACTACATATTAGTGGAAAACGGAACCAGAAATCTGACAAATGTCTTATGCTTATATATCTGATGTTACCCAAGATATGGCCTTCCCAGTCTCTAGATCAGAACCCAATCAAACATTAGATTTTAAAATATTTATGCTTTTAGTTTATTAAACTTGTTTTAAAGTGCACAAATGAAATTACACTCTTAGTGATACGGCATATCAGTCATATTCCCATCACAGCTGACAATATAATAAGATTTTAAACCTACCAGTAAATCTTTTTCTCCTAGTCCGTAGAGGATGCTGGGGACTCCGTAAGGACCATGGGGTATAGACGGGCTCCGCAGGAGACATGGGCACTCTAAAGACTTTAGATGGGTGTGCACTGGCTTCTCGCTCTATGCCCCTCCTCCAGACCTCAGTTAGAGAACTGTGCCCAGAGGAGACGGACAGTACGAGGAATGGATTTTTGTTAATCTAAGGGCAAGATACATACCAGCCCACACCATCCACACCGTACAACTTGGAACATACGAACCAGTTAACAGTATGAAACAAAACAGCATCAGCCAGAGACTGATCAAAACTGTAACATAACCCTTATGTAAGCAATAACTATATACAAGTCTTGCAGAATGTAGTCCGCACTGGGACGGGCGCCCAGCATCCTCTACGGACTAGGAGAAAAAGATTCACCGGTAGGTTTAAAATCTTATTTTCTCTTACGTCCTAGAGGATGCTGGGGACTCCGTAAGGACCATGGGGATTATACCAAAGCTCCAGACCAGGCGGGAGAGTGCGGACATCTCTGCATCACCGATTGAGCAAACATGAGGTCCTCCTCAGCCAAGGTATCAAACTTGTAGAATTTAGCAAAACTGTTTGAACCCGACCAAGTAGCCGCTCGGCAAAGTTGCAATGCAGAGACACCTCGGGCAGCCGCCCAAGAAGAGCCCACCTTCCTAGTGGAATGGGCCTTTACCGAATTTGGTACCGGCAATCCAGCCGTAGAATGAGCCTGTTGGATCGTGTTACAGATCCAGCGAGCAATAGTCTGTTTAGAAGCAGGAGCGCCAACTTTGTTGGCCGCATACAGGACAAACAGTGCCTCTGTTTTCCGAACTCGAGCCGTCCTGGCTACATAAATTTTTAAGGCCCTGACTACATCAAGGGACTTGGAATCCTCTAAGTCCCCCGTAGCCACAGGCACCACAATAGGTTGGTTCATATGAAATGACGAAACCACCTTAGGCAGAAATTGAGGACGAGTTCTCAACTCTGCTCGATCCACATGGAAAATCAGATAAGGGCTCTTGCGAGACAAAGCCGCCAATTCGGACACCCGCCTTGCAGATGCCAAGGCCAGCAACATGACCACTTTCCAAGTGAGAAATTTTAATTCAACCGTTTGAAGAGGTTCAAACCAGTGTGATTTTAGGACCTGTAACACCACGTTAAGGTCCCATGGTGCCACTTGGGGCACAAAAGGAGGCTGGATGTGCAGTACTCCCTTCACAAAAGTTTGGACTTCCGGGAGAGAAGCCAATTCCTTCTGAAAGAATATTGATAGGGCCGAAATCTGTACCTTAATGGAGCCTAACTTTAGGCCCATATCCACTCCTGTTTGTAAAAAGTGGAGAAAACGGCCCAGATGGAAATCTTCCGTAGGAGCATTCTTGGCTTCACACCAAGATACATACTTCCTCCAAATACGGTGATAGTGTTTAGCCGTCACCTCCTTCCTAGCCTTTATCAGAGTAGGGATGACTTCCTCCGGAATACCTTTCCCAGCTAGGATTCGGTGTTCAACCGCCATGCCGTCATACGTAACCGTGGTAAGTCTTGGAACACGCAGGGCCCCTGCTGCAACAGGTCCTCCCTGAGAGGAAGAGGCCACGGATCTTCTGTGAGCATGTCCTGAAGATCTGAACACCAGGCCCTTCGAGGCCAATCTGGTACAATGAGTATTGTCTGCACTCTTTTTCGTCTTATGATTCTCAATATTTTTGAGATGAGTGGAAGAGGAGGGAACACATAGACCGACCGAAACACCCATGGTGTCACCAGGGTGTCTACCGCTACTGCCTGAGGGTCCCTTGACCTTGCACAATATCTCCGAAGCTTCTTGTTGAGGCGTGACACCATCACGTCTATTTGAGGAAGTCCCCAACGACTTGTTATATCTGCAAAAACTTCTTGATGAAGTCCCCACTCTCCTGGATGGAGATCGTGTCTGCTGAGGAAGTCTGCTTCCCAGTTGTCCACTCCCGGAATGAAGACTGCTGACAGAGCGCTTACGTGATTTTCCGCCCAGCGAAGAATCCTGGTGGCTTCCGCCATTGCCACTCTGCTCCTTGTCCCGCCTTGGCGGTTTACATGAGCCATGGCTGTGACGTTGTCCGATTGAATCAGCACCGGTAGGCTGCGAAGAAGATTCACCGCTTGTCGTAGGCCATTGTATATGGCCCTCAATTCCAGTACGTTGATGTGTAGACAAGCCTCCTGGCTTGAGCATAGTCCCTGAAAATTTCTTCCTTGTGTGACTGCTCCCCATCCTCGGAGGCTCGCGTCCGTGGTCACCAGAACCCAGTCTTGAATGCCGAACCTGCGACCCTCGAGAAGGTGAGTACTCTGCAGCCACCACAGGAGAGACACCCTGGCCCTAGGGGACAGGCTTATTTTCTGATGTATTTGTAGATGGGACCCCGACCACTTGTCCAGAAGGTCCCACTGAAACGTCCTCGCATGGAACCTGCCGAAGGGGATGGCCTCGTAGGTCGCCACCATTTTCCCCAGTACTCGAGTGCATTGATGGACTGACACTCTTTTTGGTTTTAGCAGGTCCCTGACCATGTTCTGGAGTTCCTGGGCTTTTTCCATTGGGAGTAAAACCCTCTTCTGTTCCGTGTCCAGAATCATGCCTAAGAAAGATAGTCGAGTCATTGGAATCAACTGTGACTTTGGTAGATTTAGAATCCAGCCATGCTGCTGCAGCACTCTCAGGGAGAGTGACACGCTTTTCAGCAACTGACCTCTCGATTTCGCCTTTATCAGGAGATCGTCCAAGTACGGGATAATTGTGACTCCCTGCCTGCGCAGGAGCACCATCATTTCTGCCATTACCTTGGTGAATTTCCTCGGGGCCGTGGAAAGCCCAAACGGCAACGTCTGAAACTGGTAATGACAGTCCTGTACAGCGAATCTCAGGTACTCCTGATGAGGAGGATATATGGGGACATGAAGGTATGCATCCTTTATGTCTAGAGACACCATAAAATCCCCCCCTTCCAGGCTGGAGATAACTGTCCGGAGCGATTCCATCTTGAATTTGAACTTCTTCAAGTACAGGTTTAGGGATTTTAGATTCAGAATGGGTCTGACTGAGCCATCCGGTTTCGGGACCACAAACAGAGTTGAATAGTACCCTTTCCCCTGTTGGACTAGGGGAACCTTGATAATCACTTGCTGTTGACACAGTTTTGAATTGCAGCTTAAACTATTTCCCTCTATGGGGGAGAAGCTGGTAAAGCCGATATGAAAAATCGGCGAGGAGGCACCTCTTCGAATTCCAGCTTGCAGCCTTGGGATGCAATCTCCATCGCCCAAGGATCCATGTCTGACTGAACCCAGACCTGGCTGAAGAGCCGAAGACGTGCCCCCACCGGCGCGGACTCCCTCAGCGGAGCCCCAGCGTCATGCGGTGGATTTAGTAGAAGCCGGGGAGGACTTCTGCTCCTGGGAACTAGCCGTAGCAGGCATTCTTTTCCCTCTACCTTTACCTCTGGCAAGGAAGGAAGAGCCCCGAACTCTTCTGGACTTATGCGACCGAAAGGACTGCATCTGATATTGTGGAGTTTTCTTTTGCTGTGGGGGAACATAAGGTAAAAAAGTAGATTTACCCGCGGTAGCTGTGGAAACCAGGTCCGCGAGACCCTCCCCAAATAAAACCTCACCCTTGTAAGGCAAAACTTCCATATGTCTCTTTGAGTCGGCATCACCCGTCCATTGGCGCGTCCACAGGGCTCGCCTAGCAGAAATTGCCATGGCGTTGGCTCTTGAACCTAACAGCCCAATGTCTCTCATATATAAGGCTGCGTCTTTAATGTGACCCAAGGTCAATAAAATGCTATCCCTATCTAGGGTATCAATGTCAGATGACAAGTTATCTGCCCATGCAGCTACTGCGCTACATACCCAAGCCGACGCTATTGCCGGTCTGAGCAAGGCACCCGTATGTGCAGTGATTTTCAACCTTTTTCAACTCGCGGCACACCGGCAAGACTTTAAAATTGCCAAGGCACACCATCAGTGCCACACGGGGGGAAAAAACATTGGCCCCCATAGTAATTAAACAGACACACTGGCCACCACAGTAGCACAAACACATTGGCCCCCAAAGTAATACAAATACATTGGGTACTGCGGTAATAAAAAAAAAAATGCTTCCACCCCCACAGATTTATAATAATGGGATGCAGTTAAAATACCGGCTGTCGGGATTCCGGCATTCAGGAGACCGAAGCCGGAATACCGACAGCCAGTGAAAGTGGAAAAAGTGGAATCCCGACCTCTTCAGGGTATTCCCACTCGGGTTGGTGGGTCCACGCCATAAACTGAGTGGGAATATAACCTGTGGTGAGCTAAGCAAGCCACCGGGCTTGAAGTGTGGTGAGCGCAGCGAGCCCGCGAGGGTACTCACTGCTGGGATTCCAACAGACGGGAAGCCGCTGTCGGTATACTTACAGCCAGCATCCCGTTTGTCGATAAAACATAAAACATATCAATTTTATAATAATGGTACACACTTCTCCCCCAGTAATTCCACATGCTGCTCCACATAGTAATTCCACTCCCTGCCCCCATAATAATTCCACTCCCTGCCCCATAATAATTGCACTCCCTGCCCCATAATAATTCCACTCCCTGCCCCATAATAATTCCACTCCCTGCCCCATAATAATTCCACTCACTGCCCCCATAATAATTCCACTCACTGCCTGTCCGCGCCCCCCGTATTTTCTGACATTGTACTTGCATCCAAACACCTACAGTAATTCCACACACAAATTCATGTTTGTTTGTTTTTAAATATATACTGTATACCTGCAACTACGATGAGCGCTGAGAAGGCAGCACGGATTGACGAGCAGCACTGACCAGTAGGCGGGCGGGCACTCCAGGAAGGAATGCGACGTGGCCTGCGTGATCTATGAGTCACAATAGGTCACAGGCCGCTCGCGGAAGTGCACAGCGCTGGCTGCGCTGCCTGAGCCGGCTATTGATTGCGGCGGGTGGCGGGCGGCTGGCTGGTCTCTCTGGCTAGTGGCAGCGGATCTCCCTGGCGGGCGGCGGCACACCTAGAGACCGCTCACGGCACACTAGTGTGCCGCGGCACAGCGGTTGAAAATAGCTGCGTATGTGCATAAATTGATTTTAAGGTAGTTTCCTGTCTGCGATCAGCAGGATCCTTGAGGGCTGCCGTGTCTGGAGACGGTAGCGCCACCTTTTTGGACAAGCGCGTCACAGCCTTGTCCACCCTGGGCGGTGATTCCCACAGTAACCTGTCCTGTGCAGGGAAAGGATACGCCATAAGAATTCTCTTGGGAATTTGCAGTTTCTTGTCTGGAGTTTCCCAAGCCTTTTCAAATAACGCGTTCAGCTCATGAGATGGGGGAAAGGTTACCTTAGACTTCTTTTCCTTAAACATGCATACCCTCGTGTCAGGGACAGAGGGGTCATCTGTGATATGCAAAACATCTTTTATTGCAATAATCATATAATGAATACTTTTGGCCACCCTTGGGTGTAACCTCGCATCATCGTAGTCGACACTGGAGTCAGAATCCGTGTCGGTATCAGTGTCTGCTACTTGGGACAGGGGACGTTTCTGAGACCCTTGAGGGCCCTGTGATACAGCCAAAGCCATGAATTGACTTCCTGTTTTTTCTCTGGACTCTGCTTTGTCTATTCTCCTGTGTAATAAAGACACATTTGCATTTAAAACATTCCACATATCCAACTAATCAGGTGTCGGCGTCGCCGACGGAGACACCACAATCATCTGCTCTACCTCTTCCTTAGATGAGCCTTCCGCGTCAGACATGTCGACACACACGTACTGACATCCCCACACACTCAGGGATATATACATATATATATATATATATATATATATATATGAAGACAGTCCCCCAATAAGGCCCTTTGGAGAGACAGAGAGAGAGAGTATGCCAGCACACACCCAGCGCCACCGGACACTGGAATAAAATCCCAGTCATTACAGCGCTTTTATATAAATATACTCACTGCGCCAAATAAATGTGCCCCCCCCTCTTTTTTGCCCTCTGTACATGTGTTCAGCAGGGGAGAGCCCGGGGAGCCAGCTTCTCTGCAGCGTGCTGTGGAGAAAATGGTGCTGGTTAGTGCTGAGGGATCAAGCTCAGCCCCCTCAAAGTCAGGCTTCGGCCCAGCTCAGATTCTTATACTGGCGGGGGTTTTTGCAATATACAGCCTCCGCAGTATATATCTATGCCAGTGTCCCTAGAGGTTTTATAATTGCTGCCCAGGGCACCCCCCCCCTGCGCCCTGCACCCATACAGTGCCACCAGTGTGTGTGTAAATGCGGGAGCAATGGTGCGCAGCGTTACCGCTGCACGGTACCTCATTGAAGATCTGAAGTCTTCTGCCGCCTTTGAAGTCTTCTTTCTTCTCATACTCACCCAGCTTCTATCTTCCGGCTCTGTGAGGAGGACGGCGGCGCGGCTCCGGGACGAACGGCGAGGGTGAGACCTGCGTTCCGACCCTCTGGAGCTAATGGTGTCCAGTAGCCTAAGAAGCAGAGCCTATCATTTAAGTAGGTCTGCTTCTCTCTCCTCAGTCCCACGATGCAGGGAGCCTGCTGCCAGCAGTGCTCCCTGAAAATAAAAAACCTAACAAAAGTCTTTTACAGAGAAACTCAGTAGAGGTCCCCTGCAGTGCACCCAGTCTCCTCTGGGCACAGGATCTAACTGAGGTCTGGAGGAGGGGCATAGAGGGAGGAGCCAGTGCACACCCATCTAAAGTCTTAGAGTGCCCATTTCTCCTGCGGAACCCGCCTATACCCCATGGTCCTTACGGAGTCCCCAGCATCCTCTAGGACGCAAGAGAAAAGTTGGTGATTCATAGGTTGCTATTTATATCAATAGCATGACCCTCTTCACAAATACCTATACCTGCAATACAAAATATTAGTAAAGGAATATCATTTAATAACATGTAAGTCACGTAACACTCCTTTGAACGATGGGAATTTGCTGTCTTTTTTGAGATCTAGAAACCCTGAATATGTATCATAATAGTGGAAATCTCTCATGGGCACAGGTATAACGGAAGGATTCAAGTATTGATGGAGGCAATAAATTTATTTCTTTGGTAAAACCTGAATTCCAGTGAAATGTACTCCAACACTTAAAGATTATTCATTATTGTCAATAATGTAGTAGAGGACAGTTCGTTCCAAGCATTTTGCAGTTTCCAAGAGCATAAAAAGTATTTTTTTTTTTTTTTTTTGCAGGATTCAGCCTTGCTTCATCACATAGGAAACATACTTGTACAGAGAGTTCAGGGTATGATGGAACTCTTCCAGTACAACTGCACCCTTGAGATATTTTTGCCATAAAGAAATATAAGAACATCTCCCAAATTCTCCTACTGCAATGAGAGATCACTTTATCTAAACTAGTCAGCAACAATCATCACATATTACTGTAAAGACAAAAAAACACCCATAAAAGCACACTAATGGGCAAAACCATGTTGCACTGCAGGTGGGGCATATGTAACATGTACAGAGAGATTTTGATTTGGGTGGGTTAATACTGGCTGCTTTATTTTTAAACTGCAATTTAGATTTAAGTTTCTACACACCCCACTCATACACAAAAGGGGGAATTTTTAAATGAAAAACTTCTAAAGCAAAATTAAAACAACTAGAAATAAAACTGGCATACTAACAAGCAGCCTATTTCTTGCTTCTTGACAATATCCCCTTGATATGCCTGAACAGCACTTAAACTTTATAAAAAAAAACAAAAAAACACACACATACAGTTCACAAAAAGGTCTTAAGTTTCAAAATGTGCATTTTCCAACTGTGGTAAAATGCTTACAGAAAACCCCATTGCATGATTATTATATTTATGTTTCCATTAAAGCCTCTGCAGAAAGCTATGGGTGGCTAGCCTACTATTTCCAAGCTATTTAGATTTGCTGTAGCTGTGGACAATTTCAGTGAAATTATACTTGTAGGACAATGCACTCTAGGTGCCCAGTGATTGAATGGAGGCAGAACACGATGTCTCACAAGGCTCCAGTGCATCATTGTGACAGGGAAAGGGCTGTGGTGGTGGAAGGAGCTGTGTGCATTCATTCTGTTTATATATTATATATATATATTATATATAGATAGATATAGATAGTGCATGACATCTGTAACTATGATATGCGTACTTCCAGAATGCAATAATCATAAGAAAGTACCACCTTGAGAAGCAATAATTGCCTGTCTGGGATGCGCACACAGAGGATCAAGCTATAGCAGAGTCATCTGAAGGGGAATGGGAATCCCTGAATAATCTGCACTTAAGCGTGTATGCACAGCGATGAACGCTGACATCGCTGGGCTGAAAAGCGCTCAGTGCATACACACTGAGGGCTTTTATCCCCTGCACAGCGATGTCAGAGGGGGTGAGCGGCTTTTTGAGCGGCTTTCCATAGCAGAACGCTATGGAAAGCTGCTCACCCAGCCGTTCATCTACCTGTAATACCAGTAGATGAACGGTGGCCTCCGGTGATGAAGCGGGAGCGCGCATCAGCGCTCACCGCTGGGGCATACACACTGGGCGATTTTGAGCTGAAAGTAGCTCAACACACCAAAAGTGAGCTGCTTTCAGCTCAGAATCGCCCAGTGTGTATGGGCCTTAAGATGTACAAAGAGTATGTAATAAATACTACTTCCTATCCCAGACTGAACTAACCACACAGGGTGCTTAATCAGACATGCAAGGCATATACTACCAATTACAGAAAACAGTAACTGTGTATGTCTTGATAAAGAACTTTACTCCATTTACCAGAGTCCAATGTTTAAGGGGGGAATTCAGTTAGTGGCGGGGTTTACCCCCGCGGCCAATTGCTGGCACTGGACCTATTCAATTAGTGGGGTTTACCCGCGCGGGAGTCTCCAGAGTCCTGCGCGTGAGCCCCACAGACCGTCTGAACCTTGCAGCTCTGTAAAGTCCACGTAAAAAAAACCCTCAACACACTGATTCTGCAGTTTACGTGGAATCACTGGGTTTGCGCGTGTAAATCCTGATTTTTCAGCGCAAGAAAAAAGCTATTTAATTGAATAATATTTCTCAAACTCCATCCTCAGGAACCCAAATTGCTCATGTTTTCCACATCACCTAGCAGTTGTAGAGGTGTACGGTATCCATTACTCACTAATACATTTGAAAAGGTCCAGAGGTGGAGCTAATTCCAGGTCTGTGAGGAGACCTGGAAAACATGCATTATTTTGGGGTCCTGAGGACAGAGTTGGAGAACCTATCGTCTAAGCCAGCTATTTTCAACCGCTGTGCCGCGGCACACTAGTGTGCCGTGAGCGGTCTCTAGGTGTGCCGCCGCCCGCCAGGGAGATCCGCTGCCACTAGCCAGAGAGACCAGCCAGCCGCCCGCCACCCGCCGCAATCAATAGCCGGCTCAGGCAGCGCAGCCAGCGCTGTGCACTTCCGCGAGCGGCCTGTGACCTATTGTGACTCATAGATCACGCAGGCCACGTCGCATTCCTTCCTGGAGTGCCCGCCCGCCTACTGGTCAGTGCTGCTCGTCAATCCGTGCTGCCTTCTCAGCGCTCATCGTAGTTGCAGGTATACAGTATATATTTAAAAACAAACAAACATGAATTTGTGTGTGGAATTACTGTAGGTGTTTGGATGCAAGTACAATGTCAGAAAATACGGGGGGCGCGGACAGGCAGTGAGTGGAATTATTATGGGGGCAGTGAGTGGAATTATTATGGGGCAGGGAGTGGAATTATTATGGGGCAGGGAGTGGAATTATTATGGGGCAGGGAGTGCAATTATTATGGGGCAGGGAGTGGAATTATTATGGGGGCAGGGAGTGGAATTACTATGTGGAGCAGCATGTGGAATTACTGGGGGAGAAGTGTGTACCATTATTATAAAATTGATATGTTTTATGTTTTATCGACAAACGGGATGCTGGCTGTAAGTATACCGACAGCGGCTTCCCGTCTGTTGGAATCCCAGCAGTGAGTACCCTCGCGGGCTCGCTGCGCTCACCACACTTCAAGCCCGGTGGCTTGCTTAGCTCACCACAGGTTATATTCCCACTCAGTTTATGGCGTGGACCCACCAACCCGAGTGGGAATACCCTGAAGAGGTCGGGATTCCACTTTTTCCACTTTCACTGGCTGTCGGTATTCCGGCTTCGGTCTCCTGAATGCCGGAATCCCGACAGCCGGTATTTTAACTGCATCCCATTATTATAAATCTGTGGGGGTGGAAGCATTTTTTTTTTTATTACCTCAGTACCCAATGTATTTGTATTACTTTGGGGGCCAATGTGTTTGTGCTACTGTGGTGGCCAGTGTGTCTGTTTAATTACTATGGGGGCCAATGTTTTTTTCCCCCCGTGTGGCACTGATGGTGTGCCTTGGCAATTTTAAAGTCTTGCCGGTGTGCCGCGAGTTGAAAAAGGTTGAAAATCACTGGTCTAAGCCATGGGTCGTCAAACTTGGTCCTCAGGATCCCACACAGTTAACGTCTACCTGCAAAATTTTAACTGTTTGGGGGAGAACAGAGTTTGAGTACCACTGGTCTAAGCATTGCCCAGGACAATGCACGGAAAACATAAATACGTAAATCAAAATACTGTACAAGACAAGAGAGAAAAAACAACAGTTTTCATAATTAGCATTTTCTTAAAAATGTATTTCCATTGGAAACAAAGCTATTTATCCAGTTCTCGTAGTCGTCTGTGAATTTAAAGACTAGGATTACTGTATGTACCAGAACATACATTTCCCATGATCTGCTAATGCAATTACAGTAAAAGCACCTGCTACTGTAACAGTAGAATGGACAGCTTGATGGTAAAGAAACACAATTAGACGAGAAGATGGAGACAATTTTTTTTTTTTAACTAAAGCTAATCCAGATATAAGCAGGAAAGCACGCAGGGCCGTCCACACACTGCGAGGGGCAGCTATGTTGTGGACTTATGCCTCAGGGTTGTCACTGGTCCTCATCACTGTATAGGCTGTATCCTCATTTAACATTGGTTCAGCATTCTACCAAAGCCAGTCATGGTTTCCAGCGGTTTGAGCAAACTGTATACATCATACAGTGTGTCACACAGCATTTTATACGCCTGCACGCATTCAAGTAGTAATTACGGTGTGTCAGAAAGCAATTGCACCTCTAGCGTCTCTAATATTTCAGGTGGGGAGGATTATGGTTACAAATGAGCAAACTTTAATACATATAATGACATTACTTCTATGAGCTTGTCAGTATCTCTCTTACAAACAGACCATAAAAACATTACACCCTGCAATAGAAAGCTGAAACATATTTTCATATTCAGCTAAAAATAATACAAAAGAAAAAAAAGTCAGCTTCCAATCTCATCTACACTTTCAGCATCATAGAAAAGCCTTTGAAAAAGTTGCCTTTTAGGTTAACCTTAGGTGTCAATTTAACATTTTGCAACTTCCAATTAAAAGCAGCTACCAGCAAACAAATTGCGGAGGGGTTTCCAGGGCATGTTTGGCTATGCAGGATACCCAGATTCCTGTATGAAATACAGTATCTGCTGATTAACCAAATTGGATAATTACAAATTTGAGACAATCTTAATTGGGTCAACTCAAAAGACGAATATTGAAGAGAATTACCCCAAAGAGCATCTTCTAACAGCAATAAAAGTGCTACCAGCAAAATCCCCTTTTTTGCAGCAGGAACTGTTTGGGGGGCTGCGGAACACAGAAATACAGCTGAATCACTGTAAGCTACTCCACAAGACAACCTGCACTGAAATAATGTGCACACTGGCTAATATAATTGGTGATATTTGTATCTGCTGGGATTCACAATTAGCCACATTTCCTAATTACGCTCCAATAAAGGAAAAAAGCCACACTTCAAGCACACTAAATTCTAGTGAAAGTAGACTGCTGACAACAAACTTAAAGATTTCTCATATATAAAAATACTTTATTTAAATTAAGTCAGAATATTTTAGAGCCATTAAAAAAAAGTATGCATAAATACTAATTCATTACAAAAGATTTGTATATACCCGTAACAGACAGCCACATAGAAAGTGTTATGCAGTAAGACTTCATCACAAAGGACGTATTGATGCTAGGCTCATGCCTACCTGTCTACAGGTGGAGGCTTGGAGTTCCTCGGTTTCTTTACTTGGGCATACAGTGCTTCCATTTGCTTTCCATCTCTTGGACTTTGGGGTCTACTGTTCAAGTTAAGTGTACCGCTATTTGGAATTGTGTCATAGTGTACAGAATAAGCGGGATCATCAGAGACTCTGTAATTCTTAGAATATTCTTGGATCTCGGCATAGTCCTTTTCTCTGGCTTGTCTTTCACGAAGCTCTCGAGTCTTTGCCTGAATTCTATAGAAGAGAAAAGAAAAAAAGCTATTGGGACTGCCACATTCTGATGGATATTCATTTACAGAACAAAGTTATAATAAATGTTGCCCCATGCTTATTTCTGCAATTACAGTAGGCAATGTGATACAGCTTATGAAGTTCCCTATTCACAGTAAAAGGAGGAGGTGGCATTTAATTCTGCAGTTTTATTTCATTTTTTGCAGTAAGGTTACACACCGTTTGCTTGTTAGGTGCTAAAACCCGGTGCTTCCCATCATGTTTGTGCCAGGAATATAAAATGTTACATATAAACACAATAGGAAACGCTGGAATTTAGAACCATATGCTTCGTAAGTAAACATATTGGTGTTAGATGGTTTATCAAAGTTTTTATTACCTTAATTTGACTCCTTTATTAACTTTACATGCCTTCCTGAAATACTGCTTTCAATTCCTAACTTTATTTTCTGCTTTTCAGCAATGCGTGTATATAATACAGTTATTACTTTTGCTCATTTCTCAGCACTGAGATACAGACCACTGTGTACTAGAAGCACCAAAGCAGAGAGCAACATCACAGGAAGGAAAGAGGAACTGCATGGGTTGTGAAAGATGCAGGGCGCTAAAATGAACACAATAAATAAATAAAACAACAACAGTAAACATGTCTGCAAACATGACAGGCACACTGAATGAAGCCAGAAAAGATAAAACAATTATTTAGTAAAAACCAAATGGAGAGCATTAACATACTGTAGGGCCCGCCAAAGCCACGAGAACACATGGGATCAGTAAATTATCCCTGATCCCCTGTATTTTCGTGTGATCGCGGGTTCAATTTCGTCCGGTCAAAACAATTTCTAATTCGATACAGTGATAACGACCATCAATCATTAATCGTGATATCCGGCTGTTTTGATCAAAATCGCATCGCCCCTAATATGATACCGCCCAGTGTTGGGCCACGCTAGATCCAGCTAAGGCCAATACTTAAACTATACATTTAGTATACACTTGGCTCATAACATTGAACAATGTAAAATCTTAAGCTTTGCCTGGATAAAGCAATTCTACACATATACCAGAAAATCTAAATACAGCAATGAATCAAAATTCAGTAACAAAGACATTGGTTCTCAAGAATTAAGTGGAGGTTAGGGGCCAAACCAACATTATATTGCTTACTGTACGAGGAATTAAACAGATAGCTATACAGTCTATAATTATTCAGACAATGTAGCAACCACAGAACTGAATGCTTACAATAAATGACCTGTTAACAGGATATTTTCAGAAAGTCACTTATTTAAAGGAACTTGTTTGATGTTCTCCAAAGGATTCTAAAGACTAAAAGGGAAGAGATCTGTTATTGTTCAGAAATCTCTTGTTCCTCTAAAGACGGATATGCTGTGCAGAGTGGGAGCTTTGGGCACGTTTTCCCGTCAAGTATTTGTGTGACTTAGGAAATGAGCTGAGGAGAAGGTTTCTCCCACTCTTGCTAAGCCGGTGTTCCAGATACACTACTTACAGTATGCAATGCATTTTAAAAGCACACATATGCCATCAAAAGAGAGTGGAGAAATGTCAAGCCTGACGGATAGTGATTACACAAAATACACAGGTGCCAGTCTGATGGACCATTACAGCATGCTGCAGGGCTGCTGCCTCTCCAGAAATCCCTGACAATTAGGTGAGCTGCTGAGGAAGCAGACCCGGCACTAGGAGAGGGAGAGATTTTGACAGCCGTCTCTCTGCACTTCCACATCTCACTGCACAATTCAATTGACTGCAAACTTATAACGCAACATTTAGTTAAAGGAAATACTCTTAGAGATCTGTTTCTACAATAAAAATCACAAGCTATAAAGGAAAAATCTAAAGAAAACATAGATATTTACATCAAACTGAATATATGTACACTGAACGGTAGTTACTGAACTTTAGTGCCCTGTATGTAGAATCACTGGTAGACATGCACCACCTACCATTCTAAATATTTAGTATATATTATCATTTAGAGGTCATCTGTTCCCCTGCAGCAGTATCTTCACGCAGCAGCAGGAAGGCCTCTATCGCAGTTCTACCCAAAAATCCTGAATATTGCACTTCACTTTAATAAATTACAATGGCGGGTGGAGGGAAATTACAATGGAGTGGAGGAGAAAGGGACAAATGACGCATAGGGAAAGTCAAGTGTGGCAGCAGGAACAAAGTGCGGGACATTGCGGGGGCAAATGAATGGGTGGGAGCTACATACATACAACTGAAGAGTGGAGTGCACAGACCTAACACTGAGATGCGGTAAATGTTTGGGAGCTGGACACTGGACCGTTATGGCCTGAGTGTAGTTGTCGCGCAAATTCTACATCATGTCCAAGACACTGTGGAGTCGAGGGAGTAAGCAATTTTGCCCAAGGGTGATAGTACTCTCGTGATGGCAGGGAATGTAAAATATACAATAGAATCATAAACGTCCCAAAATGGTACTTCAATTTCTTCAACTTGGAATCAGCAGGTTCATAGAGTCCCCAGACAAAAATATACATATCTATTACTAGAAAAAGAGAAATACCATGTGTCATTTTACTGCAAGTGATAGGAACATCTGCACCATATACTTTTTATTAGCTAGGTTTTATAGTCCCTTTCAATGAGAACAAAATGCTCTTAGTGGTCTCATCTAATGCAGTAAAATGGAAGAAGAGAGTGAGCTCTCAGGTCCTCTAACACTGATGTAGTTCAATGGGTCACAAGGTGAAAAGCCCCCATTATGGTGAAATATTCTTTCAGGATCAAAACGAACAATGCTGCAACACTAAATGTATTATGACACCACAATCATTTATCACCGAGATCTTTGCTTCTTGTGAGTAAGTGACATTAAATAGCATCTACTTTGAGAGATCTATGCGATTACAGTCTTCCTATGACTTATTCTACACACCTTTGTAATGCCTATGAAGCAGCTTTTCATAGATCGTTCATATTTGTGTTGCATTTTTTAAGGTATCGGTATCATAAAAACTTTTTTTGAAAGTGACAAGAGAATTATTTATGGTTAAATGCATCTTTGCATAGTAGAACTGCAGAAAATCCTGATGCAAATGTGAAAGTATGTTTGAGCTATAATGGAATACTACAAAGTCAGCACTGGTTGTGAACATGGACGAGACTATACAAAGCCCATTTTTAAGGTACAACATGGGACGTAGAAATGATCTTCTAGAAAATGGCTGTGAGCAACAGAAAATAATGGCACAGAGGTGTCCCGATACACCTATTACTTTTGAACCCTATGGTGCGAGATGGGTGACAATTCCTGTGCTCGACTACTTTTACCTGAATTTTGTGTCTCAATTCGCTAATCGTGCAGTGAGGTCTTGATTGAGAGATTTACGTAAATATGAAATTTACGTACATCACCGATGTTTAATAATCTGCGCATGTGGAGGAGGTGCACTGTGCATGTGTCAATCTGGTCCTACAACGTCACCCGCAGTGCCCCAAACCTGAATCATGATGCACAAGCTGCTGGCATTTGAGTCAGCATTCCAGAAAATGGGAGCATGTTGTCCCTGTTTTCTGGGCGCGCTGAAGTCAGTGGTACTAGAAGCGTGATTGTGCAGGACATCCTGAGTAGCAGGAGGGTTACTCAGATGACTGATCTTTGCGCAGTAGATCCGATGTTGTGTCTTAGGATGTAGCAGCGGATCACAGAAGCCACCAATGGGCGTCTTTTACTTAAGATGTCTCCTGTGGCTTTTGTATAACTTCTCAAATATGCAGTGGCTGTGCTAGTAGCATCCACCTCTGATACAGCCCCTAAGTTGCTAATTGTGTCTTAGTATTTATTGTTGCAAAGGAATTGGTACATAGTAGCAGATTAAGCATAATGATGTGTGGCATAGTGCATTGCTGGGTATAGGTCGTTGGGTTGACAGTCATTAGGTCGACCACTACTGGTCGACATGCATTAGGTCGACAGGGTCACTAGGTTGGCATGGTCATAAGGTCGACATGTGCTAGGTCGACAGGTCAAAAGGTCAACATGAGTTTTTGTTTTAACTTTTTTGGGTGTCGTTTTTTTCGTAAAGTGACGGGGGAACCCTAATTAGTGCACCGTGTCCACTTGCATGGCTCGCCATGCTTCAGGCAAAGTGCTACCACTTCGCTCGGCACAGGTTACCGTTCCCAATTGTAGTCCATTTGGATCGTAAAGTATGAAAAAGTTCGAAAATTGAAAGAAAAAAAAAGTTAAACACTCATGCCGACCTTTTGAACTGTCAACCTAATACCATGTCGACCTAATGCATGTTGACCAATAGTGGTTGACCTAATGACGGTCAACCTAGTGGTGTTGACCTAATGACCATATCGCGTAACCCATCGGCTACCTTTTACAAATGCCTTTGCAACAAAAACACTAATGCCACTGTAAGTATAGTACTTAGGGCCTAATTCAGACCTGATCGTAGCAGCAAATTTGTTAGCAGTTGGGCAAAACCATGTGCACTGCAGGGGAGGCAGGTATAACATGTGCAGAGAGTGTTAGATTTGGGTGGGGTGTATTCAAACTGAAATCTAAATTGCAGTGTAAAAATAAAGCAGCCAGTATTTACCCTGCACAGAAACAATATAACCCACCCAAATCTAACTCTCTCTACAAATGTTATATCTGCCTCTCCTGCAGTGCAACATGGTTTTGCCAAACTGCTAGCAAATTTGCTGCTGCGATCAACTCTGAATTAGGCCCTTAGTGCGCTATTTGTGACTCAGTATACCGTTGGCGAATTAAGACGCAATTATGTTTCAAGATTATGTTGTACGTTTCCCTGAAATCTGTGTCTTACATATGTGTCCTCATACACTGAGCATCTTTACACCATACGTCATGAGATGCCCAAGGTCCGACGGAAACACTCCCAGATCAGTAGCATACTGTATTTTTCTTTTAGGTTTTACATCTAACGTGGCACTGCAGATACAGTAAAAAGCTGCAGAAAATGTACCCGAGACGCTGTGCTGCGACTTTAACTGCACAGGAATTGGTCTTTCACATTCACAAGGTAGCAGATTAAGCAGAACAGAACTTGACGTGAGGAAAGCTGCGGCTGTTTGACAAAGCTGCAGCCACAGTGTGAAAGGACATATCTGTATACTAAATAGCTAAAAGTATACTGAAAATTTAGGATTAGTATAGGGGAGACATATTTTATGAAAGTCACATGATGCAGCTAAGTCGTAAAGTCTGTGCCGTGCCAAATGGAGTAATTGGCGCAATTTGAGGATAGGTGTATATGGAAAGAAAGCAAACACACATGAACCACAACTTCAAAGGAGTCACTGTAGGTTCATACAAATCTCATTGTTCAATTCTTGCGTAGCTTGTCCAGAATTTCCTTTACTTGCTACAGACAACACATGCATGTTACACCATGTAAATGGCATTAGATGCAACATGTAGAGGCACTGTCTCAATAGCTCAGCCAAGTAATTTTGCATAGATAGAACTTGTAAAGAGCACACATCTTTTAGAAACACAGGACTATAACAGGTGCATGCATAATAAAATTGTTATGAGCATCTGAAAACAATGTTTCTCTTTCATTGGGCAACAGACTATCATAATATTGTTTTCCTAAAGAGGGACACTGAAAAGTTTTTAAAAAAAGTGTGAATACAGTACCAGAGAGACAAAACTTTTTGTGGGGTCGGATAAAGCTATCATATAACCTTTTCTATTGAGCACATGAGAAATTAATCGTCAAAGACAATATTTAGGTCACGGATATAAAACATTTGCTTTCCGGTATAAAAATATTATGGTCTTACAGGGAACTTTATAAATATCCCAAAATAATACCCTGCTGTTCGACTCTCCTGCAGCTGACGTTTAAGTGTTCCAGATGGCTGACGCTGAAAGATGACACTGCCTTTATTCTCTTGTGGTGACCTGCGGGTCATCAAATGTCTTGTGTTTAGGTAGTCTCATCTTTTCTTGGTTTTACAGAAAGAAACATTTTACAGTGTGCGAGCTTGGTGGGCGATCAAACAAAGGCTTCAGGATTTCAAACAATTCTATCACTGAAATAATCAGCAGACAATTTGGATACACAATGGCCAATTACAGTTTCAACATTTGTGAGCATTACAAGTTCCGCACCAACACAGAAAGCTCCAGAACACTATACCGTAGGGAGGCAGAGATTTTATAACTATACATTTACTTCATCAATGATACAGTGACGCCCTTTGTGTTTCTAGACAGTGATATCAGACCGCACAGATTGTGTCCAACTGGATAACATAAAAAAAGTTTCCTTCCAAAATGTATCGGATATATGTAATCTATTAAGTAACCAACCTCGATACAGCTATAAGCAACCCTGAATGTGCTCTAATTAGTGTACCTTTATAACATGTGTCTGCGCACGGTAGGACTATAAATGTGATGAATGCAATTACAGGGCCATGTCCAAGGTCTTTTGAGTACCCAGAATTCCCTGGTTGCACTGAATCAGAGAAATTAGTGTTTTTGATGTTGCATAGATTCAGTGCTTGTTTTTGGCTTTTCTATTGGCATATTCAGACATAAAATAACAGTTATATAACCTGTAATTGTTAATGGTATCTACAAACTGTAGGTCCACTGTCACTGTAGCAATTTTAGAAGAAAAAAAAAAAAACATATAGAAACCCCCCCCCCCCCCCCCCCACAATAAATAATAGTAAAAATATACCAAAAAGACAAAACAAAATAGAAAGCCCAGGAGGGGTATAAAACCAGTAAATGTGTCATTAAATCTTACAAAGGAAAGCATACAAATGTGGCTTAAAAGAAAATCTTTATTTATTTTTTTAAAGAAAATTCATTATCCCCCTTGAAATAAGTAATTTAAGTATCCTATCCTGAATTACAAAAAATATATACAAAGATACAGATACGATAATAAGGTTAATTTGCTACCTGCTGTCACTAAACCCACATTAGTAGTCTCTTTTCAGCTTGACACAAATTAATGATTTTAATTCTAGACACTTGTCACAGTGCTCACTAGCCTTTCTTCTAATTAAAATGGATGAAGCTCCGTGACCAAGAGCCGCCACAGTTCATTTTTCCCCTACGTTGCCTGTTACATTTCTATTCATTAGAGAACAGCTCCTAGCACCTACAGCACAGGACAGAACAAGGAAATGTGCAGTGCCAGCTGACATATGGGGAAAGTCGACTTTTCCCCAGGGGTGTTGTAAAATTGAGGCCTCTGGGAATGTTCAGCGCTAGATCATTTTAATTACTGCATCAGTACAAATGGATTCATTACAACACACTGTGATTAGGAATTGGCCTCTTCTCTTTCAATGCTAGAGGCCAGGAAGACATTTCACAGCAGTGCACAACACACCCCTTTAATAACTACCAACATTATCAGGAATGGAAAGCACAATGCACTGATAACTGTGCAAGTGGAATGAGTCAACCTTTATAAAGGGCAAACGGTTTACTGCATGTATGCCTGAAAACATTTACATTAGAGGTGGGTAGAATCACTTTTCTCCATCATCAACCACAGTCATTCCCTGGATACAGAAACACAACTATTAGCAAGCTATGAACTACTCTAGTAGATGATTACCATTCAGATGGCACAAATGTTATGGATTTTGGATTCACTAAAAGTTGGAGTATCTATCACAGAACAACATGCCAAAAAGTATTGATGGGATTGTATATATACTAGTGCTCTTTGGTTCAATGTGGCACTGTTATAGGATGCCGCCCCATAAACAAGTCCCTTTGTCAGATTTCTGCCCTGCTACAGCTGCCTTGCTCATCCTGTCATTGCTACTATTGTGAAGTGGAAACATTAAGGTGCAAAAACGTTTACACCACACAAGCTCATGGAATTAGACCGCCAACTGCTGAAGTGGGTAGTGCATACAAAGGGGGTGTCAATTAGCCGCAGCTAACTGCAGGTCCAAATCCTCGTGGCGTAGGGAAAGGATATTCATTCACAGGCATGTCCATTTAGTTTGTTGCTGCGATGCCTGGCACAGCGTATCTTAGTGATAAGCGTGTGTATAGAAATCCTCTATAGGCGGCGCAGATATCGGGGCAACAATTTAGCGAGGGCAGCGGGTAGCAATGCTCTCGCTACCCCACGTTATTGTAAACTGCGCGACAACAGTAGCGTGCATACGCACACCTCCGCTACTTGTAGCATAACAATGCATACAGCCTGCCGCGCTAGCGCTAGGGTATGCTGCCTTCTGCAGCAAAAACAGATAAGGACAATTCTGTAAATAGCCTTTTTTATCCTCGTCTAAATTTGGGATTAAGGCATGGAAACCCACTGATTCCACGTAAACCGCAAAATCAATGGGTTTTTCCCACGCATGAACCACAGATTTTGGTAACATTACCTCACAGGTAATGGAGCTGTGAGGTTCTGTCAGACATGGGGCATTCATACATTGGGTAATCCCCGCTAACTGGATTTCCCTGGTGTGGCAAATAGCTGTGAAAACCCCCCAAAGTGTCTATCCATGGTTGCATCACTCACTACTGGGTAGAAAATCGCCTCTGAAATCAAAATCAGAACAAGAACTGTTCAACAGGACCTTCACGGACATCACGCAATACACAAACCTTAGATTAACATGTACAATGCCAAACGTCAGTTGGAGCGGTGTATAGTACACTTCCATTAGACGCTAAAGTAATGGGATGAATCACAATTTGTCCTGGCAGTGGGACAGATTATTCTGGGTTTGGCAGATGTAAGGAGAACTCTTCCATCATGAATGAGTGCTACCAACTGTAATCTTTGCAAGAAGGAGAACAGTCTGGGACTGTTTTTCTTGGTTTGTCCTGGGATCCTTAGAACCCTGAAAGGAAATCGTTACATTTGGACATTCTACAGAATTGTGCCCTTCCACCATTGTAGTAACAGTTTTGGGAATAGGTCCCTTCCTATTTAACATGACAATGACCACTTAGACATAGTGAGGTACATCGAAATGGTTTGCATAGTTTGGTGTGGAAGAACATGACAGGCCTGCACAGAGCTCTGGTCTCAACCCTATCAAATACCTTTCAGATGAAATGGAACAGCTGCTGCGAGCCAGACAATCACCTAAACTCAACTCGTTCTAAAGTACAATAATGCCTTCCAAACAGAGTAGAAGCTGTGATAGCACCAAAAGTGTAAGACTCCATTCTTAATGTCATGGTTATGGAATGAGATGTTCAACAAGCACATATGAGTGCAGTGTTCCCATGTCCACATATTTGTGGCCATGTAGTGTATGTTGACAATACATTACCAACCTACATCAGTGCTGTCCAAAACTTTAATGAATGGTGGCTGGATACATAAACTGAGAGGTATACACCTGAACCCTTATGGTGTTTCCATTTTTGCCCGCCTGATCCTTTTATAGTTCAACTGTTCCAAAGGGGATCCATTCTCTGTACAGTTTCATTGTTGAGCTGTATCTTTCTAGGTTCAATATATTGCCATATTTGCTTGCGCTACATTTTGTAGTCTGGGATAGAGCTGTAGTCATTTGGATCAGAATGCTTGTAGCAACAGATTACTTCAGATGTGTATTCTGATCTTGAGGGATCTGTGTGATTAAGTTAGTGACGAAAGATATGAAGAGGGACATGAAGACTAGGAGAAGGCCATAGACAAAGATGATAGGAGAAGCTAATTGAGGCACCTGTTATACTCATGTTGGAAAATTGTGGTATGAAAAGACTTCTCGACTCTTATGGCCTATTACTATAAAAGAACGCACCCGGACGCCAACTAATGCCATGAAACTGTGACAGTTTTTCGCACACAACACACCTATAATTCTTATATAGGCAGAGTGACTGACTGGAGGACATGCAATTAAATTACAACTTCCACAGAGTATACTGAAATACAACGACAATACACTGGATTTATCAGCTAGGAATTATTCAGGGGGATGAAACTTGCACAACTATATTATTATTATTCAATTTTATTTATAAAGGCGCCACAAGTGGTTCATAGCACCGTACTTACGGGATGTGGTTATGTGACCGACGGTCACAATTCCGACCCTTTAAAATTCCAACAGTTGGCATGCTGACTAACAGGGACTATTACCACTCGAGGGTGTTCATGACACCCATAGAGAAGGAATAAAACCTGAGGCGAGTGCAGCACACAGCGTAGCCAGTGAAGTAAGCCCACAAGGGGCTTGGTTGCGTCCCCCCCATCCCCATTCTAAACCCAGGATCCCGGCGTCAGTATAGTGACCGGCGGTATCCCAAACACCAATCACCTATACCCAAATCGTACATACAGCACACATCAATACAGGGTGAAGACGACATCATTTTACAGTAACCAAAATAAAAAATGGAGCTCAAGTGACAATTAGCACCACAAATCTGAATACACAATACAGCTGGAATATAAGGTGAGTGAAGGAGTAATTAATGTACTTCTAGGGGAGTGCAGCCATTGGGAGAGATGAATGGCTATGAGCGAGAGGAGATGCTGGTTAGATGGCTGTAGTTGTGAGAGAGAAGTGGGCTTTAATAACATGAGGGAAGGGGGCCCTTCTCCAAGGAGCTTACAATGTAGGGAGAGAGGGAGAACAGACAGGTGACATGAGGCATGAGCAAACATGAGGGCAGGGAGAAATTAGGTCAGAGTGAGTCTGATAGAGCAAGGGAACTTGTTCCAGTGAAGGAGGGCAGCACGGGCGAAATCTTGTATTGGAGCATGAGCTGCAGTCACCAGGGTGGAGTAGAGGTGACGGTAATTAGACAACCATAGCGGCAGGATGGAGTATGTAGAGAGATGAGGTTGGAGATGTAGGAAGCAGTGGAGTTGGAGAGGACCTTGTAAGTGAGGGTGAGGAGTTGGAAGAGAACTGTGTAAGGGATTGGGAGCCAGCGCAGGTTTTGGCAAAGGGGAGTGGCAGATGTGGAGCAGCAGGAGATGAATATAAGTCTAGCTGCAGCATTGAGAACAGATCAGAGGGGTGCGAGATGGGAAAGTGGAGGCCAGTGTGGAGAAGGTTGCAGTAATCAAGCTGAGAAATGACTAGTGAGTAGGTTATAAGTTTGGTTGCATTCTGGGAGAGGAAAAGCCTGATGCAAGCGATGTTGCATAACTGGAACGGACAAGATTCAGGTAGATATTGAATGGGGAGGGGGGGGGGGGGGCGAACACCCACGCAATGGAGTTGGGGAACAGGGGAAATGTTGGTGTTGTCAACAATGATAGAGATATTGGGAGGGTAGAGATTAAGGGTGGGGGGAAGATGGGTATGGTTATGTCCATGTTGAGCTTCAGGGAGTGCTCAGACATCTGGAGGAGATGGCGGAGAGGCAGCTGGATACTGGAGACAGGGAGAGAGGTCAGGCAAGGAGAGGTATAGTTGTGTGTCATCGGCAAAGAGGTGGTATTGGAGGCTGAAGGAGTTTATGAGTTCCCCCAGGGAAGAGGTGTAAGGGGAGAAGAGAAGGGGCAAGGACAGAACACTGGGGGATGCCAAGGGTAAGGATGGAAGGGGATAATGTGCTGCCAGAGGTAGACAGAGACAAGTAGCAGTTGGTGAATTAAGATGTGAACCAGGGAAGGACGGTGCTAGAAAAGCCAATGGATTGGAGGGTACAAAGGAGGAGAGGGTGATCCATAGTGTTGAAAGCAGCTGAGAAGTCCAGGAGGATGAGCAGAGCAAAGTGACCCCTGATTTCATATACAATAAGGACAGAAAAGGACATGAATTAGCTGCTGTGGCAAAGTGGACAAAGCAAGGTCGCACACTTAGGAGGGTGGTCGAATCGTTAATATAATGCACATATCTCTAATAGACATTCCATGATCATAAAAAATAGAACAAAGATTGTGTTTCACATACAGCTTACTGTTGCACAAAAAATGGGCAGGCAAGATAGGCAATGCAGCTCTGAACTACTATCAAGTTCTATTTTTTACTGTACTTGCAGACAGGCTTTTAAACCTTCAGGTCATATTAGAAATATGAAAGATGAGACTTCTAGAAATGGTGCTTCTATCCCAAGAAACAGACATATCATCTGAATTCAATAATGCTTCAGTGGGAGATACTGCAGGACGCTAGTGCATGCAATAACTCTGTCTTTGCTGAATCACAATGTTTCAAGTTAACATTAAAAATGGAAACAAATGTATATTAGTGTAACAATGCCTCTAAAAAGTTGTTCTCTCACTCTTGAAGAAACTCTCCTCATTTTTTAGGACAAGCTTCTCATCACTACTAGATGTACTATATAGCACAAGAAGCATTATAAAACACTGGATACATATGTTATTAATGAAGTATGATGAATCACTTACTAAAAAATGAAATAAAACATTTCTGTTGTGATAAAGTTTTCCCATAGTAACATATTCAAAGGAGTTCATCAAACTAATTTGTGGCCTTTAACATACTTTCCTACAACTTTTCTAAATATATTGTTTATGTGTTCTAGCTTTCTACTGTAGTTTCTCAGTCATATCATTAAAGCATGACAAAAAGTGGATTTTTGCTGTATAAATGATAACGATACAGCAAAAAACGATGCATCCGTAACAGTTACATCTAATGTAGACAGACCCGGGAATATGAAACAGTTCTCATGATATCAACACATGGCTGAAGTACTCAGGCAGAAACTATGGTATTTAGTAAGTGTTGCAGGAGGGCATGAACTGACCAATAGATTAAAGCCACCTTAAAAAGGGAAAGTCTACGTAAATACTTTTGCAGAAGTTGCCTATCTGTAAAAGAAAAATAAACCAAATCAATATATTTGTGAATATTGGTTATACGCGATTTATATTTCGAAATTGAATTTATAGATTAAAACCAGTTTATAGGATAAAGGATGACCCACGTTTCGGGGAAAGCATGTTCCAAGTTCCGAGAACACTGAATTCCTCTGATGGAAGTCTCCTCGGCTATAAATAATAAATATATATAAATGAAAAAGCCCTTTTATTCAATCAATGATGCCCAGCCCTATCATTAATATGTTTGCCCCTCTGCAATCAATACGAAAATATACTATAGACGTTTAAATAGAATACAGTGGTAAGCATATTATTATTATCATTATTAGAAAGATGAGGGTGGGGTGTGGTATTTTCTCTATATAAAAATGTTGGCGTAATTGATTTTATTTTTAATGGACCGTTTTGCTTGTTCTGCAGTCCCCATGGGATTTTTGTTTGAGGCTGCTCAACACTGTAAATTCATTATTGCCAAGACATTTCCCAGAAGTATTACATCATTAAAGAAAAAAGGCTTCTCAGAGAATGGAAATATGCAATAAATGGATGATCCAAAACGATCTTAGTTATAAGCAGTGACCAAGGAACCAAGTTACGCACAGACAATAGATGGTGTTTTCCTTCCATGCTGAAAATGAAGCTATAAGACTGAGCTGTCTGCATGCGGGGACATAAACCGTCTTTTTCTTCGCAATTAAATTCCGATTAAATAAAACTTCACTTTGGCAACTATACACATCGGACACTGAACAACTGTAGCCCAGTTAATTGAGCAGGAATACCAGTGGGTTTATTAACACTTACACATTTCAATACACTTCAGCTCCACTTGACAGTCACTGTGTAAAACGTAAAAACATTTATTTCATGTGTCCGTTTCACTGCAATCTGCATGACATTATCTACGATTGTTTAGGCCAGGGAAACAATTTCTCCAGGCTGCCAATCTACCGCTCTTAGGTTTTGGAACGGAAATCTTCCCAGCAGTGTAGAACCACAAAGTGTCAGGGGTAATGGCTCAACACATTATGTGTCATTACAGTCTCTATACACATAAACAGTACATGACTTTAGCAGACTGAGAATTGGCAAACTTCATGTATGCAACACTGCTGTGCTGAATAGTAGAGGGATAATCTTGCCTGTCCTCAATCCTAGAGATACCTTAAGAACATCAGTAACCCGATTTAGAGATGGACACTATTTGCATTCCACCAGTGCCAGCGATGTGATGTGGACGCACCAGTGTTGTGAATATATGCTAATGCCGCAGGAGGCAAAAGACACCACTGCTGGCAGTGCCGAAGACGCAGCATCAGATCACCATTGCCACCATCAGCCACGGCATTGGCCACCTGAGAAACCCTAAGGTTACTCAGAATGGTAGTCTCAGCTAAGTAGCCAAGGCTACTGGACTCGCCACTCCCATAAAACTGGGTTGACACGTCCCTATTTTCTGAATGTTGGCCATTGCCGCCCATAAACAGCTGTAGTCTGTCAACCAAGCTGCACCTTAGTGGCCACTGCATTTGATAGCGCAGTACCTGAAATGCAGATATGCAGAACGGTTCCCTCTCATGCGCAATTTAGTAAATATCGGATATGTATGTACTGTAAACTTTCGGGTTTGCATACATCTCTGAATCGTGCTTTATACACAAAGTATAGAGACCTCACAGTGCACCGGGATGTCACACCTTGAAATCGAACTGAAGTCTACAAAGCATGAAATAAGGTTCCTGCATAATCAGTCTCCTCAACTGCCCAGGACAGGATTCACAAAAGATGATTCATAGCGGGTAAATAACAAACCAAAAAAAAAAGCCATGGCAGATACTATTTGCTGGCTTGTGATGTAATGATTACAACATGGTTCTCTATACATACGCAGTTACATAAGTAGACATTACTAATTGGGGAGACTGCAAGCAAATAAGAGTTGCCATAGTGGCCATATCTGTCTGTGCATAGGCAACTGCCCAGATTTAAGCAAGCATGCAGCGTATTGTAATATAGTGTCAATATACCAGGCCAGGGCAGCACATATAATTATCTTCATAGAGTCTTATTGGTAGCAGAAATGCTTAATACTCCACAACTACAACAGCAGCACACAGTATTGTCACTTCTCCTAAAATCAGGACATACTGCACGAGGGGTGTAGTATTGTATGCTGGCGGCCGGGCTCCCGGCGACCAGCATACTGGCGCCGGAATCCCGACCGCCAGCATACAAAAAGCAGGGCGAGCGCAAATAAGCCCCTTGTGGGCTCGCTGCGCTCGCCATGCTGCGGGAACGGGGCGCGCTACCCTATCTATTCTCCCTCCAGGGGGGTCGTGGACCCCCAAGAGGGAGAAAAAGCGTCGTTATGCCTGGAGTCAGGATTCCGGCGCCGGGATACAGACAGCCGGCAAACTGAAGACCACCCCTGCACGAGGATGGAGCATAGCAAAGACAGAACCCGATGTCGAAACGAAGTCCTGAGGATTGAAGAATATCTTCTCCACTATTTCACGGGTGCGTAATGGTGTGAATCAATAATTTATGCCAGAAAATAATAAAAGGAAGGGGGGGTGGGGTGGGAATAAACCTATATTTGTATAATTTTAGTTCCGGTTTTCACAAAAATATCAACAAGTGACTGACCACCACTTGTGGGACAAACAAAATAAGACATGTTATTTGTAGTTCTTTTACTGTAGGCAACCTGGATTATCGTTCTTTATTAAAGAGAGTGTTGCCTTACTTACTACCAGGATAGCTAGATGGTATTTCAGTAAGAGGACACAACAGTGAGAGCAGGAAAGACACTGAATTAAGGATAAACAACAACTCTGGATGAAATCAATTAAGTGTACTTGCTACAAAAAAAATATATAATCCTGTGACAACAACAAGTCCAATTCTACCAGCATAAACAACACACAAGAGTCTAATCAGCGCTACAGTACAGCTATTTATAGAATAAAATTGTTGTCATCAATGTTGTGCAACTATAAAGGTGTCATGAGCTTGCTTTGCTCTTAGATATGGTCCTATTAATGAATGCTGTAATGGTCCATTTCACCAGAGTGCGACAGCACCCAGTTCCTCTCGTGTGGCTATTAATAAGCTGCTGTCACAATGGTCAGCGTTAGAACCATCCTGCAGACACTTCAGTTAGTAGCTGAGTGCTGGGTGATTGAAAGGATAAGCAATAGAGGTGTAGATGGGCTCTGTAAAAGTAAGAGTGCCACTTATGTACTATATTTAACACTACAATAGTTCACCATTAGACAGAATAAGAAAAACAGTATACGACTAAAATGCCCAGCCAAATGAAAAACAAAAACACCTGGTGGTATATTTACTAAAGATTATAAACCAGACATATGGAGATATTGCTGGTAGCAACCAATCATTTTCTAGAATGCGAGAAATGATAGCTAGAATCTGATTGGTTGCTATGGGCACCACCTCCACTCTTCCTTTTTAGAAGCTTTAGTAAATCTACCCCCTGCTCTCAATTTAAACAGACTTTAACAGCATATACTGTATTAGTAATACTTAGTCAGGGATGGAAAGTGCATTGCCATGCTGCATAAAACAACATGGTCTATGACCCAGCAATGCTGTGATAGGCTTGGGGGAGGAAGGAGTCATCGAGTCCCACTCCACTTCCAGGCCTCATAGAACCTCCTGCACCTATTAATACTCCATCACTAATTATACCACTCACTAAGACCATAAAATGGTCAAACAAAGATCTTGAAGGGATTTGTGTTACAGCGTTATCACAGTAAGGTAAAAGGGATGTGATCAGCATCCTGGCGGTAGAAATCCAGATGGCCAGAATTACGCCAGTAAGTACTGGGGTTAGGCACTAGGGGGAGAGTTAGCATTAGGCTGCGGGGTAGGGGCGATTTGGGTTAGGCTGCGGGGTAGGGGGCGATTAGGGTAAGGCTGCAGGAGGAGCGGATTAAGGTTAGGCGGCGGAAGGAATGGATTAGGATTAAAATACTCACCAGGATACTTTGGGATTTTGAACATCGGGATGCCGTTGCCGGCAATTTGAGTGACGGGATTTCAACAGCTGTGATATCGATACCATCCCGCGTAAAAATGCTAGATAGTACATTAACCAGTCTAAGTGACTAGTGACTGTAACATATTAAATGTGGAAGGCAGGAACCACAAGTCTTTATACTCTATAAACCCTTACTAAAAACTCAATCATACCATCATGATGAAAATACCATAAATTATTCTAAACACATGTACTGTATAAGGCACAGGTTCTCAAACTCGGTCCTCAGGACCCCACACGGTGCATGTTTTGCAGGTCTCCTCACAGAATCACAAGTGAAATAATTAGCTCCACCTGTGGACCTTTTAAAATGGGTCAGTGAGTAATTAATACACCTGTGCACCTGCTGGGTTACCTGCAAAACATGCACTGTGTGGGGTTCTGAGGACCGAGCTTGAGAACCCCTGGTATAAGGAAAGTAAGTCTGCCCTATTACATGCCATACACAGGTAACATGACAGAATATACACAAACCTATATATTATTTGCAGATTACCAGAAGTACTTCAATCTGTCATTGGTAGAGGGCATTTCAGACACAGGCAATCCATGGTTAAAAAATACTAATAGGTTCAATGTAAACAATCCATGCAATGCAGAAGCTGAACTTCTACCAAACATATAGGTGCAGCTTACACAAACAGTGCAAATTAAAAGGCTAAAAATAAAGAGTGAATAATAAGTCGGTGAAGCAAACAAGGTGATATTTTAAAAACTGTTGTAGTGTGGTTTGAAAAAGGTTATGTCAATAGCTTTCAGTGTGGCACATGCTGCCTGGTTAGGAAAGATGCTAATTAAGCAGCACTTGTAGTCTACCTCTCCTGTTCTTGCCTCATTCGCATTCTGTCATCTTCAGAAGGGTGGGCTTCTTGCATTTTCAGTTTCCATGATCCCCTGTGTTCAATCTTGTCATCTTTTCGATGTTTGCCAAACCTGTCAAGAAGAAGCGGAATTCTAACACTGGTCTGCGAAATGAGAAGGCGACAACAAGTGTCTTTGAGGAGACAATTCTTTCCTCTGCTGCTTGATTACGTCCTCGCTGTTTTCTAAAAGGATCATCTCTGCCACAATGCAATCAGCAAACACCAGTTTACAGATTTGTTATCCGGTTATACTTTAGAGCTAGAACGGCTTTCTTTTCTTGGAAATAATAGGGGATATTGTTATGACAGAACTTGAATCTCATGCATTTTAAAGTGTTTGTGAAACACTGTTTAGTACAGAAAATCAAGAAATTGACAGACATGCCATCAGAAGAGAGAACACCTATTAAATAGTGAGGACTAAAAACTATAATTTCTTTATATTTGCATAGTGAAATATACAGCTTAAGTGCCACATACACAAAATGATTGCAGCCATTTTTTCAGGCTAAATACTGGGTCCAAGGATTATTCCTAAGCATCCTGCACTTCTCTAGGAGCTAGTAACATAATTGAACATGGGGAACATTAATGCTCCCTTTTATTCATTATAATAACCCTTTTTTGTAAACTACACCCCCTGCATGTTACTCACAAGGATCAACAAGTCCATGTTTTAGGCTCCTTCTCCATTCCGTTTTTCCTATGTTAACACACACAAATGGTGGAACAGGTCACGGGCAGATAAAAGCCACATGAACAGCAACAAAACGCCATTAGAATGTATTTTTATATGTTTGGAATGTGCGCTATAACAGCAGCCATTTTGTTGGCTGTCCCAGTCTTCAATAAAATGAAAACTATTCAATTCGCAAGGGACTAAAGACATCACATACTGATCAATATATATTAGAGAGACAAAAACAGCCTTTGTAAAACGGCAGTTCAGAAAGGGAATATTGCATGATGATGTAGAGTGTTTCTATATGAAATAAATGGTCTATGTCTGGTGTTCACAACCATCAGATTCTAACATTTACTCCCCTTGAATGATTCACTGACATCTGGTAAACTGAAAGTCCAATTACGGGTGGGACTTGTGCTGGTCACAATAGAGCAGCACTTGCAGCACTTTATTGGTTAAAGACCAGATCTACACAAATGTGCTGAATTTCAAGCACAACAAAACCAAATAAAATCTCAATTTAATCTGTTAAATGGGCTAAACTTGCTGCGTTACTGATGAGATCATTGTAGCCTGCCAAATTACCTACGGATTTCATTAGGATAGCAAGCTATTGAAGAAACATCCATTAGTTGATTAATGAAGAAAAACAAAAACTGATTAAGACATAAAAAGTCCCATAGTGTTAAATTGGTTATGAATGGAAGAAACTGAAAAACGTAATCTTAATTTATTAGCTAGACTGAGTTTTTATTTTAATTTCACAGCAGCTGTTTAAAAATAATAAAACATTGTAAAAATATGTGGACAGGGCCTAAATGATAGCCAGTAAATAGTGATTAGCAAGTCAGAGAAGCATGCCATTAGTCAGGGCCCAGGCAAGTAACAATTCTGTTGCGGGCTGCAATTCAATATCAAAGTCGTCATGCAATTAGATTAAATATGGAAGTTACTTGGCCTAAGCACAAAATTCGTATCTCCTACAAAGTGTCGCTAGATTTCGTCTATCACTCCCCCTCCCACTGGAATGGTGTAATAGTCTTTACTGGTCATGTGAGAAGGACAATAATCGTATGTTTTTTAGCTGTGTCGTGTCTCAAAAATTAAAATGTTTTTATGTATATAGACCTTTCCGCGGGAGACCATGAGTTTATTTACACTAAGTAGGCAGCTATAAGCTGATTCTTAGGTTCCATCCACTCTACTCTCTAACATCCTCCCACCCACCACATAGAAATGTCTCATAATAAAGCAAAGTAATGGTGTATACACACGGTGAGATATTTTCTTACGATTTTGACTATATAGTTAAAATCGTAAGATAAGTTAATGCAGATCGCAAGGTTAAAGTCACCTTGCGATCCCGATGCTCGGTCCCGCGCGGTCGGCATCGCAAGCCTAGATAGAATGTGCAGGCAAGTCAATTGTGACTATCTTGTAGAAAAGGTAGTCAAAATTGACACTTAGCCAAAATCGCACATAGTCCGTATCGCAAGCACAGTCATTAGGTGCTTGCGATGCCGACCTAGCCCGTCGCATAGCGAGAATCGGGGTTAGCCCGAATCTCACCGTGTGTATGCACCTTAACTTAATCTGCAATATCTGAAGGCAGTGGTGCATAAAGGGGTGAGGGAATGGCGATGATCTATGATGGCACATAGGCTGTTTAACTACTGGTTGTTCAAAGTGCTGTCAAAGCAAGACTTAAAAAAAATAAATATATATATATATATATATATATATATATATATATAAAATGAAAGATCACATGGGACAACTTTAAAAAAAATAATAATATTCTGTAACCATGGTGGATACTGCTATTTCTAGGTTTAAACAAAAGCCATGACAATGCTGCCAGTCACCAAACTAGAACCCAGTGATGTAACAGTCTCAAACATGCACTTTCAATAACATTTGTTCACCACAATAATGGCTGCTACCACTATGTGGAGGGCCAAGATTAAGGGTCACAGGAAGTCTGATTTATTAAAATGCTCTAGCATCATCAGAAGTGCTAGATGATTGAACATGGTCTGCTTATGCGCCAGTAACCACAACAGCGCAGGCATGTGGTAGCCATGCTACAACCAGCCTCCTATACAAAGACCCACTTGGTGATAGGTCTTTTCCATTTAAGGTTCCCATACAAACTGCAAATCTGAAGACCTAACTTGGTGAGTGTGTACGGGATAAAAAAAAGATAATCAATACCAATCACCACGTGATCGGGATTTATCAAATTTCGATCAGGGAGGATGGTAAATGCTCTTGGATGATGACACCAACTGACAAACATTGCTTAATCAAGACTTTCAGATTTGGCTGTACAACACGTGCATGTAAATGTGTGGCCCAATCTAACAGACTGGAGATCGGGCATAGTGGTTGGAACAGCAGATGTATAGATTGCAAGCAAGGCCTTCTTACCTCTTTGTCTGATATTCCCCAGTCTCCATATATTACTTTTCTGTTCTCAAATGTAAAGCGCAATGGCATACCTCCCAACTCTCCTGATTTTCGCGGGACAGTTCCGTTTTTTTGGGACCGGCCCGCTGTCCCACCCGCGGGCAGCAGTGTTCCGTGGTGGGGCAGGGATAATTGGGAGGCTCCTGCACTCGCTGCAGAGCAGTGTGAATAGACGCTGTGCGCATGCGCACACAGCGCCTATTCACGGAGACAGAGGTACTGGGGGCATGCCAGCAGCTCAGTGAGCGATGGCCATGCCCCCATAGTAACGAGAACAGGGGGCCGTGGCTCGCGATTGCGTCATTGCCACGACGTTTCGCCCCCTTTATACGAAGCCACACCAATTTTATGCTTGGTGATCCTTGAAAGTTGGGAGGTATGCAATGGAATATGTTGGCACTATATAAAATAGGATTTTAATACCTACGGGTAAATCCTTTTCTCTTAGTCCGTAGAGGATACTTCAAGAACCATGGGGTATAGACGGGATCCGCAGGACACATGGGCACACTATAAGACTTTGAATGGGTGTGAACTGGCTCCTCCCTCTATGCCCCTCCTCCAGACTCCAGTTATAGGAACTGTGCCCAGGGAGACGGACATTTCGAGGAAAAGGATTTATTTACCGTATATAGGTGGTCATTATGAGTTGTTCGCTCGCAAGCTGCTTTTAGCAGCTTTGCACACGCTAAGCCGCCGCCTACTGGGAGTGAATCTTAGCTTCTCAAAATTGCGAACAAAAGATTAGCAAAATTGCGAATAGACACTTCTTAGCAGTTTCTGAGTAGCTTCAAACTTACTCGGCATCTGCGATCAGTTCAGTGCTTGTCGTTCCTGGTTTGACGTCATAAACACACCCAGCGTTCGCCCAGACACTTCTCCGTTTCTCCAGCCACTCCCGCGTTTTTCCCAGAAACGGTAGCGTTTTTTCACACACTCCCATAAAACGGCCTGTTTCCGCCCAGAAACACCCACTTCCTGTCAATCACACTCCGATCACCAGAACGAAGAAAAAACCTCGTAATGCCGTGAGTAAAATACCTAACTGCATAGCAAATTTACTTGGCGCAGTCGCAGTGCGAACATTGCACATGCACAGTTAGCGGAAAACCGCAGCGATGCGAAGAAAAATACCGAGCGAACAACTCGGAATGACCACCATACTCGAGTATAAGTCGACCCGAATATAAGCCGAGGCACCTAATTTTACAACAAAAACCTGGGAAAACTTATTGACTCGAGTATAAGCCTAGGGTGGGAAATGCAGCTCTAGCCGTACACAGCCCACAGTGCCAGATATGCCCTCATACTGCCAGATATGCCCCCACAGTGCCAGATATGCCCTCATACTGCCAGATATGCCCCCACAGTGCCTGATGTACCCTCCTACTGCCAGATATGCCCCCACAGTGCCAGATATGCCCTCATACTGCCAGATATGCCCTCATACTGCCAGATATGCCCCCACAGTGCCAGATATGCCCTCATACTGCCAGATATGCCCCCACAGTGCCAGATGTGCCAGATATGCCCTCATGCTGCTAAATATGCCCCACGGTGCCAGATGTGCAAGATATGCCCTCATGCTGCCAGATATGCCCTCATGCTGCTGCCAGATATGCCCCTCATGCTGCTGCCAGATATGCCCCTCATGCTGCTGCCAGATATGCCCCTCATGCTGCTGCCAGATATGCCCCTCATGCTGCTGCCAGATATGCCCCTCATGCTGCTGCCAGATATGCCCATCATGCTGCTGCCAGATTTGCCCCCTCCCCAAGTACCAAATATGCTCCCCCAGTGCTGTTACTTACCCCTCCGTCGTTCCCGCGCTGTCTTCTGTAGGAGGGACACGGAGAACACAGCGCGCGCCTCTCCTGTGTCCCTCCTGCATCTCCGGCGGCCGCGGCGGGTCTATTAAAGTAAGTGCCGGTTCGTGATCAGAGGTCACGAACGGGTACTTCCTTTAATAGACTCGCCGCCGCAGATGCAGGAGGGACACAGGAGAGCCGCGCGCTGTGCCCTCCGTGTCCCTCCTTCACACTGCACTCCCTGTCACTGCACTGACTCGAGTATAAGCCGAGGTGGCTTTTTCAGCACAAAAAAAGTGCTGAAAAAGTCGGCTTTTACTCGAGTATATACAGTAATTATTTTAAACTAAGGTGAGATACATACCAGCTCACACCACCAACACGCCGTACAACATGGCATTCAACAACAACGCATGCAACGGCATAACCAATAACAGTCACAGATTGACTGAACTCAACGCAACATGTGCGTAAATATAACCAAACCGCAGATACAGCCCACACTGGGACGGGTGCCCAGCATCCTCTACGGACTAAGAGAAAAGGATTTACCAGTAGGTATTAAAATCCAATTTTCTCATACGTCCTAGAGGATGCTGGTGGATGCTTCAAGAACCATGGGGTTTATACCAAAGCTCTAGGACGGGCAGGAGAGTGCGGATGACTCTGCAGCGCCGATTGACCAAACAAGAGGTCCTCCTCAGCCAGGGTATCAAACTTGTAAAACTTCGCAAAGCTGTTTGAACCCGACCAAGTAGCAGTTCGGCAAAGTTGTAACGCCGAGACTCCCTGGGCAGCCGCCCAGGATGAGCCAAACTTTCTGGTAGAATGGGCTTTCACCGATTTCGGTAACGGCAATCCTGCCGTAGAATGAGCCTGCTGAATCGTATTACAAATCCAGCGCGCAATAGTCTGCTTAGAAGCAGGACCCCAATTTTGTTGGGAGCCCAGAGGACAAACAGAGCCTCTGTTTTCCTAATCTGTGCCGTTCTGGCAACACAGATCTTCAAAGCTTTAACCACATCGAGAGACTTTGACTCTGCCAAGGCGTCGGTGGCCACTGGCACCACAATTGTCTGGTTAACATGAAAAGATTAAACCACTTTTGGAAGAAACTGCTGACGAGTTCTCAACTCCGCTCTATCAGCATGGAAAATCAAATAGGGGATTTTGTGAGACAAAGCCGCCAACTCAGACACTCGCCAAAGCCAACAACATGACCACTTTCCAAGTAAGGAATTTTAACTCAACCTTGCGCAAAGGTTCAAACCAATGCGACTGCAAGAATTGCAACACCACATTAAGGTCCCATGGAGCCACAAATGGAGTTTGGATGTGTAGCACGCCTTTTTTACGAAAGTCTGAACTTCCGGAAGAGAGGCCAATTATTTTTGAAAAAAGATTGACAAGGCCGAAATCTGTACTTTAATAGAGCCTAACTTTAGGCCGTATCCACACCTGCTTGTAGGAAATGGAGCAAACGCCCCAGGTGAAAATCTTCTGTAGGAGCCTTCTTGGATTCACACCAAGACACATATTTTCTCCAAATACGGTGGTAATGCTTCGCCGTTACTTCTTTTCTAGCCTGAAGAAGTGTGGGAATGACTTCACTGGGAATACCCTTTCGGGCTAGGATTTGGCGTTCAACCGCCATGCCGTCAAACGCAGCCGCAGTAAGTCCTGATACACGCACGGTCCCTGTTGTAGCAGGTCCTCTCGTAGAGGAAGAGGCCAGGGATCTTCTATGAGCAACTCCTGAAGATCTGGATACCAGGCCCTCCTTGGCCAGTCCGGAACAACAAGTATTGCCTGAACTCTTGTTCTTCTTATAATCTTTATCACCTTTGGAATGAGTGGAAGTGGAGGAAACACACAGACCGACGGAAACACCCACGGTGTCACCAGGGCGTCCATCGCTATCGCTTGAGGGTCCCCTGACCTGGAACAATATCTCTGAAGTTTCTTGTTGAGGCGGGACGCCATCATGTCCACTTGAGGAACTCCCCAACGACTTGTCACTTCTGCAAAGACCTCTTGATGAAGACCCCACTCTCCTGGATGGAGATCGTGTCTGCTGAGAAAGTCTGCTTCCCAGTTGTCCACTCCCAGAATGAAGACTGCTGACAGAGCACTGGCATGTCTTTCCGCCCAGCGAAGAATCTTCGTGGCCTCGGCCATCGCCGCTCTGCTCCTTGGACCGCCTTGGCGGTTTATGTACGCCACTGCTGTCACGTTGTCTGACTGAATCAAGACAGGCAGACCTCGAAGAAGATGTTCTGCTTGCAGTATGCCGTTGTAATTCCAGAATGTTTATGTGTAGACAAACTTCTTGGCTCGACCACTTTCCTTGAAAGTTTCTTCCCTGTGTGACTACTCCCCAGCCTCGGAGGCTTGCATCTGTGGTCACCAGGATCCAATCCTGAATCCCGAACCTGCGCCCCTCCAGAAGGTGAGAACTGTGCAGCCACCACAGAAGGAAGATTCTGGTCCTGGGAGATAGAATAATCTTCCAATGCATGTCCAGGTGAGACCCGGACCATTGGTCCAACAGGTTCCACTGAAACGCCCTGGCATGGAACCTGCCATACAGAATGGCCTCGTAGGCCGCCACCATCTTCCCCAGCAACCGAGTGCATTGAAGAACTGATACTTTTGTTTGTTTCTGAATCTGTTTTACCATGTTCTGTATTTTGAGAGCTTTTTCCATTGGGAGAAAAACTCTCTGCAATTCTGTGTCCAGAATCATACCCAGAAACGACAGCCATGTTGTTGGATCCATCTGAGATTTTGGCAAATTTAGGAGCCACCCGTGTTGTTGTAGAATCGTTAGTGAAAGGGCAACATTCTTCAACAATTGCTCCTTGGACCTCACCTTTATGAGGAGATCGTCCAAGTACGGGATAATTGTGATTCCCTGCTTGCGCAGGAGAACCATAATTTCCGCCATTACTTTGATGAAAACCCTCTGAGCCGTGGACAGACCAAACGGCAACAACTGAAATTGGTAATGACAATCCTGTACCGCAAATCTTAGGTAAGCCTGATGCGGAGGAAATATGGGGACATGCAAGTGTGCATCCTTTATGTCGACTGATACCATAAAATCCCCCTCTTCCAGCGTGGAGATCACTGCACGTAGAGATTCCATCTTGAATTTGAATTTCTTTAGAAAGAAATTGAGGGATTTTAGGTATTGCAGTGCTCACTATTTCCCTTTCTAGAAGAGAAGCTGGCAAGGCTGACTTGAAAAATCGGTGAGGGGGCACGTCTTGAAACTCTTAATTTGTACCCTTGGGTTACTATTTCTACTATCTAAGGATCTAGGTCCGAGTGCACCCAGACCTGACTGAAAAGTTTGAGGCGTGCCCCCACTGGTGCGGACTCCCTCAGAGGAGTCCCAGCGTCATGCGGTGGATTTGGTAG
This sequence comes from Pseudophryne corroboree, assembly GCF_028390025.1. Lineage (NCBI taxonomy): Eukaryota > Metazoa > Chordata > Amphibia > Anura > Myobatrachidae > Pseudophryne > Pseudophryne corroboree. The sequence continues at coordinate 217,208,397 of NC_086448.1, forward strand.
AAGCCGGGGAGGACTTCTGCTCTTGGGAACTTGCCACAGCTTGTGACCTTTTTCCCCGCCCTCTCCCACTCGCAGCACGTCCTTTTTTGAATCTATTGGGCCGAAAGGACTGCATCTGATAGTGAGGCGATTTCTTCTGCTGTGCAGGGACATAAGGTAAAAATGAAAACTTACCCGCGGTAGCCGTAGACACCGGGTCCGTGAGGCCGTCGCCAAACAAGACCCTACCGTTAAACGGTAGAGACTCCATCGCCTTCAGCATTTCATTGATGTAACCACTACGCTCTCCTTGCTGAGACCGATATGGCATTGGCCCTTGAATCCAAAAGGCCAATATCCGTTACAGCTTCTTTTAAATATGCTGCAGCGTCCCTGATGTGACCCAGAGTTAAAAGCACACTCTCTCTGTCTAGGGAATCTACCTCAGATGACAGGTTATCTGCAGATGACCGGTTATCTGCCCACCTTTTAATAGCGCTACTCACAGATGCTGCAGCAACGGCAGGCCTGAGTAGCGACCCTGTAGTGACATAAATGGATTTTAGAGTATTTTCCTGCTTACGATCCTTTAGGGCTGCCGTGTCAGGGGACGGAAGCGCCACCTTTTTGGATAGACGCGATAAAGCTTTGTCTACCGTGGGGATTGACTCCCACCTTTCCCTGTCCCCAGAAGGGAACGGATATGCCACTGGAATTCTTTTGGGAACCTGAATCTTTTTGTCAGGATTTTCCCAAGCCTTTTCAAAAAGCGCGTTCAGTTCATGAGAGGGAGGAAACGTTACCTCGGGTTTCTTGCCTTTATACATACAGACCCTAGTATCAGGAACAGCAGGGTCCTCAGTGATATGTAGTACGTCTTTTATCGCCACAATCATGTACTGAATACTCTTAGCCAGCTTTGGATGTAATCTGGCATCACTATAGTCGACACTGAAATCAGAGTCCGTGTCGGTATCCGTTCCTACTATCTGGGCAAATGCACGTTTCTGTGACCCCGAAGGGATCTGGGTCTGTGACAAAGCATCTTCCATGGATTTCCTCCATGTTTGGTTCTTAGACTCAGATTTATCATATCTCTCAGTCAACTTAGTCACGTTTGCGTTTAAAACACTCAACATATTCACCCAATCATCCGTCGGCGGTGCCGACACGGTCACTCTCACAGTATTTTCTGTCCCCACTCCAGCCTCTTCCTGGGAAGAGCATTCAGACTCAGACATGTTGACACACACGTACCGACACCCACAACCACACTGGGGCTATAGGAGACAGACCCACAATAAAGCCTGCAAGAGGGACACAGAGAGAGTTCTGCCAGCTCACACCCAGCGCCTATCCCGGTACTGAGGCCAGTAAAATGACTGCCCAGACCTGTTAGAGCTTTATATATAAACAAATTAGCACCAAATTATTTGTTCCCCCCCCCCCCCCCCGTTTTTCACCCTGTTACATGTACAGCAGTGTGGAGAACAGGGCCAGCGTCTCTGCAGCTTCTGGGCAGAGAAAATGGCGCTGGTCAGAGCTGTGCGGGCTAAGCCCCGCCCACTATATGGCGCGCTTCAGTCCCGCTTAAATCTATAATTATACTGGCGGGGGTCCCTTAACTAGTGCTCGGGGCACTGTTACCACTCATGCCAGTCTGATTTGAGGTCTCATGCTGCCCAGGGCGCCCCCCCTGTGCCCTGCACCCTGCAGTGCTGTGTTATGTGTGGGAGCATGACGCGCAGCGCGGCCGCCGAGCGGTACCTCTTCTGCCGTCACTGAAGTGTTCTGATCTTCTCATACTCACCTGGCTTCTATCTTCCGGCTCCGTGAGGGGGTGACGGCGCGGCTCCGGGAACAAGCAGCTAGGCGTACCGTAGTGATCGAACCCTCTGGAGCTAATGGTGTCCAGTAGCCTAAGAAGCAGAGCCCTTGAACTCTTAAGAAGTAGGTCTGCTTCTCTCCCCTCACTCCCACGATGCAGGGAGCCTGTAGCCAGCAGGTCTCCCTGAAAATAACAAACCTAAATAAAGTCTTTTTCAGAGACACTCAGGAGAGCTCTTCAGTGTGCATACAGTCTCACTGGGCACAGAATCTAACTGGAGTCTGGAGGAGGGGCATGGAGGGAGGAGCCAGTTCACACCCATTCAAAATCTTATAGTGTGCCCATGTCTCCTGCGGATCCCGTCTATACCCCATGGTTCTTGAAGCATCCTCTAGGACGTGTGAGAAATAAATGTTAATAAAATGTTTGCCCATTTTCAGTCTTGGAAGCACTACATAGGCTACATACAATATCAGATCATTCCCAATAATACAATCACCTACTGTTTGCCCCAGAATAAAAACAGAACATTGAAATAGATCTGCAATATCAACTGCATCACCAACAAACAGAGCAATTTAAATTCAGATTGTTGTGAAAGAATGTTAACAGCACACTCTAAAATGATATAAAATTCTGATAACTGCATGATGCCCAAGTAGTTTTGTCTGTCTGAGAGCAGGCAGTAGTAAACTAGGCAAAATGAAACAGTTATACTTCTGAACCTAAATGTGTATCAAATCGAAAGCACAATGTGCATTTGAATCTCCCCCCTCCTCTGGCTTTCTAGGCATATATTCCTGCCCCAACCTCTCCACAGGTGCAGCAAACGATACTCTACTTAGAGAGGTTTCATTTAAATCTAAATATCTTATACTTTTTCCAGCAAGAGTACCCATCCTGTTAATTGCTTGAGGCCCTTCTAATTTCTCTTGATGTAAAAAGGTATGCTTCAAATGGAATAAAGGACAATTAAGTTGTTGATGGCAATTAAATCAGTGCGATGGCTTGATTGCAAGGAAATGAACAAAATATTGTAATCGAATACGAGCAAGGTCAATATCCTTAAGACTAAATTTGGTCTGACATCTGCTAATTTACTGTGGATTAAACTCTCTCTAATACATAAATGGAAAGTAATACATATAAAAAAAATTCTACAAGCTCTTCATGACATTACTATTGTAATAATGTGGGAACTTGTAGTGACATTAGTGCAAACCACAAATAGTCAAATTGTTGAACTTAAAACAGAGGGCCAGATTTTTTAAGCTCGGTGAAGTGATATAGTGGAAGGTGATAAAGTACCAGCCAATCAGATCTTAACTGACATATCACAGGCTGGGTTTGAAAAATGACAGTTAGGAGCTGACTGGCTGGTGCTTTATCACCTTCCACTTTATCACTTCACCGAGCTTAATAATTCTGCCGATGAATTAGTTTTTCTTAAAAACAGAGCTAGACAAAAACACAAAACCTAGATATACAGTAACACAGACTTTTACTATCATTTTAGCTTTTCGGGGTTAGTGGCTGCCATGAAGACCTCCATCCACGTGGATTGCGCAGGGCTATATAATGCTGCTGGTGGAGCAATGTAACCTCAAACAAAACCAGGGACATAATAATTCATACTTGTCTACTTTCCCACACTTTCTATCCTGTGTCCGTCCACTTCTGCAGTAAAGACCTGATTCACTGTGCATTATATCAATGTGGCCCTGATTCCCACAGAATAAGGCCATGAGGACAAGATTCATAGCTGCATGCTCCCTGCCATCGCACCTGGATCTCATGAAGGGAAAAGCCAGCTACTATGTTAAACAACGATCATGCTTTTATGGAAACATACATGATTTAATGTACATGTACATACTGGCCTCGAATTCAGACTACTGTGACACACTATCAAGTTGTTGGTGTCAGATGGCACCCTTGCTGTGAGCAACTACTTAAAATAAAAAATAAAAAAAAAGTGCATATCATGTTTCTCTAAGGCAAAATGACTAGCAGAGGTGAGGAATCGTCAGACTGACACTTCCAAGCAATGTCACGTCCTGGCAAAGCAGAGTCGGAGTCTCATTAGGCACTTGGGAAAGTAGCGCTAGCCCCTATGGAACTCATCACTCTTGCTCAATGCCTGTCAATTGCACAGTGCAAAAAGACAGTCGGTATTGAGCTGCACTCTTCTCATTTCAATTCAGAAAAGTACAGCCCTGAGTGACTCTCTTCGTTATTTTCCTTTCACTAACCTGCGTTTGGAAGTATTTCAGGAAGACTTTAGTCTACAATCTATGTATATGAAACGCAATACATATTTATATGTGCCCTCCTGTCTGCAATAGAACCTTAAGATGACATATGTAACCCCCTATTTATTTTGGTATGGGAAACGCTGAGGTTTTATAACAACTATACAGCAGGTGCAAGACTCAGAAACTGGTTCCTGCTTACACACAGCAAATTCATTTAATTCACCCACACCACATCTACACAAAGGCCACCCAGCAAAAATCAATTTCTAAACTGTTCTTCAACGCTTCCACAACCTGTCGCCTGACACGGTGGGATGGAGACATAATGGCAGTTCTGCTGAACTCTGGATTTATGAATTAAACTTACCTAAATCTATCGTTTTTCACAATAATCGCCAGTACAGAGGTTGGGGAACAGAAGCCTCTGAATCACATGCAAAATACACATTAAGATTATGATGACATAAGCAAAATAAGGCGAACAACAATATCTGATTTGTTTCCCAATTAACCCCAAAATAGGTATTTCTTAATCTTTGTTTTTTAAGTCTTATTATTGTGGCAGTGTAACAATCATAATAAATTATGTGTTCTGCGACGTGGAGCTGACTTTATGGTTCATGGTCAAATCATGGTTGATAATATCCACAGTTGCTATTCTTGTACATTGCAAGTTTTTAAAAATTCATAAATGTTTCTAAACAGATAAACCAAGAGTGACACTTCTCAACGGAATGAAAAATGTTTAGGTTCTAGATAATAAATAAATCACTAATGCTGTATACCTGATTGCCTGAATAAGCTGACTTGATTAAAGAGGCTACAGACTCATGCTAGTCCAGAATACTGAATGGGTGCCTCGAGCACATGCTGGTTAGATTACAGCACACAGTACATAAGGCATAGTTGCCTACCCTCCCGCATTCTGCAGGAGACTCCCTGAAATAGCAGCAATCTCCCTGACTCCTTGAATAGTCCATCAATCTCCCTGATTGCACCTTATCCCCATTATGCGGCAATTACATTCTTGGGGGAAAAAAAGAAATCAGAGATACATACATTCAAATGGGATCATCAGTGCCATGTCCTTGCATTGGTTATAAGGCACAATGATCCCTATGGCCACAAGCATTTTAAATAAGATTTCTTGTGGCCACTTACAGTATATGGAACCTCTTGTAAGACAATGCACAAACAAATCCTACAAAATATCAGTGTATTTTCTTCAACAAGTAGATCTTACAAACTTTGGGGCTCATTTACATTTGGATCTACAGTAAGTCATTTTTATGACCCTCCTCTCAGATGTAGAAGTATACGCCCGCAATCAGTGCTACTTTTACAGTCTCTCTGAAATGCTTTTTAAAAAGTAGGCAAGTATGACATAAGGACACTTTAATGCTCTCCTTAAGGAAATCCCAGAGGAATGATCCAAGTGAGAGCATGGGCAGGTGTGGCACTGCTGCAAATGCCACATTATGTGCCAAGGTGCTGCAGGGGGCGGGTCCACTGATTATTGAAAATCACGTCAAGTCCCCAGGAAGCCCATTCTCCTGAGAGAATCCCCAAAATCTGGAGCAGGTAAATATGGATTGCAAGTGGTAATGAGGTTATATGTCACCAGACAAGGAGAGATTCATATTAGTAAAAAGTCTTCGAAACACATTTTTATTTTAAAAAGGAAAAAAGCCCAAAGATTTCTATAAGAGACAAAAAAGAAAGAAAAGCTGAAAGGAATAAACGACATAGACATCATCATGAGATTTCTAACCCACTTCTTTTTGTTTCCTTTGAGGTTAATATTCTTCATGAGATACATGACACCTCCTCTCTTGTACCTTCAGCTCTTACAGTTCTGTCTACACTTGCCTTTTGAGCTGTCCCAGAAGAAAGCAGAATGGCAGAGCGGCTTGCTCACCCACTGACAGGCCTCGTAGGGATCTGTCTTCAGTTCGTATCCATCCATTTTCTTTAGAAGATGGCACACAGAGATGCTCATTAGCAATCTATAGAACACTGTTTCCCTGCGGAAGAGGCATACTCATACGAAATACAGTTTGGAGCTCTTAACGATTTAATCACAAAGCAAAATATCAGAGAGAGGCTCAGCCTCATCATGGATTTGAAGCTGGTGGATATCACCACGTACTGTATACAGTAGCTGAGTCATATACTGTAACATAATCAGTGCACACAACAATACATGAAATAAAAAGCTACAAAGAAACTGATGTAGAGTGATAAAAGGAAAATAAGATGTCCCTGTCCGAATGATCCTATACTATAATGCGCATACTGGAGAAGCATACATGCAAGTGGTTAGCTACACTACAAAGCCTAAGGAGAAAGTTTATTTCTATAAAAGGACACTTACAACTGTAAATCTCTCTATTAACAGTTAATCATATAGTGCCTACACTGTTTTACAGAGAATATTTAAACATTCACATCAGTTTCTGCACCAGTGCCATCTGTAAAAAAGAATGTCTATGGAGTATGTCTATGGGAAGAAACAATGCAAACATAAACTGAACATACAAACTCCCCACAGATACTGCCCTGGTCAGAATCAAACTCATGGTCCCAGTGCTGTGAAGCAGCAAGTAAAAAAACAAGTTTGTGCAAACTGCAGGTGAAGATATTAAGAAGGGTGCAATTGGATGTCTGGCTCCTGGCCAAAACTAATTGGGCTGCAGTTCCATAGTAACTGTATTAAATGGATGTGCTTAGTGCAACGTCTTGCAAACCTCCAGACTACACCAATAAACTAAATAAATCTTGCGTTGAGGTCATGTGTTTTTGAGTACTATCAGTGTGGAGTTTATATGTTTCCTGTGAGCGTTTGGGTTTTCGCCTGGTTACTGTATTTACCTTTCACACACTCCAAAATGATACTGGTAGTTTAACAGCCACCTTACAAATACATATAGTGCTGGGTAATGTGGTGGCACTACATAAACATGAATAAGCACAATAATTACTGCACCGGTCATCATTATAAAGGATATTCTCAATGCACACTAGGCTTTCCAATCTAGGAAGTTAAACTGACAGAAATGTCACATGCACCATCACAAAGCCAAACGTTACATGATTCCTTACAACGGTCACTATGTCATGACTTCCAATAGACTACAGTAAAGTGTGGGGCTAAGATGCTTGAGGACCTAACATTTCATTGTGTTGAACACCCTGGCCAACAATGGTATTTAGCTCTACTCTTATCTCCGCTGTGCTATTTGCTTTCTCATGATAAGATCTGTGCAATTGCAGCCATTATTGTTATTCTGTACAATAGTACAAATTACAAATTGCATTTGGCTTGAGAACCATTACGGCACACAGGACTATTGCTGTGCCTGCTTGAATAACTCTGATAATAAGTATGGAGTGATTATGCCCTGAGTGGCCCAAGTGATGAGCTGGGTCAATTTGAACATTTCTTTTAAATGCTTTTGTTAAATTCAGCAATTGACTGAGGTCTCAAGCAAGTGATTGCAAAATGAATTAATCTGTTTTAAGCCTGGGTGAAGATGACATTTTCCTTGATTGACACCACCATAACCGAGATGTTCACAAATACAAAGTCACAACGAGTAACGCAATCAAAATGCAAAAGCCCTGGCTTTGTTAAATCCTCATATAATCCTACAGTGTCAGGGGCTGTACAGGGTCATCAGTAGCTCTCTATATGATACTCGCAGACAATATGCTGGAGACATACACTGCCTTTCTAATGAGGTCACACACATCTTTCTGGGTCCTTAAAATAACCCCCTGGCTGCTGAAGATTGCTGCGTAAAGCAGCTAAATCCGACCAAAGTGCTGGGTGCGATCGCGAAAAGTGCCGTTGGGCACCTACACAGGTGACTTATCGCGCATTCCAGCTCGCCACTTCCCCGGGAGGGGGTGAGCTAAAATGCAGGCGTCGGCAGACATTGTGCAAGAACTAAGCAACACTTGAATTCTCCATTGGGCGCCATCTAGTGGCTGCCGGCACTCGCCACAATTGAATCTCGCCCCATGAACACAAAGCACAGGACCATCAAGCTCGTTGTCGGAACACAAGGGAATCAGTGGTCTTATAATGGCACAGTGAAAGCAATGTCACTGCTCTGCAAACAGGAGTCAGGGAAAGTGCTTGCGCAGAGCTAGAAATGGCCGGACCACAGCTTTGCCTCATATTTTGCACAGTAAATCCTTAACCTAAATAAAAACAGGCGTGATAAATGCCTTTTAGCCTCTTATATGCTGTAACGGTGTGTGGCTAATAACTTAGCAATGCGGATTTCAGAACATTGTTTTTTTGCACAGTAATCTGTTCTAGAGGGGAGAGCTAATCCTCCTACTTCTGACTATGCTTCAATTGCAGTATTATAAAGCAAAGCAAATATGAAAGACTGATTAAAACAAACTGTTATAAGTATTTACCTAATATATTGTAGACTGGCACTGTACATATATAGCACTGGCAGTCCTCTAAATAGTCCCATTCTACTACTTCCATGAGTGTCATGATGTTACTAGGTTGGCAAATACAAATTCATAAAATGTACAAAGATTGCTTAACAAAATCCTTGGACAGTTTGATTATAAGGAGTAAAAAATATATTTTCCCTATATTTACTCAGGTGGGCCCACTTAATACTGCAGAATCAGGTGTAAAGTTATCCTGAGCACCCCCGATGTACCACAAGTGTCTATGAACAACAGCAAGAAAAACCTTAGAGTTTCACAGACTGCTGTGAAGCATTTGATGGTTCTGCATAGACCCTATGTATGTATAGCTGCCAGCATTGGAAAACAAAGAGGAAGAAGATAAAGAGCTACTGAAAAGGAGAGGCAACGCTGCGAGAAAGCAAGTGACCTCACTGCAAAACATTAATCAGTGGACCTCACAAATCTGGTTACAGTGCCCCATGCCTCAGACAGAGGCTCTGATCACTTATTACAATCCCAATAAAACAGATGTACGATTTAAGCTGAATGTCACAATGTAATGGTTCTGAAGTCAGAAACTCGTAGCGCTTGGCAAGCATGCCACTATATGAATATGTGTGCATGTGTAAATTGGCATGAATATCTATATACTTTCACAAAGGTACATTATAATCCTGGAACAATGTAATTGGTATATCTGTCATGAACAGTGTATTCAACCTAAGTCTTATCAGCGCTCTTCTGACATGCTTAGGTTCCCAGAACGTATAGTCATGAATGGTTACCCTGCCTTTCATGTTTTTTTAGCCAAGCATTGTTTGAAGCTGAATAGACTGTACCCTTTAATTTTCACTCAATTACAGAAGTAAAATGATTTCACATTTTCTACATAAGCTGAAATGGAAATTGACTAAGAACCTCAGAACTGTCAGCAACATCTTTTGAGAAAAGATTAGCTTTGCAGTGATTATAAAATAGGTGTCATCTCTGACACTTGCATTCCACACCGAACTGGAGCGCTGCGGAATGGGAATGTTAAGGGACGTCAGAAAGGGTCTTAGAGAGCTCAGCTGTCATGCTATGTGCCTCCGTTTTCTCGCTTTGTAGTCAGATGCTGCGTGCAAAATGTCAAAGGGTCTCCATTTAAACTCACTGACAAGAAAGAGAAGAATACTGGAAGAATATGTTATTAGCAACTATGAACTTGTCTTTGGTAACAGGTCAGCACGACACAATTTGAGTATGGGATGAATAAAATGCCCCTCCCCAACTCGCATATAAACAGGAGCACTAATGCCTTTTAGCCTCTTTTTGCCAGTGTGGGTGGCTAATAACTTAGTAATGTGGATTCCAGAACAGGGATAACCAGACACTTCCATCACTCTGTGACGGGTTCCTATCTGCATTCTCACTGCATGGTCTGTGTTTGTTGGGAGAGGAACACAATGAAGGCTGCTCTCATTTACTCCAGCATCCCTTTCATTATTTCAGGCGTACAGCTGACATTTATAGGCCTGTAAATGTAATAGGTACTTAGCGCCAATAAATCAGCCATTTATCGTGGTCCTGAGGAGGTTAAAATTAAGATTGACAGGGCTTAAACCTGAACTATTAATTATGTTATACTTCAGCTGCACTGTTAGCATAGTGGTTAGCATTGCTGCCTCAAAGCTCTGGGGTCATGAGTCCAATTCCTGAACAAGCCACTATTTGTGTGGAGTTTATATGTTCACCCTGTCTTTACTTCGATATCCCCCGGATGAACACTCCAAAAACATACTAGTAGTTTAACTGACTTATGACAAAACTGAACCCTAGTGGTATGTGTATACTGTGGCAGGGACTGATGCGAAATACTGCCTGTAAAGCGCTGTGTAATATATATGCTATATAAATAAATGCCAAAAAAGAAATGTTATAGCATTAGGCTAAAATAAGAAATTGTAGAGAAAGCAGAAAAAGACCAGCTAACATGTTATTAGTAGGACACCATACCTAGATTATGCCGTGACTTAAGTTACACTCTACATGGGATGTAGTCAGTATTCAGACGGTCACAATACCGATTGCGGAATATCCAAGGGTCAAAATACACAGAGGTAGACGGTCAGTATTAGGGTTTGGGTTAGGCTGCCACTAAGGGGTCGGTTAGGGTTAGGCAGCGGGAAGGGCCGGTCAGGGTTAGGTTGCGGGGAAGGGTACGGTTTGGTTATTATATCCTAAATATGAGATTTCCATATTTCATTTTCTGGGGGTCAAATGCATACCTCCCAACATGACCCTCTCCTGAGGGACAAAATGCTCTGCTTCTGGACTTTTTTCTTAATGTATGAATGTCTGCACCTGTGTTTAACAGGTTAATGGATAAGAAAGGTGTTTTAGCACAGGTTATGGCAATCATAAATTAAGAGGGAAGTCCAGGAGCAGAGCATTCTGTCCCTCCTGGAGAGGGTCATGTTGGGAGGTATGCAAATGTGAGAATTCAGGAAAAGGAAAAAGGAACTGAAGCATCCATAGAATGAAAATGGCCATAGATATATCAAGTAAAACACAGAAAATACAAACATAAGTTTCTGTCTGGGTGTTGAGTCACAAGAAATTGTACATTTCATTAAGAGCAAAATGATAATGAACGCAGTAAGACTTTGGTAAAGCGCCTTGAGTCCTATTGGAGAAAGAGCGCTATATAAATAAAATTATTATTATTATTTAATTCAAATGCATTGTGCTACCATGCATACCATCAATGGTAGAAAACCGGGACATACTGTGGGACAACTCGGCATATGTTACTGGACTGTCACTATGTTCACTAAGACTGAAACGAGGGTCGACTTGGTTTGCATGCCAAAGTAACATTTCTACCCCAACTGACCATTATCACTCAAGATATAATACAGTACTGTACATTGGGTGATCATCACATACAGTGACATGAACCAGAAGAGACCTGCTCAAAATGAGCTTACAATATAAGATGTGTGGAACACCGGATACATATTAATATTACAGTAAGGACACTATTTGACATTAATATAATAGCCAGTAACGTGTATTCCCAAGCAGAATAGCACACAATAAGAAACTGGAGGGTTCATAGATAGCTTTCACTCCCCTGCAGCATGTTATTAGGATAGTATGGAATTGCGTTCTAGCAAAACAGGCATGTGTGACTGACAGGTACCTATAAAATGCAATAAAACAATAGCACTACACAAAACTAATATAGCAGAAGTCAAGCGCTAAAAAGAGGTTGCCATACAAATGTACTATTGATTGTATAGATATTGATCGTATAGATATATAAATAAATTATTTTTAAGAATAAGACATACAGTAATAGGCTTCCAATATAAAACCGGTCTGTAAATCTAAATGTAGTATTCTGCTATTTATCACAAATAAGAGCACCTATAATAGATGATGTATTAATACTATTATTAATGTGCATACATCAGCTCAATGAAAGAGCCCCAAATAGACCTACAGACCCCTGAAGTTGTATAGTGAAGTCAGCTTATGTCGGCATTACACTGTACAAAAATCGTCCTATACTGATCTAATGGGAACGATAATTGAACAGCGTATTGCCGTGACCGATTGTAATGATCAGTATGTCAAACATGCTAAATCATCTAGCATCTGATAAGAATGAGGAAATGTTGCCTCTATAGCAGGCTTTTTCAACTAGTGTGCCGCGACCAGTTGCAAGGTGTGCCGCGGAGCCAGAGCAGCTTTCTGCACCTTCAGAGTGAACTGTTGGCCCGGGCTCTTCTTAGAGGATCAGTCGTGCTCCGGCCATCACCTATTCCTTTAAAACGATGTGATATTATAGGTCACAGCCGCTGCGTCTCACCACCCAGCAAGCCCACCCGCCTGCATACACATCTTTCTTTCCCACCCACATCCACACCTGCCCGACCGCCCGCTGCTCAGTATTCGCAGAACTCCACTATGAACAATCCCTCCACTGAGGGACAGGGAGGAGGACAGCTGATAATAATATTTGTTATTTTATTTCTCCTGTTGGGAACAACAGGATTTCAATAGGATTTATGTGGGGAGAATAAGAATTTATGGATTTATGGGGGGAACAATGTGAATAATTCATGTGGGGAGCAATAGGATTTATGTGGGGAGCAATGTGATTGTTTTTTCTGTGTAGGCCAATGTATGTGTGGATTTTTTTTTTGTTTTGTTTTTTTTACGGCGAGGGCCTGTGTGTTTTTTTTCTGTGGGAAACTGATGGTGTGCCTTGGCAATTTTAAAATATTGTTCGGTGTGCCGCGAGTAAAAAAAAAAGGTTGAAAATCACTGCTCTATAGGGAGGAACGCAATTATTGTGCCATACACTGTGAAATATCTCAGTGTATGGCCACGATATCTGATGGTTTCAGCTTATCAGAACCTTTATCTGTGAGGGTATGCACAGCTTTAATGACAGCGACAGGCACAGCTGTATCTGCGGGCACTAACCAGTTAATTACATGTCCAATGCATCTGTCTATTCCACATGGAATAATGTTAGAGGCCCTAACTAGGAATTTATGATTCTCCAAATAAATAGTAAACTGGCTTCAAACTTTTTCAGCTAGCGGTGCCCTATGGTCCTGCTAACATAAATCAGCCAATCATGAGCTAAATACCACTTTCATCTCGCAAACCCAGGTGGGACCCGGCTTTTGAACCCAGGTTTGAGAAGCCTCAGATCCTTTTACATTGCAGTTTCAACCGGGTTATTCCCGAGTTGGTGTCTTTCACACTGAACCCGGGCTACCTATATTAAACACTGTGGGGTTTATTCAATTAGTGCCGGTATTTTCGACAGTCGAAAATACCGGCACTTTTCGGCAGGAATAGGTCGAATTTGCATTCGACCTATTCAATACAAGTGCCGTTTTTCCGACTGTCGAAAACCACGTGGATTGGCGGATTAGCTGCGGATCCACGAGTTTTGTCGAATTCGCGGCCAATTCCGACAGGATTTTGGCCCCTTTTCGACAATGCTGATCAGACTTCAAAAAAAGTCGGATCAGCATGGTCGAGAAACGAGCAAAACTTGTCGGACTTGCCTGAAAATTGAATACGGCACTGTTTGATCCTCTCTGTCGGAGAGGATACAACATGCATTGAATACCCCCCCTGTGATGTGATTTAAAATGGACTTTTCTGGCTCACATTGATGAAGTTTCAAAGGAAATAAAAGTAAGAGCTGGGAACTGCTCTAAACAGACACATAAACAGCCAATCAGGACCTTCCTTTGGGACCCGCGTTGAAAATCCCAGGCTTTCACACTGCACAATGACCTGCGTTCGACCCATGTTTAACCCGGGTTGAAATGCAAGGTTGCCCGACCCGGGTTATTCACTTTGGTTATTCACACTGCACCTCAACCTGGGTCGACCCAGCAACAACCTGGGAATAACCCGTGTTATTCTGGCAATGTGAAAGGGGTAAAAGTGAGTGCCATATAGCCATACTTCCTTGCACGGCGAGAGAATGTTGTTTACCCAATAGTGCTCTGTTTACAAATCGTGGTACTCCAAGTAGTCACCTGAGACTTTGAGAAGAAGCGCTCTCTCTATGGAAACTATGCGCCATCTCAACAGATAAGTAAATGTTTCCCCTCTAGCATAGCAGGTGTAGAGAATCCTCAATAATACATTAACCTAACTAAGCAGAGTTCTATTAAACAGCTCCAATGATTGTTATTTTTATGAAAATAAAATACCTGTCGCCACTAAAAAGGCAGTACACGAGAAAAACTTAGAGCAAGCCTTGTACACAATGTCTAGAACAGCAGAGAAAATTAAAGATAAATGTAATTTTCTAGTCTACCAGGGCCTGCGCCGTTAAATAATCATAAAACACAATTAGATAAAGACTCTCACAACAGATCCTACAGCAAGTTGTTTATTGCCAAGCTCTCACTCCCCCGCTCTTGTAGCAATATTCTAATGTGCAAATCAAATGAATAGGCTTTCAAAGAAAGTCACTTTAAAGTCCTTAATAAGAAAGCAGTGAATATTAAAATGTCTATTACAATTCTGTTCACTTTATCAATTGCATCATTTACAAAATGAACGCGTGTTCATTTAGAGTTTTATTCTGGCAAATTCAGTAAACACAGATTCCCTAGATGCATTCCAGCAATGTACGGTGCTTGCTTTTACCAGCGAGAGCTGTCATACATACACAGCATGATCATACGACACAGACAAATAACACGTTTCCCTGCACTCATCTGCAACCCTACAAGACGAAGTGTAAGACCTGCAGTTAATAAAGTAAGGAACGCTGGTTACATAAATTTGAAAACATATGTGTAAGTCATCCACCACATACAGTACAGGGAGCAGCTGCCAATCTGATGGTCCCAACTCTCACTGGGTCATGCATATATTTAATAATGGAGGTATACTCAAAATGAAAATTTGAAAGGATTCTAGTGCAAAAAAAAAGGGTTGTGCCCAATCAGAAAGCCAAAACTTGCCCAACACAGGTAAAAAGATATACAATAACACAATAAGGCAATAGATCCAAGGCAACCCTGATCAGGAAGCATACAACCATGCATCAATAGTTTGTACAATTTCTGTTTATGTACATTGTAAGGTGCTGCAGACCTCATGTGTGGCAATAACAAGGGAAATAATAATGTTTCAGAAATGTAAGGACATAGGGAGGTATGCAATTAGCCGATAATGCTGCAGCCGCAAAAATGGGATGTTTCCGTGTTTATTTTATTTTTTATAATTTTTATTACCAATGTTATTACCAATGTTTTTTCATCGGAATCCAATTACATCGCTCTGTTTTTCTCGCAAAAATACAAAGGGTAATTGTACCGTCTGTTGGTAAATTGATTAAGTAATTTTCTAATATCTAGCATGCTGCATTTCTCTACTTTTGATGTGAAGTATAACAATACAAATTAGTGGTTGGCAAAACTCTTTTAGAAGTGCCTCCCTCCCGATTAAATGCAATCTGACAATCTGGGGATTTTTGTTGCCAGATGCATTGTTGGGGTTGTTTTCTACTAAGAGATTAAGGAATCCATGTACTAAACCTTGGTGAGACAAAGTGGAGAGAGATAAAGTACCAACCAATCAGCTCCTATCATTTTTCAAACCCAGTCTGTAACATGGCAGTTTGGAGCTAATTGGCTGGTACTTTATCTCTCTCCACTTTATACCTCTCCAAGGCTTAGTAGATAGACCCCATAGGCATGCACTCACTTTAGCATTCTTCCAGACACAAAATGAAAAGAAAACCACAACTGACAGGACAATCACACTATAACAACTGCACATTAACTGGAATATCTGGAAATTAAAATGAAGGGTCCAAATGACCACTGCTACATGGTTACGGTTTGCAAAAATACAACTTTTTTTTTTTTTTAAACTTAAAATTCCCATAGTATGAATTATGTGAACTGGAAAGATCTATAATTATCACTTTTCCTCATTTCACAGGGATTATTAAACATTGTAATCTAAAGCAATAGCATTGTTGCTGGCAGAGCTAAGTTCTAGATTGCGGGACAAGAAATAGGATTTTAATTACCAACCGGTAAATCCTTTTCTCGAAGTCCGTCAATGAAATGGGGAATCCATTTAGTACCATGGGGTATAGACGGGTCCACTAGGAGCCTTGGGCACTTTAAAAATTTGATAGTGAGTGCTGGCTCCTCCCTCTATGCCCCTCCTACCAGTCTCAGTCTAGGAAACTGTGCCAGAGGAGACGGACATACTTTGAGAGAAGGATAGATAAGAAAAGTGTTGAGATTACGAAACAGCACACAGAACAATAGGAAAGCCATGCTAACCAAACTTAAACAGGAACAGCAACAGCTGAAACAACAACAATACTTAAACCAAGTAACAGTGCAGGAAAAAATGAAGCACAGGGCAGGCGCTCAGTATCCTCTACGGACTACGAGAAAAGGATTTACTGGTAGGTAATTAAAATCCTTTTTCTCTTACGTCCTAGAGGATACTGGAAATCCATTTAGTACCATGGGGAAGTACCAAAGATCCCAAACCGGGTGGGAGAGTGCTGAGGTTCCTGCAGAATTGATTAACCAAACTGAAGGTCCTCAGAGGCCAAAGTATAGAACTTGTAAAACTTAGCAAACGTGTTCGAACCTGACCAAGTAGCTGCTCGGCAAAGCTGTAAAGCCGAGACACCCCGGGCAGCCGCCCAAGAAGAATCCACCGATCTAGTAGAGTGGGCTTGTACCGATTTTGGAACCGGCAAACTTGCCGTGGAATAAGCATGCTGGATAGGGAGTCTAATATAGCGTGCGATAGACTGCTTTGAAGCAGGACACCCAATTTTATTGGGATCATAGAGAACGAACAGCGAGTCGGATTTTCTCTGACAAGCTTTTCTCTTTACATACACCTTCAAAGCCCTCACAACATCCAAAGACTTTGAAGTATCAGAGGTGTCCGTCACAGCCGTAACCACAATTGGTTGGTTGATGTGAAATGCGGACGCCACCTTAGGATGAAATTGCTGACGAGTTCTGAGTTCAGCTCTGTCTTCATGGAAAATTAAGTAGGGACTCCTGTGAGACAACGCCCCTAACTAAAACACACGTCTTGCTGAGGCTAAGGCCAACAGTGTGACTGTCTTCCACGTAAGGTACTTTATGTCAACCTCCTGTAACGGTTCAAACCAGTCCGATTGGAGGTACTGCAGCACCAACTTGAGATCCTAAGGTGCCGTGGAAGGAACAAAGGGAGACTGGATGTACCTTTCAAGAACGTTTGGACCTCAGGGAGAGAGGCTAATTGTTTCTGAAAGAAAATAGACTGGACTTTACTAGAGCCTAGGCGTAGGCCCACATCCACTCCTGACTGCAGAAAAAGCAGGAAACGACCCAGATGAAATTCCACAATGGAATATTGTCTGCTCTCACACCAAGAGACGTACTTCTTCCATATATGATGGTAATGTTTTGACGTTACCCCATTCCTGCCTTGGATCATAGTCGGGATGACCTTGTCAGGAATCCCTCTCAAGACAAGAATCAGCCGTTCAACTTCCATGCCGTCAAACGTAGCCGCGGTAAGTCTTAATTGATGAAAGGGCCCTGTTGCAGAGGACCTTAATGGCCTGATTCCGAAGTAGAGATGAGGCCTGCAGGAGGGCGCTGTAGATTGCACGGAGTTCCAAGATGTTTACTGGAAAGGCGACTTCCCGACTTGACCATCTTCTTTGAAACTGCACCCCCTCGGTGACTGCTCCCAAACCTCTGAGGCTTGCATCTGTGGTTAGCAGAATCCATTCTGAATCCTGAACCTCCGACGAGGTGAGAATTCTGTAGCCACCACAGAGGGGAGATTCTGGCTTTTGGCGACAGACAGATCCTCTGGTGCATGTGAAGATGCGATCCGGACCATTTGTCCAACAGATCCAGCTGGAAGGGCCTCACATGAAACATTCCTTACTGAAGCACCTCGTAAGAGGCCACCATTTTCCCCAGAAGGCGAATGCACAGATGTACCGAGATCCGGGTTGGCTTCAGGACGGCCCGAACCTTTGACTGGATTTCCATAGCCTTCTCCAAGGGAAGGAACACACTCTGAGACTCTGTGTCCAGTATCATTCCCAGGAAGGAGAGCCTCTGCGTCAGTTCCAGGTGAGATTTTGATAAGTTCAGAATCCACCCGTGATCCAGGAGTAGTCTGGTTGAGAGGTCAATGCTGTCCAACAACCTCTTCATGGATGGTGCCTTTATCAGAAGATTGTTCAGGTACAGATTGATGTTCACTCCCTGTTTGCGGAGTAGAAACATCATCTCTGCCATCACCTTGGTGAACACTCGGTGCCGTGGAGAGACCAAATGGCAGGGCCTGGAACTGGTAGTGGCAGTCCTGCAGTGCAAACCATAGATAAGCTTGATGAGGCGGGCCAGATCGGAATGTGAAGATACGCATCCTTGATATCCAGAGAAACTAAGAATTGCCCCTCCTCCAGACCCGAGATCAAAGCTCTCAGAGACTCTATCTTCAATATGAACACCCGTAAGTACAGGTTCTAAGACTTGAAGTTCAAAATCGGTCTTACCGAACCGTCTGGTTGGAATAATTCCCTTGTAGTGCAGATGAGGTGGAACAATTACCTGAGTCTGCACCAGTTTTTGAATGGCGTCCTGTAAGATTATACTTGCTTCCTGTAAAACTGTTAAGCATGATTTGATGAATCTGTGAGGTGGAAGCTCCTGAAACTCCAGGCTCTAGCCCTGGGAAAAAAGATCTATGACCCAGGGATCCTGGCAAGATGTTGTCCAGATGTGACTGAGGAATTTTAGTCGGGCTCCCACCTGCCAGTCTTCCAGGCATTGCGGTCCACTGTCGTGCTGAAGGCTTTGAGGAAGCTGTCGAAGTCAAAAATATTACATAGAAAGAACATACAAACTCTACACACATATGTCACTATACTTGCAAATACGCGCAGCGAGCACAGCAATATATGGTAACACATGCATTTACACGGACATGCCACAGAGATGGATTCCACACTTATTTCATACAGTACATAATTATAATAATATCAAGCGCCAGACATCATGAAGATTTAAAATTATATAATGAAGTAATGTCATGTATGTGTATTATTTGAACGAAGCAAGATACACCTGTCATATTTGGTATTTAAGCAACCAGATTAATGTGTAGATTCATTTGATACTTGTTATTAAGTTGTAGGACATTGCAACAAATAGTTATGATTAAATGTATGAAAGCTAAAATCACTCTTATTAGTACAATGGACAGGAAACTCAGGCCAGCCCCCTCAGACGTCCCCAAGGCTGAACCTGTTCAGCACACAAACAAACCAGTGACTCATCATGAATGAGAAAGTCCCCTCCCCCAAAAACTAGATAACACATTGCTGATCACACAGGAGGTAGTTGCTGTTGTTTTGTACCAGACGATGATGGAGTTGCTTCTAGACCAGTTCCTGCATGATTTTACAGAGAGAGAGATAGTGATATGGAGAGACGAATTTATATGAGAAAGATAATGGTATTGTATGCTGGCCAGTAACTGTATGTATTAACTGCTTACTGTATAAATTGTAATCATGTAATTATGTGTATACTGTACATTGTGATATATTGAATACATATCCTTTTAATAACAAATATATACATCAATGAGCTTTGGAACTCAGATAATGTGTGGGTGTATTATTTTCTCTTATGGGATGCAGTGTTTTGCTATGTATAGCGCACATTCATGGCACATGGTAATAAGAGGTGCAGGCGTTTACAATATATATTAGAGCAGGCATTTAAAATATTTGTTAGAAAGCAATGTGGCATTTACAGATGGGGGCTCGTAAAGGGATATCATGGTCTTAATGATGCACTGTACATTATAAACGCGACGCTGTGGTCGATCAGCTTGTGGTGGATGCATCGTGAAGCTGAGAAATTCATATCCACGTGTATTGTTGTGTTATCAGTAAGCCGATGATATGAAAATTCAAGGGACAATGCGTTTCTCATAATATTTAAAATGCTAAAATGTATTTTTATTGTTGCAAAACAAAGTTCAAATAAGTCATATTGTGTTTGATTCAGATTGGATTGTTTATCTGTTAAGTAGATTTAAAAGTACGTTTAAAAGTTGCTGCATAGCCTTCATATAGTTTTTTTTTTTAAACTCAGGCCTAAAATAACTTCTGGTGCTTGTATAATGTGTGATTTCTTTGTGACAAAGGAAGCCGCATGGTCTGTCCTCCATTTTGGACTAACCACATGGCCTGTCCACCATTTTGTGTAAACCTCATGGATGTGGAAGGGGGAGGAGCAGTGGCCATTTTAGGAAGGTCACTTTCTAAATAGCTGATTTTCAGTCTGCTCAGAACAATCAGTTTCCTTGGTCACATCAAGCACCATTTATGAGTTACCAATGCATTTATTTAACCCATGCCATAGTCAATTACAAATAGTTTCAATTGGGCCTAGTGAGAGTAAATGGTGAGATAAATGCTTGGCTTGGTGTGAGAAATTGCACACAAAAAAAGTAATGAAAAAAATACTTTTTTTCTTCTTCTTCTTTCCCAGAATTTAGTTAACTCTCTGTTTGCTATAGGATAGCCATTGAAATGCAAATTAACCTGTGTAACTGCTTTTTTATAGCAGTGAAAAGCAAATAGCTTTGATATGCAAATAAGAGGTAAGGTGTCTCATAGGAGACCAGTGAATGGTACATATATATATATATAATATTATTATAATTATGTGTATATTTATATCAGAGTATGTTCTGCAAGATAGCTATCCAATCTGAATCATATAATTTAAATTATAGATTATTGCAGTCATTATAGATCTGTGTGAAATCGGATACATTTGTTGCTATATAGGTAAATTTGAAATAACAGTATTTAAGGAAGTAAGTGTAAAGACACAAACGCAGTTCTGGCCTGCTTGTTAAGGTTTATACAGAAAAAAAAAAACTGGGTGTTGTGTTAAGTGAGCGATTATAGTTAGTATTGCTCACATTTATAGAGACTGTGTGGTTTGTTGAATTGCGTACGCACATTGGTACACGTGGTACGGAACGTGAGGACAGCGTACAAAAACGTGCACGTGGCGCAAGGCCGCACACATGGCATAGGGGTATGCACGGTTGCGTAATTATGCAAGCTTGCATTGGGTTGTGTGCGCATAATAAAAGCACATATTTGTTCAATTAAGGTGGGATAGTAGACATTTAATACAATAGCACATAACTATCCGATTTCAAAAGCAGGTTACTCTAAATTTAGTTTAAAAACTGTATTGCCTCTGGGGGTAAAGCTGCCAATCAGAATGAGTGAAAATTTTCTGTACAGAAAAAACAAAGTGTATTTGAGTGAGCGAACATAGGAGTGAGTGGATTTGAACCCCGGAATTCGGGATCCCGTCATGTGGTACACCAAGTAAGTGGAGGCTTGGCGGCGTGAGGCGGCTGACTCACGTTAGTATAGATTGAAATACGCAAATCGTGAAGAGATTTGCAGAGGAGCGTAATGTGCATTGTGTAGTATTGAAGTAAAAAGGTTTTTTGTTACGCTCCGGCTGAAGGGTCGCAGTTTGTACATCGACCCGTGGTCGTACGGCAGATAGGTAACAAGTACCTATATGCTGTGCGATTGGACCGCGCGTTTGTGGGTGCGGTACATAGCGTATCTTGATACCCCTTTTACGAGCTTTTGCTAAAATCGCGTTATCATTAGCGCTGTGTAGAGCATACGCAAGCGAGATTTGTGTATAAAAAGTGTATAGGGAGTTTTCGCTGGTCTCTCTCAGGAAAATCTCCAGCAGTGGATATTTGCTGGAAAATGTAAGTCACTCCTAACACTTCCAGTAAATAGAAACCAATAGGGCCTCACTGGGTACGCGGTGGTCACTATTGGCGTGAGTCGTGGTACTCAGCGGAGGAGTGGGTGAAAGCGCTCTAAGAACTTACACCGTCTATCCGTGTCGTGCATTGGGGATTGCGTAAAAGGAAAAAGTCCGCGATAGGATCCAATTGCACAAGCGGTGGACGTATGGTAGCCAGGGTTCAGGTTGAAGAGCCGCGGCCCAAGGGGTCAGCGAGGTTTGTTAAATATGGTCCACACACTGAAGACTTTTTGTCTGAATGGGTACGTATGACTGACAAAGATAGGGTACCATTCCCTAAGGTGGGCAGCTTTGAACCAGAGATACTGCAGAACTTAAGGATAAGGATATGTCTGATAAAATCCAGAAAACAAAGGGTCAGACATACAAATTGTTTAAACCTGTGGCAGCAAGAGGGGTTGGTGAGTTTGATCCTAAGGTATTGCAGGTGGTATGTCTAACCAAAGTCATATAAGACAAGAATGGAAATATAAGAACTGTTTGAACTTGTAGCAACAATAAACAAGTAGGAAGAAAAAAAAGAGAATGCAAGTACACCGCCATATGTAGATGTGGAAGCAGTTACGGCCAGCATACAAACTATAGAAAATAATAAAAATATGAAAAATATGACTGTAACCTATATATGTATTAATGAATGTTGAAGTTTTATTTAGGAGGAGAAGGTGACCTGATTGTTTTCAGCCATTTCTCATGTACCCAGAGGAGTATCCAACCGGTAAAAGAAGAGCAGTAGCCTGCGGGGGAAGTGGCTGAGACCAGTGGAACATGTAAGTATGGCATCATTCGTGTACATATATAGTAAAACCCAAAAATAAAACAAAAAAAAAAATCAAGAAAGTAACGTCCGAAATGGAGAAAAACCTGTCCGCACATTAGTATTTGCCAGTAGGAAAGCATACAGAGACAAGGTAACCCCCGGTATTTCTTTCAGTTACCATATAAGAAGTATTCATTCCTAGTAATGCCCCTAGTCAAGATGAGCTCAGAAATGTTTGTTGGACCATGTTCAGACCCTTAATACGGGATGAGAAGGATTGAATGAATACTTCGCATGACCTAGAAGCTTGTTAAACTTTTTTTTTTTTGCAGTAATAGAAAACTCTCCATCTGGATAAACACTAATTCGGCAAATGGGAGGTGGCTGTCTATGTGCAAATGGACGGGCTCAATAAGGCATTGAGTGTCAGGGTGCAGACTTCATTGCAAAATTGGAAAGGGGTCACAGTAGCTAATCTTAGATAGTGTGCTATTGAACATCACAAGAATAGTGCTAGGCGCAGAGAACAACAGGTGGAGAGGTTGAGGACGGTAAGTATACTAGCACATACAGGAAAGACCAATCAGTCCAAACCCCAGATCCCTAATGGTCAATAATATGTTACACTTGTAGGAAGGAAGGGCATTTTGCCAGAGATTGTAGGAGTAGTAGAACACATAGTTAAAATAGACCCCTTAGACCAGGGTTGGCCAAACCAGTCCTCGAGATCTACCAACAGTACACATTTTCCAGACCACCTAGCTGGTGCACAGGTGTAGTCATTACTAATTAAGATGTGCTGCATTCATTCCTAACTGACAATTCTACAGATCTCCAGGAGGCCTGGAATACATGTACTGTTGGTACATCTCGAGGACCGGTTTGGCCAGCCCTGCCTTAGACAGAAAACACAAGCCACATTATTAAACACATAGACGGGACCAAGGGACATATAGTAAGGGATCATAAGCCATATAGAAAACAAAGATTCGGCTAATGGGAAGAACAAAATAAATGCAACATTACCCTTTGACAAAACTTGCTGGGGTTAAGATGGGGCCTCTAAACTTTTGCTTCTTTTTCCTAGCAGAAATGGCCCCTGATTAACTTAATTTTGTTAGATATGATATACATATACTGTGCTCCCGCTCAGGAAGTACAAAGTATGTTAGACACCCACGAAGACTAATGTTACATTTCACTGTTCTAGATGCATGTCCATCAGAGGTAGAGGAAATTATCTCACAGATACCAGGTTCCCTATGAATTTAGGATGGACAGGACACTGGATTGGTGGCTGGGATAGTCCCAATAGCGATACGATAAACACAGATTTTTTTTAAGGGGAGTAGACCAAGTAGAGAATCATTTCCCCGTAGTGCCCAATCCAGTTGTCAAATTTTTATAAAATCCACCTCTACAAACTCATCTGTCACCAACCTCTATTCTGCTTCTCTACAGTTTCCTCTTCATCTTTTGTGTTCACACAGGGTGGTACAATACATGGACCCAAGTACAGTTCAAACTCCACATGCCTAGGTCCTTCAGAGTTCTGCCCGAACCCAGTATATCTCTACAGCACGATAACACCAGTATTACTGCAGTGTGCCTGGTCATGCACAAAGGGTGGAGAATGGGAATACTGGTGAAGGGAAATTTTGTATAGACACTGAGATGCCTGTTGGTGAATGGCAAACCTGACATTTTCTTTTTCACTTTCTTCTTCCTTCTCTCCTCTAGAGATGTTTCTTTTTCTTTTTGAGTTATGCTCATGGTACTCTACATTGCAAACACACGATAGTAAATAAAAAAGAAAAATTTGTGTTCCCTACAGGAAAAGGCAGTCTGGAGGACAAAGGGGTATGGCCAGGAGTCCTCAGGACTGTGGACAGGTGGACACGGTAAGCCAGTAGCCCCCAGAGCATACCTTCCAAGTCTAGCTGAGGTGGCACACGGTCTGACTCATGTAGGCAAAGAGGGTATGTGCAGGCTGATGAGGGCTTACTGGTGTGCGCCAGAATTCTATTCTCCTGCAAGTAAGAGAGCAATGACCTGTCTTACTTGCTTGAGGAAGAATATTGGTAAAGCAATACCAAAAGAGCAATCCCATATCCCTCCTGCAGACGGATCTTTTCAGGAAATACAAATCGACTTCGTACAGTTAACACCCTTTAGGAATTATTGTTATGTATTGGTGTGCACTGATGTTTTCTCAAACTGGGTAGAGGCATTTCCTGCCGCCACGGATGCTGCTGTGTTTACCGCAAAGAAAAATTGCGCAGAAATTTGTGTGTAGATAGTAGTACCCCTATAAGTAGGAGCAAAGCTTGAAATTGTACTATTGTGATCATAGATACTGCCACTAGTATTAGGTAGCATCAGAACTACTCCCAGATCTTCACTTGACAAATCACCCTCTTCGAAATTTGTTTTTGTTTTGGTATTTGTGTCTTTTTGGGTTGTTTTTGGAATACAACCTCATGTCATGATTGATCCGCACAATGATCATAAATACACCAATGAGGTGACAGTACAGTACCTTATTGAGATGAGCCAGCATTTGAGAACTTGACAAAAGAACTTGAAACTGTTGATTGCTGGTATGCCAAATACTGTCTTGATTGTGAACCAAGAGACTGTGTGATTGTTCTTACGCTCAGGTTGCCCAATAGACAGGTGGGAAGGACCATACCAAGTTTTGTTGACAGCACTATCCCAGTGAAAGTAGCCGAGAGAGAGACTTGGGTCCACGATTCCCATTGCAGGAAAGTCGGTAGTCCGGAAGGAATTCGTAAATGGAGTGAGATCGCAAAAGTATCACCAGAGACTCTGTTCCGTGAAGACTGAGAGGCGGCACTGTTGAACACTACCTGAGCGTACTGAAGGTTTGCAGAAAGACCAGTCATTGTAATTTGTTTGTTATGAACAAGAGTTGTTTTGATCTATTTCTCTTTTCTCTCTTTCCCGCTGACAAACATTTTTTTTTCAGGACATTCTATTTTTGCAAGGTTTTTTTTATGAGGAGTCGAGTGTGGGACTGGGACTGGTACTGGTTCTGGAGGAAGGAGTGATTTCGTTATAGGATCCCAGGATTAGCCGATCAGTTTGTTAAAGCCAGAGAAAAATCAAAAATCAAAGGTCTAGTAGTTATGGAGTTCAGAGGTAATCAAGAACAATCAGACAATGGCTATTCACACATTGCAGATAAAGAGCTCATTAATATATGTGGAAGAAAGGTTTATGAGTGGCTCTCCCCGAACTCCGAAGGTTTATGTTATTTAGGAAGGACACTACTTATAACCCTTGTTTAATTATTAAACAGACCTAGCATATGTTCCAGAAATGGAAACAATGTTCAGAAAATGATAGGAATATGTAGATCATGAAAATTTTATGTCACTTTCACGATTTGTTTGTGTCTTCTTCATCTACCCAGCAGAACCTCAATCGAATCCAAACATCAGTGTACAAAGACGTAGGTACATGTATGTGTGAAATGTTCGTCGCAAATCAGACATTATAGGCCAAAGCACTGTCCCAGCATACTCTATAGGTTGAATGTTGTCCCACACCCAACCAGTGGTCCCGTGACCGCCTAGTGCATATAGAGGATGTCTCGTCCTCCTCCCTGTCTTCCCCAAATATAGTCAAGTGTCTGATTTGTGAAATGAATACATACTTGTGTCTAGGTCACCGATTATTGTATGAAATATTTTTTTTTCTTATGTTAATAATTGATGGCAGTTATTGTTTACTGCCAAAGGGTGGACTGTCGAAGTAAAAAAACATTACATAGAAAGAACATACAAACTCTACACACAAATAAGTCGCTATACTTGCAAATACGCGCAGCGAGCACAGCAATATATGGTAACACACGCATTTACACGGACATGCCACAGAGATGGATTCCACACTTATTTCATACAGTACATAATTATAATAATATCAAGCGCCAGACATCATGATGACTTAAAATTATACAATGAGGTAATGTCATGTATGTGTATTATTTGAACGAATCAATATACACCTGTCACATTTGGTATTTTAGCAACCACATTAATGTGTAGATTCATTTGATACTTGTTATTAAGTTGTAGGACATTGCAACAAATAGTTATGATTAAATGTATGAAAGCTAAAATCACTCTTATTAGTACAATGGACAGGAAGCTCAGGCCAGCCCCCTCAGACGTCCCCAAGGCTGAACCTGTTCAGCACACGAACAAACCAGTGACTCATCATGAATGAGAAAGTCCCCTCCCCCAAAAACTAGATAACACATTGCTGATCAAACAGGAGGTGGTTGCTGTTGTTTTGTACCAGACGATGATGGAGTTACTTCTAGACCAGTTCCTGCATGATTTTACAGAGAGAGAGAGTGTGATATGGAGAGACGAATTTATATGAGAAAGATAATGGTATTGTATGCTGGCCTGTAACAGTAACTGTATGTAATAACTGCTAACTGTATAAATTGTAATCATGTAATTATGTGTATACTGCACATTGTGATATATTGAATACATATCCTTTTAATAACAAATGTATACATCAATGAGCTTTCGAACTCAGATAATGTGTGGGTGTATTGTTTTCTCTTATGGGATGCAGTGTTTTGCTATGTGTAGCGCACATTCATGGCACATGGTAATAAGAGGTGCAGGCGTTTACAATATATATTAGAGCTGGCATTTTAAATATTTGTTAGAAAGCAATTTGGCATTTACAAAGCAGAGCTTGAGCTCTGTTCCTGTGAACCGGCAGTTGCTGGTTTTTGTGTGTACCTCTAGCGCCTCTGGTGTCCGTAGAAGAACCTCTGGTTTTGTCCTTAAACTTAGCAGTCCGAAAGGACTGTAGATTAGGTCCTGAGTAGACCTTCCTGGCTGGGGGAGCTGCAGAAGGAAGATACGTGGACTTACCCACAGTAGCTTTGGAGATCCATTTGTCTAGTTCACAGGTGCATGTTTTGCAGATCTCCTCAAAGAATCACAAGTGAAATAATTAGCTCCACCTGTGGACCTTTTAAAATGTGTCAGTGAGTAATTAATACACCGGTGCACTTGCTGGGTTACCTGCAAAACATGCACTGTGTGGGGTCCTGAGGACCGAGTTTGAGAACCACTGGTCTAGTTCATCTCCAAATAAGGCCTCTCCTGTGAAGGGTAGGCCTTCCACACCTTTCCTGGAGTCCGTGTCAGCAGTCCACTGTCGTAGCCATAAGCCTCTGCGTGCTGACACTGCCATAGCAGTGGTGCGTGCATTAAGCAATCCTATTTATTTTATGGCTTCCACCATAAAATTTGCAGAGTCCTGAATATGTTGCAGGAGTAAAATAACATCCCCCTGAGGCAAGGTACCTAACCCCTCAATTAGGTTACCCGACCATTTGGCGATGGCCTTAGTAATCCACCCACATGCTATAGTGGGTCTCTGGGCCACCCCAGCAGCTGTATACAAAGATTTGAGTGTATTCTCAATTCTATGATCAGCCGTGTCTTTTAGGGAAGCTGAACCCGGGACAGGCAGTACAATTTTCCGTTACAGCCTGGATACTGATGCATCCACTATCGGTGGATTTTCCCATTTTTTCCTGTCCTTGGGAGGAAAAGATGATATCAACCTTTTAGGAATTTTAAATTACCTATCAGGATTAACCCACGGTTCTTCAAACAGGGTATTTAGTTCCTTTGACACAGGAAAAGTGGCTGAGGATTTCTTTTTTATATTAAAATAAGACTCCTCAGTCTCCTCTGTTACCTTATCAGGGATATACAGAACGTTTCTGATAGCTTCTATGAGAGCCTCTATTCCCTGTGACAGAGTAGCCTCCCCCACCTCTGAGTCCACCTCCCCCTCCTCCAAGTCTCACCCTTCATCATCAGAATCAGACTCCAGGATATGAGCCAAAGGACGTTTATGCGGACAAATGGCAGGGGACTGAGACGCTGTTTGGGTACTGAGTCTCTGTTTATAAACTCAGTCATCGATTGTCTCAAGTATTGCGTCTCTTTCTCATTGCGGGACAATTTAGAAGAGATATTGGAAATCAGTCCCTTAATGGAATCTAGCCAAGCTGGCTCTGCCCCGCTAGCCTGGGAAGGTACACTGCACTAAGTACACTGTAGTGAACCCCCTGGGGAAGAGGAACACTGTGCCTTACATGAAACACACTCTTTGTCTGACATACTGTGACAGTGACTGCACACACACACACACACACTGGAAAAGGTTAAATGCACAATTAACCCACAAAGAGCCCTTCAAGAGAGACACAGAGATAGCCTGGAACCAGCACACAGCACCCTTACTGCTAATGCCAAGCTTAGCCGGGTCGCAGACTAAGTACCCAGATTGGGGACTTAGTACACTAGTAAGCGCTCCCCCCCCTGCTATGACCCCCTAGTACCGCTGAGGATTACATCAGTAATTACCTCAGAGACTCTGGAGACTCTCCGGAGGAGCTGCGCGTCCCTGTCAGTCAGCGTCTGTGTCCACTGCAGAGGGAAAATGGCACTGGTGAGCTCCTGGATCCACTCATAGGGAAGCCCCGCCCCGTCAATGGTGCACTGACTTCCCGCTTTTTATACTGACTGAGGTCATTTTTAGTGCTTAAAATGGAGTCAGTCCCCTTTCTATGTCTGTAATGCCAGTCTGGGTACTGTGTACACCCGCCGTAGTGTACTTAGACTCAGTTTGCTCCTTCAGAAGTGGTGCATCCACACTGTCTGGAGACTCTGCCGCCGCCGTAGAAGCCGCACGTCTCTGTACCCTAATGCTGCCATAATGGCCGGCGACCCGCTAACCTGGATGCCGGCTTAGTACTCACCACTCTTCATTCTTCTGGAGCTGTTAGGGGTGGCGGCGTGCTGCGGGAATGTACGCTTGTCGTGGTGGGGCATGCAAATAGTTCCCTCAGGAGCTAGTGTCCTGTCAGTGGGAAACGGGACCATTAACCCTTCAAGAGTTTGGGACGTTCCCCCCACTAAGGTCCACGAAGCAGGCAGGCTGGTGCCATCAAGTCCTGCCTGAAAATAACAAACAGATAAAATAAATGCAGAAAACTCTTCAGGAGCTTCGAGCGACGTGACCAGCTCCTCCGGGCACAATTTCTAAACTGAGTCTGGTAGGAGGGGCATAGAGGGAGGAGCCAGCGCACACTATCAAATTCCTAAAGTGCCCAAGGCTCCTAGTGGACTCGTCTATACCCCATGGTACTAAATGGATTCCAAGTATCCTCTAGGACGTAAGAGAAACAACAAGTGAAACGAGGGAGGTTTACATAGAGAAAAACATTGATATATAACGATGGCTTTACAGCACTGATCTGCACTCTATGCGGTAACATTCACATCTTCCAGAATCTGGTGTGAGTAGATCTACAAGGAATATGCAGGTACGTTTGTGGTCCAAATCTCCAAACAACCTATTTTTCTCACTCGCAGATTAGGGAGATATTAAATTGTGGTTTTGAACCGCAGGTGTGGGATGCTGGCCGATCTCTGACCTTTTTTTTTTCTTTTTTTTTTATAAAGGGGAAATCACTTACATGGCATGGTTTTGCCTTATAAGTGTCTGCCCCTTTAAAAAAAAATGTCCAAAATTGGCCAGCATTCAACACCTCCAGCGATCTGGAACTTCATTACATCCCACCGTTAGGGTGGGTTCCCTATTATTATTTCCGTGCACACTTACTGTGTATAAACACTAATGAATGATATTATTAGTCATATGTAGGGATACAGGTTGTAACATCCCCCCCCCCAAAATAAATAAATCAATAAATTCCTTATATGCTCATTTTAACAGATATAATAAATATTTAAAAAATGTACTTGGGGGAGTGGGATATATACGGGATCAAGGGAGTGTTGAAATGTAATTCTTCTTTGATGCAAAATTGAATAATGGATCAAATCCAGTAACAACGGAGAATAAAGAACAGGAATTCGTCTTAAATAATTGGTTTTCACAGCTGAATCTTCATCAAAATAATTTTGACAGAGGGCAAAAATATACAACCTACTGTTCAATGAGAACAAAAAAGTTCACAAACTGTATAATCACGTCTGTAAGACTATTATGCATCAGTACCTTCTAACTTTGTGTCAGAATGTTATTATTTTATCTAGAGATGAGCGCCTGAAATTTTTCGGGTTTTGTGTTTTGGTTTTGGGTTCGGTTCCGCGGCCGTGTTTTGGGTTCGAACGCGTTTTGGCAAAACCTCACCGAATTTTTTTTGTCGGATTCGGGTGTGTTTTGGATTCGGGTGTTTTTTTCAAAAAACACTAAAAAACAGCTTAAATCATAGAATTTGGGGGTCATTTTGATCCCAAAGTATATTAACCTCAAAAACCATAATTTCCACTCATTTTCAGTCTATTCTGAATACCTCACACCTCACAATATTATTTTTAGTCCTAAAATTTGCACCGAGGTCGCTGTGTGAGTAAGATAAGCGACCCTAGTGGCCGACACAAACACCGGGCCCATCTAGGAGTGGCACTGCAGTGTCACGCAGGATGTCCCTTCCAAAAAACCCTCCCCAAACAGCACATGACGCAAAGAAAAAAAGAGGCGCAATGAGGTAGCTGTGTGAGTAAGATTAGCGACCCTAGTGGCCGACACAAACACCGGGCCCATCTAGGAGTGGCACTGCAGTGTCACGCAGGATGTCCCTTCCAAAAAACCCTCCCCAAACAGCACATGACGCAAAGAAAAAAAGAGGCGCAATGAGGTAGCTGACTGTGTGAGTAAGATTAGCGACCCTAGTGGCCGACACAAACACCGGGCCCATCTAGGAGTGGCACTGCAGTGTCACGCAGGATGTCCCTTCCAAAAAACCCTCCCCAATCAGCACATGATGCAAAGAAAAAGAAAAGAAAAAAGAGGTGCAAGATGGAATTGTCCTTGGGCCCTCCCACCCACCCTTATGTTGTATAAACAAAACAGGACATGCACACTTTAACCAACCCATCATTTCAGTGACAGGGTCTGCCACACGACTGTGACTGATATGACGGGTTGGTTTGGACCCCCCCCAAAAAAGAAGCAATTAATCTCTCCTTGCACAAACTGGCTCTACAGAGGCAAGATGTCCACCTCATCTTCACCCTCCGATATATCACCGTGTACATCCCCCTCCTCACAGATTATCAATTCGTCCCCACTGGAATCCACCATCTCAGCTCCCTGTGTACTTTGTGGAGGCAATTGCTGCTGGTCAATGTCTCCGCGGAGGAATTGATTATAATTCATTTTAATGAACATCATCTTCTCCACATTTTCTGGATGTAACCTCGTACGCCGATTGCTGACAAGGTGAGCGGCGGCACTAAACACTCTTTCGGAGTACACACTTGTGGGAGGGCAACTTAGGTAGAATAAAGCCAGTTTGTGCAAGGGCCTCCAAATTGCCTCTTTTTCCTGCCAGTATAAGTACGGACTGTGTGACGTGCCTACTTGGATGCGGTCACTCATATAATCCTCCACCATTCTATCAATGTTGAGAGAATCATATGCAGTGACAGTAGACGACATGTCCGTAATCGTTGTCAGGTCCTTCAGTCCGGACCAGATGTCAGCATCAGCAGTCGCTCCAGACTGCCCTGCATCACCACCAGCGGGTGGGCTCGGAATTCTGAGCCTTTTCCTCGCACCCCCAGTTGCGGGAGAATGTGAAGGAGGAGATGTTGACAGGTCGCGTTCCGCTTGACTTGACAATTTTGTCACCAGCAGGTCTTTCAACCCCAGCAGACCTGTGTCTGCCGGAAAGAGAGATCCAAGGTAGGCTTTAAATCTAGGATCGAGCACGGTGGCCAAAATGTAGTGCTCTGATTTCAACAGATTGACCACCCGTGAATCCTTGTTAAGCGAATTAAGGGCTGCATCCACAAGTCCCACATGCCTAGCGGAATCGCTCCCTTTTAGCTCCTTCTTCAATGCCTCCAGCTTCTTCTGCAAAAGCCTGATGAGGGGAATGACCTGACTCAGGCTGGCAGTGTCTGAACTGACTTCACGTGTGGCAAGTTCAAAGGGCATCAGAACCTTGCACAACGTTGAAATCATTCTCCACTGCACTTGAGACAGGTGCATTCCACCTACTATATCGTGCTCAATTGTATAGGCTTGAATGGCCTTTTGCTGCTCCTCCAACCTCTGAAGCATATAGAGGGTTGAATTCCACCTCGTTACCACTTCTTGCTTCAGATGATGGCAGGGCAGGTTCAGTAGTTTTTGGTGGTGCTCCAGTCTTCTGTACGTGGTGCCTGTACGCCGAAAGTGTCCCGCAATTTTTCTGGCCACCGACAGCATCTCTTGCACGCCCCTGTCGTTTTTAAAAAAATTCTGCACCACCAAATTCAAGGTATGTGCAAAACATGGGACGTGCTGGAATTTGCCCATATTTAATGCACACACAATATTGCTGGCGTTGTCCGATGCCACAAATCCACAGGAGAGTCCAATTGGGGTAAGCCATTCCGCGATGATCTTCCTCAGTTGCCGTAAGAGGTTTTCAGCTGTGTGCGTATTCTGGAAAGCGGTGATACAAAGCGTAGCCTGCCTAGGAAAGAGTTGGCGTTTGCGAGATGCTGCTACTGGTGCCGCCGCTGCTGTTCTTGCGGCGGGAGTCCATACATCTACCCAGTGGGCTGTCACAGTCATATAGTCCTGACCCTGCCCTGCTCCACTTGTCCACATGTCCGTGGTTAAGTGGACATTGGGTACAACTGCATTTTTTAGGACACTGGTGAGTCTTTTTCTGACGTCCGTGTACATTCTTGGTATCGCCTGCCTAGAGAAGTGGAACCTAGATGGTATTTGGTAACGGGGGCACACTGCCTCAATAAATTGTCTAGTTCCCTGTGAACTAACGGCGGATACCGGACGCACGTCTAACACCAACATAGTTGTCAAGGACTCAGTTATCCGCTTTGCAGTAGGATGACTGCTGTGATATTTCATCTTCCTCGCAAAGGACTGTTGAACAGTCAATTGCTTACTGGAAGTAGTACAAGTGGGCTTACGACTTCCCCTCTGGGATGACCATCGACTCCCAGCGGCAACAGCAGCAGTAGGCGTTACACGCAAGGATGCATCGGAGGAATCCCAGGCAGGAGAGGACTCGTCAGAATTGCCAGTGACATGGCCTGCAGGACTATTGGCATTCCTGGGGAAGGAGGAAATTGACACTGAGGGAGTTGGTGGGGTGGTTTGCGTGAGCTTGGTTACAAGAGGAAGGGATTTACTGGTCAGTGGACTGCTTCCGCTGTCACCCAAAGTTTTTGAACTTGTCACTGACTTATTATGAATGCGCTGCAGGTGACGTATAAGGGAGGATGTTCCGAGGTGGTTAACGTCCTTACCCCTACTTATTACAGCTTGACAAAGGGAACACACGGCTTGACACCTGTTGTCCGCATTTCTGGTGAAATACCTCCACACCGAAGAGCTGATTTTTTTGGTATTTTCACCAGGCATGTCAACGGCCATATTCCTCCCACGGACAACAGGTGTCTACCCGGGTGCCTGACTTAAACAAACCACCTCACCATCAGAATCCTCCTGGTCAATTTCCTCCCCAGCGCCAGCAACACCCATATCCTCCTCATCCTGGTGTACTTCAACACTGACATCTTCAATCTGACTATCAGGAACTGGACTGCGGGTGCTCCTTCCAGCACTTGCAGGGGGCGTGCAAATGGTGGAAGGCGCATGCTCTTCACGTCCAGTGTTGGGAAGGTCAGGCATCGCAACCGACACAATTGGACTCTCCTTGTGGATTTGGGATTTCGAAGAATGCACAGTTCTTTGCTGTGCTGCTTTTGCCAGCTTGAGTCTTTTCATTTTTCTAGCGAGAGGCTGAGTGCTTCCATCCTCATGTGAAGCTGAACCACTAGCCATGAACATAGGCCAGGGCCTCAGCCGTTCCTTGCCACTCCGTGTGGTAAATGGCATATTGGCAAGTTTACGCTTCTCCTCCGACAATTTTATTTTAGGTTTTGGAGTCCTTTTTTTACTGATATTTGGTGTTTTGGATTTGACATGCTCTGTACTATGACATTGGGCATCGGCCTTGGCAGACGACGTTGCTGGCATTTCATCGTCTCGGCCATGACTAGTGGCAGCAGCTTCAGCACGAGGTGGAAGTGGATCTTGATCTTTCCCTAATTTTGGAACCTCAACATTTTTGTTCTCCATATTTTAATAGGCACAACTAAAAGGCACCTCAGGTAAACAATGGAGATGGATGGATTGGATACTAGTATACAATTATGGACGGGCTGCCGAGTGCCGACACAGAGGTAGCCACAGCCGTGAACTACCGCACTGTACTGTGTCTGCTGCTAATATATAGACTGGTTGATAAAGAGATAGTATACTCGTAACTAGTATGTATGTATAAAGAAAGAAAAAAAAACCACGGTTAGGTGGTATATACAATTATGGACGGGCTGCCGAGTGCCGACACAGAGGTAGCCACAGCCGTGAACTACCGCACTGTACTGTGTCTGCTGCTAATATATAGACTGGTTGATAAAGAGATAGTATACTCGTAACTAGTATGTATGTATAAAGAAAGAAAAAAAAACCACGGTTAGGTGGTATATACAATTATGGACGGGCTGCCGAGTGCCGACACAAAGGTAGCCACAGCCGTGAACTACCGCACTGTACTGTGTCTGCTGCTAATATATAGACTGGTTGATAAAGAGATAGTATACTCGTAACTAGTATGTATGTATGTATAAAGAAAGAAAAAAAAAACCACGGTTAGGTGGTATATACAATTATGGACGGGCTGCCGAGTGCCGACACAGAGGTAGCCACAGCCGTGAACTACCGCACTGTACTGTGTCTGCTGCTAATATATAGACTGGTTGATAAAGAGATAGTATACTCGTAACTAGTATGTATGTATAAAGAAAGAAAAAAAAAACACGGTTAGGTGGTATATACAATTATGGACGGGCTGCCGAGTGCCGACACAGAGGTAGCCACAGCCGTGAACTACCGCACTGTACTGTGTCTGCTGCTAATATATAGACTGGTTGATAAAGAGATAGTATACTCGTAACTAGTATGTATGTATAAAGAAAGAAAAAAAAACCACGGTTAGGTGGTATATACAATTATGGACGGGCTGCCGAGTGCCGACACAGAGGTAGCCACAGCCGTGAACTACCGCACTGTACTGTGTCTGCTGCTAATATATAGACTGGTTGATAAAGAGATAGTATACTCGTAACTAGTATGTATGTATAAAGAAAGAAAAAAAAACCACGGTTAGGTGGTATATACAATTATGGACGGGCTGCCGAGTGCCGACACAGAGGTAGCCACAGCCGTGAACTACCGCACTGTACTGTGTCTGCTGCTAATATATAGACTGGTTGATAAAGAGATAGTATACTCGTAACTAGTATGTATGTATAAAGAAAGAAAAAAAAACCACGGTTAGGTGGTATATACAATTATGGACGGGCTGCCGAGTGCCGACACAGAGGTAGCCACAGCTGTGAACTACCGCACTGTACTGTGTCTGCTGCTAATATAGACTGGTTGATAAAGAGATAGTATACTCGTAACTAGTATGTATGTATAAAGAAAGAAAAAAAAACCACGGTTAGGTGGTATATACAATTATGGACGGGCTGCCGAGTGCCGACACAGAGGTAGCCACAGCCGTGAACTACCGCACTGTACTGTGTCTGCTGCTAATATATAGACTGGTTGATAAAGAGATAGTATACTCGTAACTAGTATGTATGTATAAAGAAAGAAAAAAAAACCACGGTTAGGTGGTATATACAATTATGGACGGGCTGCCGAGTGCCGACACAGAGGTAGCCACAGCCGTGAACTACCGCACTGTACTGTGTCTGCTGCTAATATAGACTGGTTGATAAAGAGATAGTATACTCGTAACTAGTATGTATGTATAAAGAAAGAAAAAAAAACCACGGTTAGGTGGTATATACAATTATGGACGGGCTGCCGAGTGCCGACACAGAGGTAGCCACAGCCGTGAACTACCGCACTGTACTGTGTCTGCTGCTAATATAGACTGGTTGATAAAGAGATAGTATACTACTAATATTATATATACTGGTGGTCAGGTCACTGGTCACTAGTCACACTGGCAGTGGCACTCCTGCAGCAAAAGTGTGCACTGTTTAATTTTAATAATAAGAATTTACTTACCGATAATTCTATTTCTCGGAGTCCGTAGTGGATGCTGGGGTTCCTGAAAGGACCATGGGGAATAGCGGCTCCGCAGGAGACAGGGCACAAAAAGTAAAGCTTTTACAGGTCAGGTGGTGTGCACTGGCTCCTCCCCCTATGACCCTCCTCCAGACTCCAGTTAGGTACCGTGCCCGGACGAGCGTACACAATAAGGGAGGATTTTGAATCCCGGGTAAGACTCATACCAGCCACACCAATCACACCGTACAACTTGTGATCTAAACCCAGTTAACAGTATGATAACAGAGGAGCCTCTGAAAGATGGCTCCCTAAACAAAATAACCCGAAATAGTTAACAATAACTATGTACAAGTCTTGCAGATAATCCGCACTTGGGATGGGCGCCCAGCATCCACTACGGACTCCGAGAAATAGAATTATCGGTAAGTAAATTCTTATTTTCTCTATCGTCCTAAGTGGATGCTGGGGTTCCTGAAAGGACCATGGGGATTATACCAAAGCTCCCAAACGGGCGGGAGAGTGCGGATGACTCTGCAGCACCGAATGAGAGAACTCCAGGTCCTCTTTTGCCAGGGTATCAAATTTGTAAAATTTTACAAACGTGTTCTCCCCTGACCACGTAGCTGCTCGGCAGAGTTGTAATGCCGAGACCCCTCGGGCAGCCGCCCAGGATGAGCCCACCTTCCTTGTGGAATGGGCCTTAACAGAATTAGGCTGTGGCAGGCCTGCCACAGAATGTGCAAGTTGAATCGTGTTACAAATCCAACGAGCAATCGACTGCTTAGAAGCAGGTGCACCCAACTTGTTGGGTGCATACAGTATAAACAGCGAGTCAGATTTTCTGACTCCAGCCGTCCTTGAAATGTATATCTTTAAAGCTCTGACAACGTCCAACAACTTGGAGTCTTCCAAGTCGTTTGTAGCCGCAGGCACTACAATAGGCTGGTTCAGGTGAAACGCTGACACCACCTTCGGGAGAAAATGCGGACGCGTCCGCAGCTCTGCCCTATCTGAATGGAAAATTAAATAAGGACTTTTATAAGATAAAGCCGCCAATTCTGATACTCTCCTGGCCGAAGCCAGGGCCAGTAACATAGTCACTTTCCATGTGAGATATTTCAAATCCACCTTCTTAAGTGGTTCAAACCAATGGGATTTGAGGAAATCTAAAACTACATTTAGATCCCACGGTGCCACCGGAGGCACCACAGGAGGCTGTATATGCAGTACTCCTTAGACAAAATTCTGGACCTCAGGAACTGAGGCCAATTCTTTTTGGAAGAATATAGACAGGGCCGAAATTTGAACCTTAATAGATCCCAATTTGAGACCCATAGACAATCCTGATTGCAGGAAATGTAGGAAACGACCCAGTTGAAATTCCTCCGTCGGAGCATTCCGACCCTCGCACCATGCCACATATTTCCGCCAAATGCGGTGA
The DNA here is from genome assembly GCF_028390025.1 of Pseudophryne corroboree. NCBI lineage: Eukaryota > Metazoa > Chordata > Amphibia > Anura > Myobatrachidae > Pseudophryne > Pseudophryne corroboree. The sequence continues at coordinate 217,246,726 of NC_086448.1, forward strand.
TAATGCTTTGCGGTGACTTCTTTCCTTGCCTTAATCAAGGTAGGAATGACTTCTTCAGGAATGCCTTTTGCTTTTAGAATCTGGCGTTCCACCGCCATGCCGTCAAACGCAGCCGCGGTAAGTCTTGAAAAAGACAAGGACCCTGCTGAGGCAGGTCCCTTCTCAGAGGTAGAGGCCACGGATCGTCCGTGACCATCTCTTGAAGTTCCGAGTACCAAGTCCTTCTTGGCCAATCCGGAGCCACTAGTATCGTTCTTACTCCTCTTTGCCGTATACTCCTCAATACCTTTGGTATGAGAGGCAGAGGAGGAAACACATATACCGACTGGTACACCCAAGGTGTTACCAGCGCATCCACAGCTATTGCCTGCGGATCTCTTGACCTGGCGCAATACCTGTCCAGTTTTTTGTTGAGGCGAGACGCCATCATGTCCACCATTGGTTTTTCCCAACGGTTTATAATCATGAGGAAAACTTCTGAATGAAGTCCCCACTCTCCCGGGTGAAGATCGTGTCTGCTGAGGAAGTCTGCTTCCCAGTTGTCCACGCCCGGGATGAATACTGCTGACAATGCTATCACGTGATTCTCCGCCCAGCGAAGGATCCTGGCAGCTTCTGCCATTGCACTCCTGCTTCTTGTGCCGCCCTGTCTGTTTACATGGGCGACTGCCGTGATGTTGTCCGACTGGATCAACACCGGTCTTCCTTGAAGCAGAGGTTCCGCCTGGTTTAGAGCATTGTAGATTGCTCTTAGTTCCAGAATGTTTATGTGAAGAGACTTTTCCAGGCTCGTCCACACTCCCTGGAAGTTTCTTCCCTGTGTGACTGCTCCCCAGCCTCTCAGGCTGGCGTCCGTGGTCACCAGGATCCAATCCTGTATGCCGAATCTGCGGCCCTCCAGTAGATGAGCCTCCTGCAACCACCACAGAAGAGATACCCTTGTCCTTGGAGACAGGGTTATCCGCTGATGCATCTGAAGATGCGATCCGGACCATTCGTCCAGCAAATCTCCCTGAAAATGTTTTGCGTGAGATCTGCCGAATGGAATCGCTTCGTAAGAAGCCACCATTTTTCCCAGGCCTCCTGTGCATTAATGCACTGATACTTGGCCTGGTTTTAGGAGGTTTCTGACTAGGTCGGATAACTCCCTGGCTTTCCCCTCCAGGAGAAATACCTTTTTCTGGACTATGCCCAGAATCATTCCTGGGAACAGCAGACGTATCATCGGAAAAACAGCTGCGATTTTTGGAATATTTAGAATCCACTCGTGCTATCGTAGAACTACTTTAGATAGTTCTTTTCCGACCTCCAACTGTTCTCTGGAACTTGCCCCTTTCAGGATATCGTCCAAGTAAGGGATAATTAAGATGCCCTTTTCTTTGAAGAGAGTCATCTTTTCGGCCATTACCTTGGTAAAGGCCCGGGGTGCCGTGGATAATTCAACGGCAACTTTTGAAACTGATATTGACAGTTCTGTATCACGAACCCGATGTACCCTTGTTGAGAAGGGCAAATTTGGACATGGAGGTAATCCTTGATGTCCAGGGACACCATATAGTCCCCTTCTTTCCGGTTCGCTATCACTGCTCTGAGTGACTCCATCTTGATTTGAACCTTTATGTAAGTGTTCAAAGATTTCAGATTTAGACTATGTCTCACCAAGCCGTCTGGCTTCAGTACCACCATATAGTGTGGAAGACTAATACCCTTTTCCTTGTTGTAGGAGGGGTACTTTGATTATCACCTGCTGGAAATACAGCTTGTGAATTTTTCCCAATACTGCCTCCCTGTTGGAGGGAGCCGTTGGTAACGCAGACTTCAGGAACCTGCGAGGAAAAGATGTCTCGACTCTCCAATCTGTACCCCTGGGATAATACTAGTACGATCCAGGGGTCAACTTGCGAGTGATCCCACTGCGCGTTGAGACTCTTGAGACTACACCCCCACCTAACCTGAGTCCGCTTACACGGCCCCAGCGTCATGCTGGGGACTTGGCAGACGCGGTGGAAGGCTTCCTTTCCTGGGAAGGAGCTGTCTGCTGCAGTCTACTTCCCTTTCCTCTATGTCTGGGCAGATATGACTGGCCTTTTGCCCGCTTGCCCTCATGGGAACGGAAGGATTGAGGCTGAAAAGACGGTGTCTGTTTCTGCTGAGATGTAACTTGGGGTAAAAAGGTTGGATTTCCAGCTGTTGCCGAGACCCCCAGGTCCGTTGGACCGACCCCAAATAACTCTTTCCCTTTATACGGCCATACTTCCATGTGTCGTATGGGATATGTATCACCTGACCACTGTCGTGTCCATGACACCGTCTGGGAGATATGGATCACGCACTTATTTTGATGCCAGAGTGCACATATCCCTCTGTGCATCTCGCATACATAAATATATAATGCATCCTATTAAATGCTCTATATCAATCAAATATTTTCAGTCAGGGAAACCGACCAAGCCAACCCAGCACTGCATCTCCAGGCTGATGGCGATCGCTGGTCGCAGTATAACCACCTTATGTGTGTATATACTTTTTAGGATATTTTTCCAGCTGCCTATCAGCTGGCTCCTTGAGGGCGGCCGTATCTGGAGACGGTAACGCCACTTGATAAGCGTGTGAGCGCCTTATTCATTCCCAACGCGCCCTAACTTCTGGCGGGAAAGGGTATAACGCCAATATTTGCTATCGGGGTAAACCCACGCATCATCACACACTTTATTTTATTTTATCTGATTCAGGAAAAACTACAGGTAGTTTTTTCACTCCCACATAATACCCTTTTTTGTGGTACTTGTAGTATCAGAAATATGTAACACCTCCTTCATTGCCCTTAACGTGTGGCCCTAATAAGGAATACGTTTGTTTATTCACCGTCGACACTGGATTCAGTGTCGGTGTCTGTGTCTGTGTCGACCGACTGAGGTAAATGGGCGTTATTAAAAACCCCTGACGGTGTTTCTGAGACGCCTGGACCGGTACTAATTGTTTGTCGGCCGTCTCATGTCGTCAACCGACCTTGCAGCGTGTTGACATTCTCACGTAATTCCCTAAATAAGCCATCCATACCGGTGTCGACTCCCTAGAGAGTGACATCACCATCATAGGCAATTGCTCCGCCTCCTCCAACATCGTCCTCATACATGTCGACACACACGTACCGACACACAGCACACACACCGGGAATGCTCTGACAGAGGACAGGACCCCACTAGCCCTTTGGAGAGACAGAGGGAGAGTTTGCCAGCACACACCAAAAAAACGCTATAATTACATAGGGACAACCTTATATAAGTGTTTCTCCCTTATAGCATCTTTAATATATTTATATCGCCAATTTAGTGCCCCCCCTCTCTGTTTAAACCCTGTTTCTGTAGTGCAGTGCAGGGGAGAGCCTGGGAGCCTTCTCTCCAGCCTTTCTGTGAGAGAAAATGGCGCTGTGTGCTGAGGAGATAGGCCCCGCCCCTTTTTCGGCGGGCTCGTCTCCCGCTATTTATTGTATTTAGGCAGGGGTTAAATATCTCCATATAGCCTCTGGGGGCTATATGTGAGGTATTTTTAGCCTTATATAGGTTTACATTTGCCTCCCAGGGCGCCCCCCCCCAGCGCCCTGCACCCTCAGTGACTGCCGTGTGAAGTGTGCTGAGAGGAAAATGGCGCACAGCTGCAGTGCTGTGCGCTACCTTTAGAAGACTGCAGGAGTCTTCAGCCGCCGATTCTGGACCTCTTCTTGCTTCAGCATCTGCGAGGGGGCCGGCGGCGAGGCTCCGGTGACCATCCAGGCTGTACCTGTGATCGTCCCTCTGGAGCTTCATGTCCAGTAGCCAAGAAGCCAATCCATCCTGCACGCAGGTGAGTTCACTTCTTCTCCCCTCTGTCCCTCGTTGCAGTGATCCTGTTGCCAGCAGGAATCACTGTAAAATAAAAAACCTAAGCTAAACTTCTCTAAGCAGCTCTTTATGAGAGCCACCTAGAATTGCACCCTTCTCGGCCGGGCACAAAAATCTAACTGGAGTCTGGAGGAGGGTCATAGGGGGAGGAGCCAGTGCACACCACCTGACCTGTAAAAGCTTTACTTTTTGTGCCCTGTCTCCTGCGGAGCCGCTATTCCCCATGGTCCTTTCAGGAACCCCAGCATCCACTTAGGACGATAGAGAAATAATATTATGTACTCCTGGCTCCTGCTATAACCTATAACTGGCACTGCAGTAGTGCTCCCCAGTCTCCCCCACAATTATAAGCTGTGTGAGCTGAGCAGTCAGACAGATATATAATATATATAGATGATGCAGCACACTGGCCTGAGCCTGAGCAGTGCACACAGATATGGTATGTGACTGACTGAGTCACTGTGTGTATCGCTTTTTTCAGGCAGAGAACGGATATATTAAATAAACTGCACTGTGTGTCTGGTGGTCACTCACTATATAATATATTATGTACTCCTGGCTCCTGCTATAACCTATAACTGGCACTGCAGTAGTGCTCCCCAGTCTCCCCCACAATTATAAGCTGTGTGAGCTGAGCAGTCAGACAGATATATATAATATTATATATAGATATTATGATAATAGATGATGCAGCACACTGGCCTGAGCCTGAGCAGTGCACACAGATATGGTATGTGACTGAGTCACTGTGTGCTGTGTATCGCTTTTTTCAGGCAGAGAACGGATTATAAATAAAACTGGTGGTCACTATCAGCAAAACTCTGCACTGTACGGAGTACTCCTAATGCTCCCCAAAATTAGTAAATCAAGTGTCTCTCTAATCTATTCTAAACGGAGAGGACGCCAGCCACGTCCTCTCCCTATCAATCTCAATGCACGTGTGAAAAATGGCGGCGACGCGCGGCTCCTTATATAGAATCCGAGTCTCGCGATAGAATCCGAGCCTCGCGAGAATCCGACAGCGTCATGATGACGTTCGGGCGCGCTCGGGTTAACCGAGCAAGGCGGGAAGATCCGAGTCGCTCGGACCCGTGAAAAAAAACATGAAGTTCTGGCGGGTTCGGATTCAGAGAAACCGAACCCGCTCATCTCTAATTTTATCCCCCCCCACCAAAAAACAAACAAACAAACAAACAAACAAACCCCTGTGAAATAGTTTTTACCTTATCAATGTACATAGCTGCAGATATTGGTATGTGAATGTCAAGAGCAGTATAAATTAGAATTTGTGAACATTAGTGAGGAATCTGCTAGCTGATTGGCATGTAATTTGCATTATTCAGCTGCATTCCGTAAGCGAGGATATGCTAACGAACCCTTCAGCAGAACACAAAACAAATGTGAAATGCAGCAACAAACTCAACCCTAACATATTCTGCATGGAAGGGAATATGTAACAGATAATGCATTCAGTTGTTGCTACTAATTGAAAGCTATGGGTTAAACAGCAGTAGTTATGATATCATATGAAATAACTGAATTTAGGCAAACGTGTTACAGCAGTGATTCCCAAACTGGGTGCCACGGGGAACTTGCAGGGGTGCCACAGGTTGGTGATCCAGGACCAATTCACATTATTTATGGTCAATCTACTGTACTAAGCAAAACCAGCGGCTGCCAATCATAAAATATGTGGACAAACAGAAGCAAATCCTGTCCATCACCACATAACTGAACCTAAGGATGACATATAAACATTATTTGCTTAACTTAATATTTATTTCTGAATTTGAAGGGTGCAGTGAGAAAAATTCTGATTACCTAGGGCACTCTGATTTAAAACAGTTTGGGAAGCCCTGTGTTACAGTAAGAAAATAAAGCTATTGTACCCCTATAGAGCTTTGGAAAAGCCATTCTTCCATTATTTAGGATAAACAGATAGTGACATGCAGCACATATTTTATTGGTACTGTATCCAGGAATTACCGATGTGTTGTATTAGCTAATAGCCATCTATTCTTACTTTAGGGAGCTTTTAAAATGGTTTGATATACTTTCAGATTTTGCATGGGCTGATACTTGGCTCTCACTACACGACACCTGACAATCATTTAGCCAATATGCACCTTAATTGATTGAACCCATGGTGTAAATGGTGAAACTGGTGTTACTGTGTTTAGTTACACTTCAGAATGAAGTATTAGCCATGCAGTCTTCACTTTATCTACTGTCCCTCAGCAGAATGAATGACTTTCCTACACGATTATTGTATTTCTAACAACATACAGGAAGAGAAACGGTTAATCAGCGTTCTTCAAGACTGCATTGTGTGTCTTCGTTAAACTTAAATAATGCATTGTTATTCACAAGGGGGTGAATTAACAAGGCTTTTGTCTAAGAAATTTCCTGTGATGTATGTACACCAGTGTTTTCCTCCCTCAGCAGTGTGGGTGGATGTTGTTTAACACTACCAGTGCCAAAGGGGACAGCAAACAAGCTTTGTCAGCAGAATCAGCAGCGGCTAGACATGGTCATTCTGCTGTCACATGGTGAGGTCACAAAATGTAATTAAGCCTGGCTACTGGAGGAGCTAAGGATAAAGTGCGCTACATTAGGAATATGCAAAATACTAAGGCCCCCATTTATGAAGCCTTGCAGTGTGTTAAATTCATACTTGCCTACCTGACCCTCTCCATGAGGGAGAAAATGCTCTGTTCCTGGACTTTCCTGGTAATGTATGATTGCCATCACCTGTGGTGAGCTAGTTAATTGATAAGAAAGGTGTTTCACCACAGGTGATGGCAATCATACAGTACCAGGAAAGTCCAGGAACAGAGAATTTTCTCCCTCATGGAGAGGGTCAGGTAGGCAAGTATGGTTAAATTGCAGAGTGATAAAGTACCAGCCAATTAGCTCCTAACTGCCATGTTACTGGCTGTGTTTGAAAAATGATATTTATGAGCTAATTGGTTGGTACTTTATCACTGTGCTATTTATCACTCTCCAAGGCTTGATAAATCTGGTCCTTAGGACTGGCTCTAACATTGTGCAGCCATTTCCTGAATGCACTCTTCAAAACCCTTTAGTTAAGACTGGGAAAGAACAAATGCAAACAGACCTCCATTTTATCTCATGAAAGGGAGTATGTAACAGATAATGCATTCATTTGTTGCTACTAATTGAAAGCTATGGGTTAAACAGCAGTAGTTATGATATCATATGAAATAACTGAATTTAGGCAAACGTGTTACAGCAGTGATTCCCTTAGAGTTTTTCTGAGGATATTCTCAGAAAGCTGGGACTCTCCCCTTTCAGTGGACACTGGCTGCTTGTCTCTACTATGCCCAGAACCAGAGATATCAGCCTTCAAGCAGCTGGTCCCTGCTACAGCTCCACACGCCTAATATGCAGTTTTATATTTTTGTTGGTGGATTGCTCTGGCTACTGACCTCTGATCCCCAAGTCCCCAGTACCTGCTGAAAGGTGGGACTCTCTAGTTTTTGTTTTATCCCATTAAAGCTAAGAAATCTATTTCCAGGAACTGGAGATATCTGCAGTAAAGCAAGCTGCCCTGACCCCTGGAAAATGAATATTAAGCCCACTCCACTGTCCTCCCCTCCCCTGTGTATTAAACACCCCCTACCACCCTGGAAGTCATGTACTAGGGCCCCTTCATTCAGCACAATGTCCCCTTCTACAGTTTAGTGTTCTCCTTCCCGCCCCATTTGTGCAGAAAAGGAGTAATTAGCAGAAATTATTTCTCCAGGTCCTAAATGCTGAGCGAAAGATAGAACCCCCCTACCCCCCGCGGGACATCAAAGCTGCTGCTGATAGCACCCCCCACCCCTACCGCTGATGGGTGGGTAGGGGCCCCTGTGCATTGCTGTGCCCAGGGGCCTAAACTGCTGTTAAGACGGCTCTGTGCATGGGCACGCCTCCTGTGAAAATGTCACACCTCCTGAAAAGTACCTGGGCCAAGCTAGTCTCTCCACTGCCCTGGATGGAGCAGCAGGTGGACTGAGGTGACCAGGCTTATGTTGTGTCCCTTTACTTGTATATTAATATAATAACTCCTTCCATTAAGGTACGAGGCATAAATCTGATTCAAAGAGAAGTGACGTGTCTACAGAGGACATAGTTTTGCCAGTTATCACTTCAGGCAACATGCAATACTTAATAGTTCTAGAACATTTTAGAATGCGATTACCACCAAATACCCTGCATGAAATCTTCAGTAGAGTGCTGTTAGAAAATGTTGCAGCTACATAGGTAAAATATCACAAGTCAGCATGCAGCGTGTCAGGAAACTGGCATTAACAATTTTACTCCAAAGCATTACAGCAATCAGCATTTTGTTAACAGTTATCTGTTTCCTGGATGTGACTTACCGGAACATGTCTCCCAGACCTTTCAGCACCCCTCCTTTCTTGGCCTTGCTTTTATCCTTTTCTCTGTCCTTTTTCTTCTCCTTTCCACTCTTGTCCTTTTTGCCCTTATCTTGGCTGGAACCATTAACTTGTCTCTCAAGCGAGTGGGAAGGCTGGTCACTGGCGGTAGACACAGACTCACGCCCTGATCTGGAACTCTCTTCAGTGTCTTCTTCCACTAAAAAGGAATAAGAGTGTTACACCACTAGACAGGACACACATCTGCCATTGACCACTGGACTCTTCTACACATAATGCACAAAAAGGGAGAAGAAAAAACTAAAGCAAATCCCTTTTGGTGCCAAAACATTACAAAAATATAGTAACATGTAAACATAAAGTACTGCTCCTCCCATCACATACATGTGTAAGGCTGGTAAGTCTCTATAAACATGACATGATCCACAGGGTGACATGTTATAGAAAAGGCAACCAGCGACGCGTTTCCCAGTGTAACACCTACCCAACTCTGTTGAGCTGTTCTTTTGTTCCGTCAGTGTCTTATTAGCACCTGACAAAGTATTAGTAAAATGTGGTTAGATGGCATGTAAAGTACTATTCCAATTGTAGTTGTCAATATCTGGCTAAAAGGTTTAATAGCCTCCACCAAACACCAGTGTATTAGTGACACCTGGAAATGTCCTGTAACAATAGATCAGTAGCTACTGGATGTAACTACTTGCTGCACCGCCACTGAGCAGTTTCTTATGGTAAAACACTGGTAACACAAACATTGTCTCTAATTTATAGACCTGTATCTTACAATGTGGCCTTATAAACATCTCCTTCCTACACAGTAATACAGGAACCTAGAGAGTACTCTATCCGGTATCTCTCATGGAGAACATCACCTTAATTTCAGCAAGCACGTTCCACAACACTATATTACACCTTTATGGCCTGTACTTATTATGCTGGTAAAGCTCAATGGCACACCCATAATGGGAGTGATCTGTGTACTGTACACAAGCCAACATTTCAGCTATAGATTTAGACCAAGGGATTGCCATTGTGGGCTGTCCATCGATGGTTGCTATCGATACCATAGGTGATAACAATCGATGGTACACAAATCATCGATAGTTAGCACCACTCGATGGCCACCACTGAAATGTGGTGGCTGGGCCGAGTACCAAAAACAAAAAACAAACTAACAAAAATGGGGCGGAGCTTAGCAGTGTCAGGGGTGGAGCTATGCTCCGTGTCACGACACCTTGCAAAAAATAAATAAATATTCATTTATGCTGTGCCATTGATGGAGAGAAACCATCTGGTTCTCTCCCATCGGTGGCAAAAACATTTGACATCAAACCATCGATGATTAGGAATCATCGATGGTCATCCCTATTTAGACCCATTCTAAAGGCTATTAGGATGTTTACTAGCTGTAAATTCCAAACATCCACATTATGTTTCATACTCTACAACTCTACTACATTGTGCTCTATAGTGCACCCATCACATCAGAGATATCGCTCATCTCCACCACCACCAATAAGTAAGGAGTAGCAGGCCATCACAAAAACACCATTGCATGTGTGAGATGCGGCAAACATTAGACTACGATTCCCTAGAAAGTGCCACAAAAACATTGTGTGCAAACAGAGAATCTTTCACACCTCACCTACCCCACTCTGCAGAGCGGTCCAATGCCTCCAGCTGTGACCTACAAGCACCTGTTGAAGCATTAACAATAATTAGGATGCACTAAAGGGTGGAGATCACCACAGTAAAATAAATATCTCTTATTCTAGTGATGATATACAGTCGGATGTAAATGTCTTTTTGGGGGCTGAACTGAATACTGTACATGCGCACAAAATATTTTATTCTTGCCTATATAGATAAGATGCATGTTGTGCATAGGATTACAGGGGCAGAGCAATGGATGGAGGGGGCATGCAGGGGGGCATGCAAGCACTGGCAAACTCCAGATAGGGCGTGTTCATGCAAATGCAGCCCACAACAATCAGGTGGTGGATCACTTGCGGGTGCGGGGCTCCTGGTGCAATGTATGAACGAATGATGAGGCCATGTGCATCTATCCCTCCCACAGATATTATTACTATTAGAGCGGATGTGGTCAAAATCAGCTTGCCATTTGATAGGGGAATGGAATGGATGTTCCTACTTAGCTGAACCTAATTAGTACTTTTAGTTTATACTAGCTGTTCTACCCGTTCTTCACATGGGCGTTTCTGATTTTCACGGTTATAAATATAAATGAGTGTTAAAAATGTGGTAAATCTATAGAGATGTAAATATGAGATGTCTTATGGTAACTAAATATTTATCCATGGTTCTTGGCGTTACCCGAGAAGCACCCATAGCAGATATGGTAAAAAGTGACTGGACCATTTTTCTAGTTTATTAAATTCTACACACTGGAGGTACAATACAAATTTTGATCCAACTGTCTGTTTGGGCGTTATCATTCACGCAACGCAAGAAACGCATTGGTAATGATGTCATGTCAACCCCTGTTCATCCCCTTAGGGGAGGTTTATTAAAATTCTTATTAGATCGTTTTCCTATTTCCCACCTGCAGAAAACCTATGTTAGATTTCATCTTCCAAACATATCGGGAAGAGAAATAGTGATGAGTCAATGTGAGTGAGTGAGAAAGGGCTTTCACATTTCTATATATAGATATGCATCTTAATTGTTTTAACATGGAGAATGTGCCCTAGTCCCAGACCCTGCTCTTTACCTACGTTGGGCTAAGGACCTGGAAACTTTCCAGGTTATAGACCTGACAATTTCCCGGGACTGAAGTGGAAAAGGAGTATAACTAACAATTTGAAACATCCTAGAACAATGGACCAATAATAATGACCTGGATGCAATTGATTGCTGCACAGTCACTGAGCACTGCATATTTCTCTGCAGTATTTCATAGACAAAATACACCATAAAGTAGAAGCTTCTTATTAGTAAAAATATGTCTCCCATTTACTGAATGACACAAAACAGACCTTTATTTTACTATGTAACCTAATCAGCATCTCCTTCCTACACAGGAGTACAGTTATCAAGAGGGTACCCCAGTCTCCCTCATGGAGGACGAACTGTTAGCTTACAGTGACTTTTTATAAGGACATCGCCTTCCTACACAGTAGTGCAGGCACTTACAGACTTCCCCATCTAGTCTCCCTTTAAATTCAACAAACAAGTTCTACAATTCTACATTACACCTTTACAGTCTCCAGGTCTTTCTATCTGACTCACCTGACTGCACTTATTGGTAATATATTACTGGACAAATGATGTATATCATTATGTTGGTGGCAACAAGCCCTGCCATTCAGTTCTATCTGAGTGGTCAGTGTAAGGCAAGAACATGTCATTTACAGATACATAGCTAGAATCAACCACTGTAAATTCCCAAACTCCACTCTATACTTCATTACATAGAAATAACCTAAATGTTCTCTATATCGCACACACCACATTCCGAAATGTTGCTCATCTCCTCTAATACCTGTAAGTAAGAAACAGAAGCAGACCATCCACAACAACAGGAGTGCATCTGTGAGGTGTGGAAAACATTCCCTAGAAAGCGCTACTTAAATATTTTGTGCAAATATGGTTTCCTTCACACCTCACCTACCCCAGTCTGCTGAACTGTCCAATGCTTCCAGCTGTGACCTGCTAGCACCTGCTGAGTATTAACAATAATTAGGATAAGGAGTAGGATTTGAGGGGAGGAGGGGGAAGGGGGGGGGGGGACGGGGACGACGACATTGGTTGATGACGTTACATTTCAATACAATAAGAAACACCAGAAAATATTATCCTCTACAAAAAAACTGTGTTCTAAAGTGACTAGTAAGATTAATAGTTCTAAGCTCTACATTTCTCAGCCTGTATATTGGAATAATTTGTTACATATAAAGAAATCACCCAAGTTAACTATCATCCAAGTGAACTATCATCCACCACCCATTGATGGCGTGAGGATTATGGATCTTGAGAAAGCCAAGCAATGTCACACACCTCTGTACCTCACTTACCCCAGTCTGATGAACTGTTCAGCTGTGACTTAGTCGCACCTGTGGAAGTATGACATGTAATAGAGGTCTCAAACTAAAGCCTGAATGTGCTCTGGGTTTCATATATCACACCACATATCTGATAAAACAGATATTATAGCTGGCACTACCCTAGCTACTGTGAGTGCATACTTGCAGCAGTTCTATCCCTACAAGAGGCCCATCTGAAAACATACTGATCTCTGCATAGAGAAAACTGGATAACAATTCCTTTTATACACCCTGAGTACTGGCTGGGTGTGCAGATTCCCGTTACCACCCCAGTTATGCTGAACTGAGACGCGTACAACTCTGGACAGATTGTAGATGCATGAGTTAGGTTACACAGTGCTACAAAACACAAGGTCTGGCCACAAAACAGACTTGTGTGCATCAGTCCCAATCTATTTTATATCACACAACAATCAGGTTTGTTGCTTTACTTATTTGGAATAGGATTTCTTTTAGTTTTAAGACGTAAGGAGATCCATAAAAATTAGTCATCAGACAAGCATGCATAGATCAGCCTGAAATAGGTTTACCTGTTGGTTATTTACTACATTTTCCATTAATAACTCTGGCACAGTTACTGCTCTTTATCAGATCCTTACCTACAGATGTGTCCGCTTGTTCTAGCCTCCCAGCCCTTCTTGTTACACCATGCCATGACTTAGTAGTGCCGAGTGTCTTTTTGTGCGTCTTTTTCCATTAAACTGTGTCTTATTCAAAAAATGTTGTGACCAGGACACACAAGCAGCTTTTGACGATTCAAACGATATGTGGCATACCTAGATTTCGTGTGTGACCGCAGCTGTATCTGCATACAGAACGCTACACTACAGTGTATTCGCAAAGTAATGTGAATAAGACGCATTTTCGGCAAAACATAAAAAAAGACACCCGATCCTAATGGAGTTGCACAGGACCTGTCAGCTCACTCACGCCAGAAAGCTCCAGCTACGTGGCGTACTGAGGCAAGAAGTATGAGGACACATCTATAGCAGACATTAGGCACAACTAACAATTACCAACTAAAATCCTCATGACCTCTAAGAGCAGAATGCAACCAATTTGGTAGACAACTATATACATTGTGATTTACATGTGATTGTACATACCTGTTTGTCACTTTGCTCTATAATGCACAGTTAACATACAGCAGAACAACACCAGTAAATAGGCACCTGAACTTTTAACTTGAACAGGTAAAACCTTACACTCTCAGCTTAGAAAACACTGGTTTCAGCTCAAACTAACTATGTTCCACAAATTGATTTTCTGCATTGCTCTTCATGGAGTATTCATAAAGTCCATTGCATCATTCAGTCTCCCAGCAACTCACCCCTCTGTAAATATTGCCCCCCTCAATTCTACACTCCCCTCTTATTAGCACTCATGAGCTTTTTACTTCCCTATACTCATTGACAATAACATCTACAACCTCTTACCATAAAAAACTTTCACAAACCTCTGACACCCACATTTATCTCTCTCTTCTGCTTCTGATAGCTGGTGACATTTCACCAAATCCAGGACCCAGCCACTTGCATCACTCGCATTCACCTGATTCACAGCAACATAGAAATCCAGCTAACCTCATAAACATCACGTCTTCCATCACCCTCCAGATCACTAAAATGTGCCTTATGGAATGCACGTTCTGTTTGTAACAAATTAACATCTATCCATGACCTCTTCATATCTAACAACATCAATCTGCTGGCTATAACAGAAACCTGGCTCACACAATCTGACACAGCCTCCCCTGCAGCACTGGCACATGGTGGTCTCCACTTTACACACACCTCCAGACCCGATAACCATAAAGGAGGAGGAGTTGGACTTTTACTTTCCCAATCTTTTGCATATACTGTTCTACCACAGGTTCCATCACTCACATTTACATCATTTGAAGTACATTCCATTAGGGTTTACTCTCCTTTCTCTCTGCATGTTGCAGCTATCTACCGCCCACCTGGGCATCCAAAACAATTTTTGGAAGATTTTTCTGCCTGGCTCCCTCACTTTCTATCCTCTGACATCTCCACCATTATCATGGGTGATTTCAATATTGCTATTGATTGTCCAAAATCTGCTGCGCATGCCTCCAAACTACTCTCTCTAACCTCCTCTCTTGGCCTCTCCCAATGGACTGACTCCTCTACTCTTCAGGCGGGTCACTGCCTTGATCTAGTATTCACCAGACTATGCTCCATCTCTGAACTCACTAACACTCCTTTCCCCCTATCAGATCACAACCTTATCACCTGCATGCTTTCCTCTGTTAATTCAAACCCTGTGTTGCGGAAGTTCTCCAATCTTCCTCAAACTCGCAGAAATATTAACACAATTAATCTTCAAGAACTTTCCACTTCACTCCAACAACTGCTTTCACCTATTTCTGCATTCACCTCTCCTGAGATGGCTGTATCACACCTTAATAAGACTCTAGAACTAGCCCTTGATGAAGTGGCTCCAGCTACCCATCACACTCCACGTAGGCCTAGATGTCAACCATGGCACTCCAAATCAACAAGACAACTACAAAAACTCACACGAAAACTTGAACGTCAGTGGCGTAAATCTCGTATTTCAAGTGACTTCCTCACATATAAGACAGTCTACCATTCTTATAAAAATGCCCTGGACACTGCCAAACAAACATATTTCCAAACTCTTATCTCTGCTCAAGCCTCTAACCCCAAACGACTCTTTAATACATTTAAATCACTTCTGAATCCTCCCGCACCTACCCCACCAGCCACTATCAAGGCACAGGATCTTGCTTCCTACTTCAAGGAGAAGATTGATAAGATACGAGATGAAATGGTATGCTCTTCGGCAGCCAGTGACCTGCTCCGTTCTGTACCTGAACCCTCTGGCACTCTTTCTTCATTTGATCCCACAAATGAAGATGAAGTATCATCACTCTTCTCATCCTGCTTCTCTACTACCTCTCCTCTTGATCCTTTACCCTCACAAATAAGTAAAGCTCTGTCTCTGGTGCTCATCCCTACCTTAACTAACATCTGTAATCTCTCTCTCTCTACTGGTATTTTTCCTTCACTCTTCAAGCATACAGTGATTACTCCCATTTTAAAAAAACAAAATTCTGACCCTAATGCTCTCTCAAACTACCGCCCTATCTCTCAGCTCCCTTGTCTCTCTAAGCTACTTGAGAGACTTGCCTACACTCGACTCACACACTTTCTTAACTCATACACTTTGTTGGACCCACTTCAGTCAGGCTTCCGTTCCCAACATTCCACAGAGACGGCACTGACTAAAGTGGTTAATGATTTGGTCACTACGAAGTCTAAATGCCACTACTCACTGCTTATTCTTCTAGATCTATCTGCTGCATTTGACACTGTAGACCACTCTCTTCTCATACAGACACTACAATCCCTAGGTCTTAAAGACACAGCCCTTTCTTGGTTCCTATCGTACCTATCTAATCGCTCCTTCAGTGTTCGCTTCTCTGAATCTACCTCCTCTTCGCTACCTCTTTCAGTTGGAGTACCGCAAGGCTCAGTCTTGGGTCCTCTGCTTTTCTCTATCTATACCTCATCTCTTGGTAAACTAATCAGCTCTTTTGGTTTTCAGTATCATCTGTACGCAGATGATACTCAAATCTACCTATCCTCCCCTGACTTGTCCCTATCTGTACTGGACCGTGTCACTGAATGCCTTTCTACCATCTCATCCTGAATGACATCTCGCCAACTCAAACTTAATATTTCAAAGACAGAGTTAATTATATTTCCACCGGCCAATAGTAGGTACCAACCTGATATCTCGATCACTGTTGAAAACTCTACTATCTACCCTACCCCACAAGCTCGCTGCCTAGGTGTCATCCTTGACTCTGATCTGTCCTTTGTTCCCCACATTCAATCTGTCTCAAGATCATGTTACATGCATCTAAAAAACATATCCAAAATACGACCATACCTTACACAAGACACTGCTAAAACTTTAATCCACGCTCTCATTATCTCCCGCATTGATTATTGCAATAGTCTCCTAACTGGTCTTCCCAAAACAAGACTCTCACCACTACAATCCATTCTGAATGCAGCGGCGAGGCTTATCTTCCTCGCTAAACGTTCATCGTCTGCAGATCCACTCTGTCAATCCCTCCATTGGTTACCTGTACTCTACCGCATTCAATATAAAATACTTTTACTCACACACAAGGCCATTAACCAAACTACACCAATGTACATCACTTCGCTTATCACAAAATATCTCCCAACCCGACCTCTGCGCTCTTCACAAGACCTGCGTCTCTCATCCACACTCATTACTCGCTCCCACTCACGACTGCAGGACTTTCATCGGGCTGCACCCACCCTGTGGAATGCCCTACCACGCACAATAAGACTCTCCTCTAGTCTCCAAACCTTCAAGCGTTCCCTCAAAACTCACCTCTTTAGGCAAGCGTATCAAATTCCTGAACCGCCCACATAACTTTCATAAACCTTCCTATCAAATTACATCCACTCTGTACAGTCCACACATATCCTCACATGTCTTCTCATTCTATGCAATAGATAGCACCTTTCCTTGTGTACATATGCCTATTTCCCTATAGATTGTAAGCTTGCGAGCAGGGCCTTCCTAACTCTATGACTGTTATCACCCAGTTTGTTATTATTATTTCAAATTGTAAAGCGCAACGGAATTTGCTGCGCTATATAAGAAACTGTTAATAAATAAATAAATAAATAAATAGTGCACACATATTGGTATTATGGTGAAGTGCTAATCCACATCACAGCACTGAATCCTTTCAATTGTCTGCATAATGAAATGAGATCTACTAATCACAGGATGCACCAGATGCTGACATAAGTTCCTCCTTCATTCCTTGCTCATATACGATAATATTCTGAGTGACGTATTATACCTTATAATATAGGAATTCTATATTGAGGTCATTTACACCATGAAGCCTATGGGGGTAATTCCAAGTTGATCGCAGCAGGAAATTTTTTAGCAGTTGGGCAAAACCATGTGCACTGCAGGGGGGGGGGGGCAGATATATCATTTGCAGAGAGAGTTAGATTTGGGTGGGTTATGTTGTTTCTGTGCAGGGTAAATACTGGCTGCTTTATTTTTACACTGCAATTTAGATTGCAGATTGAACTTACCACACCCAAATCTAACTCTCTCTGCACATGTTATATCTGCCCCCCCCTGCAGTGCACATGGTTTTGCCCAACTGCTAAAAAATTTCCTGCTGCGATCAACTTGGAATTACCCCCTATATGCACTGATGTAATGTGTCACACAGGTGTCTAAGTAGATGGCGTGTGCACAATGTAGTCATACAGCGGTAGAAGGGTTAACCTGTTAGTGCAGTACTTGTATAACTACTAAGGGTATTAAGCAGTATCTGAGCACTCCCCACATCATTTGACACAGTCAGCTAGCTGAGCCTGAGAGATGCAGAAAGCTGGAGCCACACTCCATCTAACAGTCCCCCACTTTGATGATGCACCAGAGAGGAGCAACATGACTGCACCGAGTTGTTTCACAGCAGAAAAGAGCAAGCAAGCTTTTTGTGACCAGAAACCCAAAACAAGGCAATCTGCTGCTCTTATCTAATTATGTTACAGCCTCTCAACTTTCCTGAAAGTGCCAATTTAGTAACCAGCTGGGACTATACAAGTAACGAAGAATTGTTGTGGATAAGCATATAGAATAGTTACAGAGTCGACAACCAAGCAGGTTTCTCAGATGGCACAAAGGTGTGTTCTCCTGGAGCTTATAAGCATCATACAATGAGGGACCAATACATTACTAAATAAATACACCACCATGAGATAAAGAGCAGTATTTGCACTATATAAGTGCAAGAATAAAAGTTAGAGTTTTCTGTGACCCCTACAGCTGTATGCAAATATGCTAATGAGCAACACATAGCATCATACTCACCTTATAGGTCTAAATACTTATGCAGTGCAAAATTGAAATAGGATTTATCTAATTTTAAAAAAAATCACAAAATGAAATACCAAAAACAGAAATAAGTAAAATGATTTAAAATAAATAAATAAAAAGTACAAAATTAGAAGTGAAACTACCGTTGCAGCTAAAGGCTTATGAAGCCCAGAAGCAAGGGCTGGGCCTATCTAACTGGACAACGGAATTAGTAGTGGCTATGTTCGTAACCTTGCCAGTCATGTTTATGTACACCAGTAATTAAAACATTGCTCATTGTTTCTCGCATCTCTATGACATCATTAAATAAAAACTCCTTCAGAAAAACATTACCTGTGAGGCTACTGTGGAACATCATGGCTAAATGAATTGCCCGTCTATGTGGCCAATTTTACACTATTGCACTGAATCCAGCTTGGTCTCCTATGACTTCAAGTCCCACCAAAGGGCCGAATTCAATTAGCTGTGTAAATGCATTTTTGCGATAAACAGTGATTTTACAGCAAAATGCGGTAAATTCACGAAAGCGTTGATTAATGGTCTGCAAATTTCAATTTACCAACAATTCACCAACTGAGCAGGTGATAAACTTGGGGAAGATCCTTATTTTAAGGTAAAAATGTCTGGATTTGGTTCTGAACCCCGGGACAACCCCCGAATGACTAATTAATTATTTTTAATGAGCATTAATTACGTAATTTTATTGGGTGAAAAAGTGCAAAATGATGGAAATTGGGGAAGAAGGTATGGGACAGGTATATTGGGGTGCTTTTTGAGTGGGACAAGTGATTTTAGAATTGCAGGTGGGAATAATCAGTCTGTTTCAACTTTTTTTTTTTTTAAACGTCCCCTAAAATGATCCAAATATATACTTATACCCATTAGTATGTACCCCAAGTTTAATTTTAGCACATATTTTGACGAAATTTTATTTTGCTTTCTTTTTTTCCTTTTTTTTTTTTAAATGCATGCAAGTTTTATGGCTCGTTGATAAATAGGCCCCAAAGTTTGGGATTTAACTGAATCCTATGGGTTTTAGAAAGACTTGGGTTTTAGTGTCTCCTTAGCATGCAGCCAACTCAACTTAATTCCGAATTTTCCTGTGATTTGTAATTCCCGATACAAGTGTTAAAATTAAATGAGTATTTAATTAGACGTACAGTGCCTTGCTAAAATGGGTATACCAAAGTATATTGTCGGGCGCTAGAATGGGGTGTTTTCCTAGCTGCTGTATAAGGGAGATAGTCAGTCTCCCTACATATACATGAAGTAAAAGAAAAGGAAAACAGCGCTAGATTCAAATTGATTCACATTTATTATATTGGTGTTAAAAAGATAAGATTAAGATAAAATTAAAATTAAGCTAACAAATCTCACATGAGAATATAATGTCCATTGACAAATGGGGATAAGGAAAAAATTTTACTATATACTGCTGTTGTTTTTGCAACACCTTATGACCGTGTTCCTGATAGATTAGTCAGATTCACACATGAGGACTTAAAGATGTCAAAATGTCCAATGTTACCAGCCTTGTGTTCCTATATGAGGATCCATAGTGATGTCAAATGGAGAAATAGCGTCAGGAGAAATCAACTGCTACATACACCGACTACACCAAGAAAGACCTGTGGTTCCATTGCTGCCTTTACAAGATTCTGGAGGACTTTTTCGGTAATTCACCAATCCGGCTTTATTTCCAAGCCTTCCAAGCCTTTTGTGGACCAGGATACCTACCAAAATTGCATGGAGTTCAGCTGCTTTCAGGCACCATCGCTATGGATCCTCATATAGGAACACAAAGCTGGTAACATTGGACATTTTGACATCTAAGTCCTCATGTGTGAATCTGACTAATCTATCAGGAACACGGTCATAAGGTGTTGCAAAAACAACAGCAGTATATAGTCAATTTTCTTCCTTATCCCCATTTGTCAATGGACATTATATTCTCATGTGAGATTTGTTAGCTTAATTTTAATTTTATCTTAATCTTATCTTTTTAACACCACTATATTAAATGTGTTCAGGAATTTGAATCTAACACTCTTTTCCTTTTCTTGTACAGTGCCTTGCTAAAGTATTCACCCCCCTTTGCATTTTTCATGTTTTGTTGCCTCACAACCTGGAATTAAAATGGATTGTTTGAAGGTTTCCATCATTTCATTCACAGAACATGCCTACAACTTTGAAAATGTTTTTATTTTTATTTTTTTTATTGTGATGCAAACAGCAAATTGGACAAAAAAACAGAAAACTTCAGCGTGCATAACTATTCAGCCCCCTAATGTCAGTTCTTTGTAGAGCCACCTTATGCGGCAATTACAGCTGCCAGTCGCTTTGGATAAGTCTCTATGAGCTTGCCACATCTTGCCACTGGGTTTTTGCCCATTCCTCAAGGCAAAACTGCTCCAGCACCTTCATGTTGGATGGTTTCCACTTGTGAACAGCAATCATCAAGTCTGACCACAGAGTCTCAATTGGATTGAGATCTGGGCTTTGACTAGGCCATTCCAATACATTTAAATGTTTCCCCTTAAACCACTTTAGAAGTATGCTTCGGGTCATTGTCCTGCTTGAAGGTGAACCTCCGTCCCAGTCTCAAATCACAGGCCGACTGAAGCAGGTTTTGCTAAAGCATATCCACGTATTTAGCACCATCCATCTTTCCCTCGATTCAAACCAGTTTCAAAGTTCCTGCTGTTGAAAAACATCCCCACAGCAAGATGTTGCCACCACTATGTTTCACTGTGGGGATGATGTTCTTGGGGTGATGGGATGTGTTGGGTTTGCGCCAGACGTAGCATTTTCCTTGGTGGCCGAAAAATTCAATTTTAGTCTCATCTGACCAGAGCACCTTCCTCCATACATTTGGGGAGTCATCCACATGCCTTTTGGCAAACTCAAAACGTGCCTTCTTATTTTTAACACTAAGTAATGGCTTTTTTCTGGCCACTCTTCCATAAAGCTCAGCTCTAGAAAGTGTACGGCTTATTGTGGTCACATGCGCAGATGCATCAGTCTCTGCTGTGGAACTCAGCAGCTCCTTCAGGGCTACCTTTGGTCTCTGTGCTGCCTCCCTGATTAATGCCCTCCTTGCCCGGTCTGTAAGTTTTGGTGGCCGGCCCTCTCTTGGCAGGTTTGTTGTGGTACCATGTTCTTTCGTTCTCATGTTCTTCTTTGAAGACGATGGATTTGATGGTACTCCAGGGGATCATCAAAGATTTGGATATTTTTTTTATTTATTTTTTTATAACCCAACTCTGACTTGTACTTCTCAACAACTTTGTCCCTGACTTCTTTGGAGAGCTCCATGATATTCATGGTGTGATGCCTCTAGCTTAGTGGTGTTGCAGCCTCTGGGGCCTTTCACAAAAAGTGTGCTTATACTGACAGATCATGTGACACTTAGATTGCACACAGGTGGACTTCATTTCACTATTCATGTGACTTCTGAAGGTAATTGGTTGCACCAGAACTTTTGAGGGACTTCATAGCAAAGGGGGTGAACACATATGCACATACCAATTTTCAAATTTTAACTTATAAACATTATTTTTTTATATATATTTTTCTCATTTCCATTCACCAATTTAGACTCTTTTGTGCAGATCCATCATATAAAATTCAGCTAAAAAAAAATAATAATGACAGGTTGTAATGAAACAAAATAGGTAAAAAGCCAAGGGGGTGAATACTTTAGCAAGGCACTGTATGTTTCTGTGTGCCAGCACTATCTAGGTTACCCAGGCAGGAATGTCTCACTCATCCCGGAATATTTTTCTCCCGTAATTACCTAGTGGTAGGCTTTAGTAAATGGACAAATCGTGTAAGATGCAAATATAGTTCACTGTTAGGTCACTGAACATACAGTAAATACACAATATAAAGAGCAGATTATTTTTTACGACTTTAACCATAAAGTGGTCAGAGATTTAATTTAAAGTCCATCTGAAGGGTAGACTATAAAATATGAAAGCAACATATACAGGTATGGAGGAGGGGATTAGTGAGTGCAGATGCCAGGCCCTGCAAGGGTTAATGGGCCATGTGTCTGGAACATCACGATGACTTAGTGTATCAGCACATTTCTCTCAATGTTTTTGGGCCCCCATTTAGGAAGACTTTAGCGATACTTGAAACCAGCCTAATTAGGATCGCTTTACACAAGTATAACCTCTCAGGCGTCATGGCTAGACAAAACGTAATTTAATTTGCTGCCATTCATGAAGAAACTTCCCATTGTGCAATGACCTCAGCAAACATAATTTAGTAATTTACACAGACATTTTGTGGGTGGAGAAAGGAAGAGCACAATTGTGTATGGTGGCTCTGACATGCATGGATAGAAGATTGATGAATAATTACGATTCATCATTAGTAGGCATGCCATTCTTCATTGCGCTGCTTGCAGAAAAGTGCAGGAAAACCCCATTTCCTCACAAACTCTTGTTGCTCACAGATTTTAACTAAATCCTGTAATTATTCCCAATGAGAGGAAACAGACACAACATTTACCATCCTCAAACACTAAAAATACACCATAGCATTACATAATACACAATGCAAATGCTGTCAGAGAAATCATGGGCTCGTCTGATAGCTTTGCTATTACATTTAAGTGCAAACAAAATAAAACTGTAAAAAAATAATCTAAACATACAATTTTTTTTTATACATGTTTGGGAATATATTAATTCAACACACAGTGTCAGATAATGCATCCGTTTTATTTTCATTTCAGCTACTTTTCAAACTGTTTTGAATGAACAAAAAAAAGTGAATTAATTATTTTGTTGGTGAAACCAACACTTACTATATACAAAACTCCCAACTTTTATGTCTACGGAGTCGGGGAAAAAGGGGCGTGGACTCGGGTGAAGTGGTCATGGCTTTGTGGCATGCATAGGGCATCTATTCAGAGATCACCGGCTGCTTTGCAGAGCCAAGCAGCGGGTGATCAAATGCTCCCCAACTACCCCCCACGGGAGGGACAGCGGGACAGTGTCGGGCTGTCCCGCGGGACTGTCCCGCTGGATTCAGTACAGTTGGGAGGTATGCTATACACAGTATTCGCTAGCCATTACTGACAATACAGAGGCTTACGGCACTCAGGGGCAAATGTATGAGGCATGGAAAGAGTGGAGAAGTGTGCTAGCTGAGAAGTTGCCCATAGAAACCAATAAGCTTTGAAGTAACATTTATCAAGTGCATTCTATAAAATTATATGTAGCAGCTGATTGGTTGGGCAACTTATCTACTCTTTTCACGGCTACAAACATGAGGCTCTATGCCTCATTAATAAGCAATGTCATTAAATTCTGGTGCATTGACAGGCCTCATTCAATACGCAGTGGTGCTGCACACACAGTGTGTACATAGGGTGAAGACACTACAACGTTCCCTGTGTGGAGGGCGATTACTTTTAGTGTTACTTTTAACTGTATATATATATAAATATATATACACACACACACACACACACACACACACACATACATACATAGACTTGTATACAGGAAACGGGTCACAAAGTGAGGCAAAGGAAATAGGACTGGGCTACTAGAGTGACAGACACACTTACTGGTGACCCCACTTCATTATATGTAATCTATACAAGGACACGGAACTGGAAGAATATTTAATCAGTAAAAATAAAATACTGTAATAACAATTTTCTGCTATATCCATGCTAGGAAGAAAACAACCTCTCATATGACTATAGATGAGGTTATCTGTACTTAAGACCTTCCACACAAGTCTATGTAACTACTATTATTACGGGAAGTTGGCGGATGACTAAAGTGTTACAGAGACAGATGTAGAATGTCATGGTGCGGCACTATACATTATTGCTTTGTGAGACACACAGTGCTCCGCAGCACAGTAGGTAATATAGAACATGCAAGGTAGAAAAAAAGTGAAGCAGACATCAAAACAAAGGGTAAGGAAGGCTCTGCTCATTATATACTATTGTCCAAATGGCAAAGCTAACACTACATATGGGTGTAGTACTGGTGACCGGTGGTCTCCTGACCGCCGGTCACCTTACCGACGCCGGGATCCCGGCAGCATACCGACGCCGGGATCCCGGCGGGGAGGGGCGAGTGCAGCAAGCCCCTTGCGGGCTCGGTGGCGACCTGCGGTCGCCACGGGTTCTATTCCCACTCTATGGGTGTCGTGGACACCCACGAGTGGAAATAGTCCCTGTTGGTCGGCATGCCGACCATCGGGATAGTGAGCCGTCGGGCTCACGGAGGTCATGTGACTGTCGGTCAGCTGACCGGCGGTCACATGAATACCACCCCTACATACAGATATCCGGACTGAAATTGCGTATTTTCTATATATTATTGAAGTCTAGTGTCACACCATTCTTAGTTGAATTTGTAAAGTAGAGAATATAACAAATAACAATGTAAAAACCTGAAGTGGAAGAAAAGAAAATGTGCAGCACAGGTAGAACAGCTTGATGCGGCGCCACAAGATTCTTGGCTGGAAATAAACATATATTTTCAAGGTTTCTAGCACTGACGCTCTATGACATGGCCTTAGTGATGTGAGCACTTTGTAAGGTATTTCTGTGTTTAATCAATTAAGTGGACTGGTGTATTGAACTTTCCTCAATAAAACCCTACTAATTCTACTAGAGGGAAAAAAATCAATTGCTTAAATTGGGTACATTGCTACTTTGGGACATCAGTAGAAATGGAAATAAGCAGTAATAGGGTCTGCTTTCTGTAATTTCCATCCAGCTAATAGGTCTGGGAAGAGGAAAGTGAACATGGAGAAGTTTCTACAAAGTCCTCAATAGTTGATGATGTCCATATCACAGCTGAAGTTTGTAAAAGGTGTATGTGTAAATGTGACGGCTTTTCTTTTACTGGATGTGGGTAGGAACAGACTAAAAAGAAATCAACCTGAAGAGAACTAAAACAAAATTACCCTTCCTCCCACCCGATGCAAACAAGTAGTGCGTAACTTACACGTCTCCATGCCTTCATCATCATCATCGGCAGCAGGTGGCTTGTCATAGGACTTGTCAATAGCAGCTCGGAAGCTCTCATTGCAGCCACGTCCGCGAATTATCCGTGGGCGTGGGCGATGGAAAGGAATGTCACCATTCAATGTCACCTCGGCCACGGCTGTCTGAAGGCTTTCTAATGAGCTGGATTTCTTCAGGCCTAATGAAGGACCGACATCTCTGCTTGTGGAACCTTAGAGGTCAAAAGGAAAAGTTAATTGGGATTAGTACGAGACAGTGCATGTTTGATTATTCACATCCTCAATGAAACTCTGTGGGAAGGTGTGTCAATTAAATCCCTTTGTAAAAGTTTCTTTTTTTTTTTCTTCTTCTTCTTCTTCTAACACAGGTCTGTTAGGACATGTCATTTATAACTCATTAATGTGATCACTGCAATTTTCTTTCACCCTGGTGTCCCCAAAGTATAAAATCAAACAAAAACAGAACATTTAATACATGCACAACTGATCTTACAGAACGAGGACATTCAAAACCAGTTTAAACTAAACCTACAGCCAAACATAAATGTAACAGTTGGATGACCGGAGAAATATTCACCCCTTAGTGACCAAACCAAAAGTTACTTTTTCCTTTTTGACTTTTTATTACCTCACTTTTTTATTTCTTAATTTACGCATACGGGTCAATTGTTTTTGTTTCCCCAAGACAGATATCCTTTAATCTGATCACAAACCTCTTTGATTTGTATGCATTTTCCCTCAAAATAGTCTGATGTAAATATAGGGATTAAGGACAAGTGTGCCCATTTCATTTGTATCAGCTCAGGCTGAGCGCAACGTGTGAGAATGACGGTGCGTCAGGGAGCAGAAATGAGCAGTTCCCAGCACACACAAATGAGGGTTTAAAGATGCTCAACTGGTTCTAATAAAAACATCAACACAATAAACCCTTACCTATGTTTTTATGGCAAAGTTCATTGACCTTTGTTTCTACACATATATATATATATATATATATATATATATACATACACATATACTACCTCTTGCGGGCCCTGGAGCTGCACTCCCGGACTCCGGCCCTCCTCCACTGTGAAGCCGCAGCCTGGATTAGCGGTACTGCCCGGCAGTGTCCGTGCCGCTCCTGCAGCCCGGCCTGACGCCTCCTCACCGGGCTGATTTGCCTCCCACTGACCCCCCCCCCCCCCTGACTTGTTCTGTGGACAGGGCTTCTGCTGGAATCCAGCCTTCCTCCACTGTGAAGCCGCGGCCTGGGTTAGCGGTGCTGCCCGACCGATGCCGTGCCGCTGCTGCAGCCCTGCCCGACGCCTCCTCACCAGGCTGATCTGCCTCCCGCTGACCCCCCCGCCGCCGGCCTGCTCACTCGTTCGGCGGACAGGGGTCTGCCTGCATACGCAGACCGTAGCTCTGGGCTCTGTGAGGCACCAGTCCGCCATCTTGAGTTAGTGTCAGGGGAGGATAATTCTCTCCCCCTGCACTTTACATTGCCTGGGCAGAGCTCCCTCTCCTCCTCCAAGACCCATTTCTCCACCCTACACTATTGCCCACATAAAGTCTATACAAGAAAAGGACCCCTTTCCTTCCAAGGATACACACAGGCTGCTGGAAGTTTTTGTAATATCTATACAGTGCTTCTGAGATCACACTGCATCTATCCCTTGCTACTGGTGCACTGCTGCCGCCTTGCTGCCCTATTACAACTCTGTTGCCCAGGTGCTTAAAGACTCGGAATTCGGTCGGACGGTACTCGCTACTAACCGGAGGTAAGCTGCAAGACTCCCCACCCAATGCTTGCTGCTGTTGATGTGCCCTTCTCCACCGGCTCCACAGGCTGCAGCCATCGCTGACTCCTAGAAGGCACGCCGGGGTCCGGCCATCATGCTTATTACCCTGCAGCTGCGACTGTGTTCACAATAGTCACATATAGGCCTGTGCCTAGACTTCCACTTGCATCTAGCAATCAGTTCAATTGGGCACCCAGCCCTTTGGGTCACACAGATTCAGTGGGGAGCCTCAATTTAGTAGCAAGCATAGGCCAGTTCTTACCCTCAGCAACATGCAGCTCTGCTGGATGCCGGCATTCAGCGTTGAACTCCCGATGTAAATCCTTTCTCCTAGACCCACCACTCATGTAACTGAAGGTCCTCCGTGTTCTGCCTCCCTGGCCTACACAGCTGGTCTCCTGAATACATATACCTAGCACACAACCCATCCTGCTCTTTTACATCACTCCATCATGCCCCCTAAAAAGCTAAAAGTGGCATTGCCACCCAAGGTGTCCTTTCCCATGCAGAAGACAACCCTTGCCCCTCCATCATCCCTGGGTGAATCTTACGCTACCTCCTCAGGCCTATTAAAACTGAGTAGCCCACTGAACACCATGTCCATTTCAGGCATAGATGTGGACTCAGAAGCCCCCGACTGTGAAATCTCTATGCCAGGTACTGTTTGCATTCAAGTCTGATCTCGCTGACGACCTCACGGCGGCAATCAGGGAAGTAAAGTCAGACTTAGTCGAGGTGGGAAACCACATAGATCATTTGGAGCACAAGATGGAGGAGCTTGTGGCCTCTCATAATGACCTCATTACTGCACATGACCAGCAAAGTGCCGATCTGGACACACTTAAGAGATAAAATGACTATGGAGACCGCTCCAGACGTAACAGCAGCAAGATCAGAGGTATCCCTGACAAAGTAGCTAACTCAGAATTGGAAGGCTATACCATGGCCTTCTTCCGTAAGTTACTACTGGACGTGAATGACCGGGACCTGCTTATTGATCGAATCCACCGTTTACCACGCCCACGCACGGTACCCACTGATCTTCCTAGAGATACCCTCCTCCGCGTCCATTTTTTCTCCACTAAAGAAAATGCTGAATGGGGATATTAAATTGTACGTGAAGATTATTGCCACTCGAGTTAAGTTTCTTTTACCGGATTTGGTCCACCCGGACCAGGTCAGGTTGGTGCCCGGAAGGTAAGCATCGGATAATACTCGCAGGGTCTTCAACCTACTAGGATTCCCTACCGACTGACCAGGGACTTCTCCTGCTATCCTTAGATGCTGAGAAGGCATTTGACTGGCTAAGTTGGCCGTATATGAGATCAGTCTTATTAAAATTCAGTTTCTGCGGCCCGATCCTTGTCTCCATGCTTGCACTGTACAGTTGCCCCCCGGCCTGGGTATTTGGCAACAGCTTTTTATCGGATGGGTTTACCAATGGTACAAGGCAGGGCTGCCCCCTGTCCCCATTAATCTTTGTATTGGCTATTGAACCTTTGGCGGCAAAGATCCGCCTTGACCCCTTATTCCCTGGTGTACTTCTTGGAAACCAGCCGCATAAAGTGGGTCTTTTTTCCGATGATGTCCTTTTATTTGTACCCAGCTCTATGCTGTCCCTTCCCCATTTGAACTCTATACTAGAAAACTATAGCAAGGTCTCTTATTACAAACTTAATACGTCAAAAACGGATGCCCTTCCAATTAACCTCCCTGATCCCCTCGCTACCCTTCAATCACAGTATCCATATAACTGGCAAGCCTTGTCAATTCTCGTCAATTAAAAATGTAGATATACCGTATTTTTCGGACCATAAGACACACTTTTTCTCCCCAAAAATGTGGGGGGAAAAGTATGTGCGTCTTATGGAGTGAATAAGACGTGTTTGCGGGTAGCGCCGGCGGCCGGCGGGTAGCGGCGTGTCCTGGATGCTGCTGCTGCGCCGTCATCAGCAGAGCGCCCGCATCTCAGCAGCAGAGCCGGCATCATGTGACTCCCCTGCTCCCCCCCCACCTCCTCCCTCCTCAGGAGTGCACCGCGGGAGCGTTAGCTGAGAGCCTGGACGCGGGGAACCACTGGTACTGTCAAGTATGTGTGTGTGTGTGTCTGTCTATGTGTATGCTGGCTCTTATGTGTGTGTGTCTCTGTATGCTGGCTCTGACAGAAGGCTGCACTGTACAGAATCCTTGTAGGAGTCTAAGAAATCACACAGAAATATCTCTTAGAGGTTGGTGAAAACTAGGGAGGCAGCGCAAGGATGATAAAGCAGAAATGGTTCAGAATATTTTTTTTCCAGTTTTCCTACTCTAAAAATTAGGTGCGTCTTATGGTCCGAAAAATACGGTGTGTATATATATATATATATATATATAAAAGAGAAAACAATGGAGGGCGCAATGGTGAGTGTAATCATCAAAAGTGCTTTACTGATAAAGTATTCGCTCACATACATTGAAAGTAAAAGGTAACCAGCGCAGGTAGACAACTCGTGTAGCCTCCGGATGGCATACACCGATGTGTAACGTTGCTTCAGGAATACCGAAAGGCCGCTCTGGACATCCAGCCGCACGGACAATCAACGGATCTCACACGCCGCTCGTCTGGGCAATGGATCCACGTCACAGGTCCTGCTGGTCACGCCCAACGCGTTTCGTCACGGGACTTCGTCAGGGGGTTGATTGTCCGTGCGGCTGGATGTCCAGAGCGGCCTTTCGGTATTTCTGAAGCAACGTTACACATCGGTGTATGCCATCCGGAGGCTACACGAGTTGTCTACCTGCGCTGGTTACCTTTTACTTTCAATGTATGTGAGCGAATACTTTATCAGTAAAGCACTTTTGATGATTACACTCACCATTGTGCCCTCCATTGTTTTCTCTTTTACATGTGCTGAGGAGTACAGGTTTACTCCTGGAGGAGGACTGCAGCAATAATACATTGGGACTTATATATATTTTACAGACTATATTGTTTTAATGCGCAACTGTATCTTTTTTCATATATATATATATATATATATATATATATAACAATAGAGGAATTGGCGCCAACAATTCGTATCAATGCCTAATATTATAAACAGAAACCTTAATAGGTTTCGATATCAAAACATATTGGTGACATGTTCCGTCTAAAAACGTCTTTTTATTATAAAAACATAGTCAATATTTTTATTTATTTGATAAATCACTTCACCATTCTTACAGATCAATGATCACAATAACAGTAAATTGCAGGTAATTTTCTGTAATTTCCTCTTTATCCTTAATATTGATTCATAAAAAGACTTCATAAGAAGAAAACCCAACTCATTTCGTCTTTTCTCCAAGACTTCATCAGGGGTGAATGTCAGCTGAATGGTAAGTATGAATAGTGTATGGAACCACAATCTCAACAAATCATTCATGAGTGCTTGATGACCAGACCCTATATGCCACTGGGACTTTCAATTGGCCAATCAGTCAA
Organism: Pseudophryne corroboree; assembly: GCF_028390025.1. Classification (NCBI taxonomy): domain Eukaryota; kingdom Metazoa; phylum Chordata; class Amphibia; order Anura; family Myobatrachidae; genus Pseudophryne; species Pseudophryne corroboree. The sequence continues at coordinate 217,277,269 of NC_086448.1, forward strand.
GCCTTGTAATAAGACAACTTGCATATGGAAAATCAGATGCTCAGTTTCAAAGACAAATCACTTAGCCACAGTGATAGTCACTGTGACACAGATGATGAGCCACCTTTGCAGATCCATTGAGGGTTCGCCGGCTAAGTGATTTGTCTCTGAACCTGATCATCTGATTTTCCATATGCAAATTGTCTTATTACAAGGCTGTTCAAGGATGGTTTTATCCAAGAACTTGGGAGGACTGGCCATGCCAGATCTCACCCTTTACCATGAAGCGTGCGTATTGGCACATCTAAAGGCGTATGGGGTTATTAATCCTGATCTGGGGTGGGTGTGTCTGGAGAGAGTGGCATGTACAGCATATCTATTAGAAGATATATTAAAGACCCCTAAGAGTCTTCGACCATCTTATTTACCAATACTCCCCTCTACCCGTGCATCGCTACAAACATGGGACAAATTGGCGGCAAAACTTACCAATGTCCCGCCAACCTTCACATCATTATCTCTTTGTGCCCTGGCAAAACCAATTCCGAATTTGAATGTTTCCCGATGGCACGTATATGGCCTCTGCAGCCTGAGTGACTTACTTGATGGATCAGTGATAACGCCCTTCCCTACCTTGAAATCTAAATTTGACTTACCAGAATCCGCACGATTGAGTTACTACCAAATTAGACACTGGTGGAGTACGCTCCCTTCTATCACCAAAGACATTAATCCGTACACTCATCAGGTCTACACTAGGCTGTATAGGACTGATTCTAAAGGCGAGGTTTCCTATTGGTATAAACTACTCATTGCTTTATTACCTAATCCTAGAGTTAAGGCGCAAATTAGGTGGGAGGAGGATTTAGGAATTGTCTTGTCCGATTCTCAATGGAATAAGATCTACATGTCCTCATACAGTATGTCCAAATGTCTTAATTACACAGAGATGCGTATGAAATTACTGAATAGGTTGTACCTGACCCCAGACAGACTTCATCTGCTTTGGCCCTCATGTTCTAAATTTTGCTGGCGGCAATGTGGAGAAGTCGGTGATATTTACCATGTTTTTTGGTCATGTCCCAGTTTACCCGCCTTTTGGGGGGAGGTATTCACTTTAATAAATAACGTCCTTCATACGTCTATAAACCCCTCTCCTAACATAGCATTGCTTCATCTGATGCCAGATTCAGTATTACCCCAACACAAATATGTGCTGGGTCACATCCGTATAGCGGTAAGAGCTGCCTTCGCTCAGAACTGGAAACAAATATCACTGCCACACATTTTAAAAGTTATTAAAAAAAATTGACTTTCATTTCGAGATGGAATCAAAATTTCTGGCTTTATCTCTCCATCCCCCTTAGAAATGACTAGATTGGTCCCTATGGCAGGAATATGGAAAAATTAGAGCTCAGACCCAGGCCTTAAATGACCCCTCCAGCTCTGACCCAGCCCAATTTCCTCTGAACGAACCAGACACCACCCCTAGCCCAGGCTGCTAAATTGTGTCCTACCCTTATATACATTTTATTGAATGTATATGTGAATAATGTTTACAATTTGAATGTATTGTAATTACATTGTTGTTGATGTGTGTGATCCCCCCACTACCACCTGTACTGTTCCCCCTTTCCTTTTTTACTTTCTGTACCCCAGCAACATGATGCTGTCGTATTAAAAAAGAAAAGAAAAAAAGACTGGTATACAGTATATTATAGTATGACAGGAAAGGCTCTGCCTCACCTCGCGTCACTGATTTATCTAAGGGGGTTGCATCACAATATGCATTACAATGCCCATGATTTTTTTATCTATGTAAATTGAAAATGAAAAGAACAACCAGACCAATGAGTATGGAACATTTTGAATGTCATCCACTGTGGTATGCAAAAACACAAGAAAATAGCCACTAGAGCTCCTCTTGTAACCTCCATTTTGATACCAGTATCAGAGAGAAGTGAATGTCTTCGACATATTAAGCAGCAGGGCATGCCACTGTCTTGCTGACATTTACTGAAAGAACAGACATAGCTTATTAATTAGTATTGGCTTGTCAAGTGCAAGTTCGAGATGCTTTGTACAGATAGCACTTAAATGACAATGCCTCATAGAAGATGCCAGGCTCATTACATGAAAGTTGATGTACTAAAATCAATCCTTCAGTGGACAAGTTTTTGGATGAGAAACAGACAAGAGAAGGAAAGAAAAAACCCCACAAACGTTTGTATTGTAGGTGAAGCCAAAACCCTGAACTCTGATCATAACACATTTTAACAGTTATAAAATATGGGGGGTATTCAGGTTTGTCAGCAAATGAAAAAAGCACACTAATGGACAAAACCATGTTGCACTGCAGGTGGGGCAGATGTAACATGTGCAGAGAGCGTAAGATTTGGATGCGTTATATTGTTTCTGTGCAGGGTAAATACTGGCAGCTTTATTTTTACACTGCAATTCAGATTTCAGTTTGAACACACCCCACCCAAATCTAACTCTCTCTGCACATGTTACATACGCGCCACCTGCAGTGCAACAAGGTTTTGCCCATCAGTTTGCTTTTTTGGTAGGCTAACAAACCTGAATAAAGGCCTATATACTAAGGCTGGGTACACACAATGCTGACCGCCACACACAACTACAGAGCAGCCGATTTTGGTACTGTAAGCATAGGCACTAATCAATCGGCCGCTCGACATGTCTGGCCAGATATGACAACTGGATCCTAATGCCTGTCCAGATCAATAACATCACTGAGGTTGCTGCGGCTGGCGCATAAGAGATGGTCAGCGGGTCGGCCACAAACAGAGGCCAGACATGCAGATATATCTATATATCAGGCTGATGGTATCTCTGTATGATGGCAGGACGGCTGTTAAATGATGTTTATGTCTCCTGATGACGGTCTGCTATGACCGAAAACGTTTGAGCTTACCTCTGGATAACTATAATGGACTGTGTTACACAGTCATGTATGCTGTCTGGGCAATAAACTTTTGCTAAATATCTCATTAAGAAAAGACTGGTGAGTGCTCCATTTTTTTGTATCTACAAGTGGATCCCCTGGAGGGTTTTCGTGGAAGACACCCCAGCTGTTGTTCCAGTATTACACGTGAGTGCGACTCTCTCTGTATATATATATATATATATATGTGCTGCAGGGCTGACCTGATAGGTCTGTGAACGACTTATCGGGTGTACCCATCTGGCGATGAACTGCCGATAGATCACTCATTCCCCATCAAATGATATATTGTTCAAGTGTATACCGAGCCAAAGTTTCAGCTATTGGTCAACTAAACTAGAATAAAAACTTGGGAAGTGATTACATTTGGAGTGATTTTGGAATTGCTAACGCACGGCGACTTCCATCGCAGATACAGCAGCCCAACAATGCTTAATTTACTACAGGGGACAAGGTAAAATGAGTGATGCTGCAGTTATAATGTACTGCCGTTACCAGTGTTCCCCTAGCACACTGCCCAGATATGAATCGTTGCATTGTAATATAATGGAGGAGGAGTTGGACTTTTACTTTCCCAATCTTTTGCATACACTGTTCTACCACAGGTTCCATCACTCACATTTACATAATTTGAAGTACATTCCATTAGGGTTTACTTTCCTTTCTCTCTGCGTGTTGCAGCTATCTACCGCCCACCTGGGCATCCAAAACAATTTTTGGAAGATTTTTCTGCCTGACTCCCTCACTTCCTATCCTCTGACATCTCCACCATTATCATGGGTGATTTCAATATTGCTATTGATTGTCCAAAATCTGCTGCGCACGCCTCCAAACTACTCTCTCTAACCTCCTCTCTTGGCCTCTCCCAATGGACTGACTCCTCTACTCATCAGGAGGGCCACTGCCTTGATCTAGTATTCACCAGACTATGCTCCATCTCTGAACTCACTAACACTCCTTTCCCCCTCTCAGATCACAACCTTATCACCTGCATGCTCTCCTCTGTTAACTCAAACCCTGTGTTGCTGAAGTCCTCCAATCTTCCTCAAACCCGCAGAAATATTAACACAATTAATCTTCAAGAACTTTCCACTTCACTCCAACAACTGCTTTCACCTATTTCTGCATTCACCTCTCCTGAGATGGCTGAGACTCTAGAACTAGCCCTTGATGAAGTGGCTCCAGCTACCCATCACACTCCACGTAGGCCTAGATGTCAACCATGGCACTCCAAATTAACAAGACAACTACAAAAACTCACACGAAAACTTGAACGTCAGTGGCGTAAATCTCGTATTTCAAGTGACTTCCTCACATATAAGGATGTCTACCATTCTTATAAAAATCCCTGGACACTGCCAAACAAACATATTTCCAAACTCTTATCTCTGCTCAAGCCTCTAACCCCAAACGACTCTTTAATACATTTAAATCACTTCTGAATCCTCCCGCACCTACCCCACCTGCCACTATCAAGGCAAAGGATCTTGCTTCCTACTTCAAGGAGAAGATTGATAAGATCCGAGATGAAATGGTATGCTCTTCGTCAGCCAGTGACCTGCTCCGTTCTTTACCTGAACCCTCTGGTACTCTTTCATTTGATCCCACAAATGAAGATGAAGTATCATCACTCTTCTCATCCTGCTTCTCTACTACCTCTCCTCTTGATCCTTTACCCTCACAAATAAGTAAAGCTCTGTCTATGGTGCTCATCCCTACCTTAACTAACATCTGTAATCTCTCTCTCTCTACTGGTATTTTTCCTTCACTCTTCAAGCATGCAATGATTACTCCCATTTAAAAAAAAACAAAATTCTGACCCTAATGCTCTCTCAAACTACCGCCCTATCTCTCAGCTCCCTTGTCTCTCTAAGCTACTTGAGAGACTTGCCTACACTCGACTCACACACTTTCTTAACTCATACACTTTGTTGGACCCACTTCAGCCAGGCTTCCGTTCCCAACATTCCACAGAGACAGCACTGACTAAAGTGGTTAATGATTTGGTCACTACGAAGTCTAAAGGCCACTACTCACTACTTATTCTTCTAGATCTATCTGCTGCATTTGACACTGTAGACCACTCTATTCTCATACAGACACTACAATCCCTAGGTCTTAAAGACACAGCCCTTTCTTGGTTCCTATCGTACCTATCTAATCGCTCCTTCAGTGTTCGCTTCTCTGAATCTACCTCCTCTTCGCTACCTCTTTCAGTTGGAGGACCGCAAGGCTCAGTCTTGAGTCCTCTACTTTTCTCTATCTATACCTCATCTCTTGGTAAACTAATCAGCTCTTTTGGTTTTCAGTATCATCTGTACGCAGATGATACTCAAATCTACCTATCCTCCCCTGACTTGTCCCTATCTGTACTGGACCGTGTCACTGAATGCCTTTCTGCCATTTCATCCTGGATGACATCTCGCCACCTCAAACTGAATATTTCAAAGACAGAGTTAATTATATTTCCACCAGCCAATAGTAGGTACCAACCTGATATCTCTATCACTGTTGAAAACTCGACTATCTACCCTATCCCACAAGCTCGCTGCCTAGGTGTCATCCTTGACTCTGATCTGTCCTTTGTTCCCCACATTCAATCTGTCTCAAGATCATGTTACATGCATCTAAAAAACATATCCAAAATACGACCATACCTTACACAAGACACTGCTAAAACTCTAATCCACGCTCTCATTATCTCCTGCATTGATTATTGCAATAGTCTCCTAACTGGTCTTCCCAAAACGAGACTCTCACCACTACAATCCATTCTGAATGCAGCGGCGAGGCTTATCTTCCTCGCTAGACGTTCATTGTCTGCAGATCCACTCTGTCAGTCCCTCCACTGGTTACCTGTACTCTACCGCATTCAATATAAAATACTTTTACTCACACACAAGGCCATAAACCAAACTACACCAACGTACATCACTTCGCTTATCACAAAATATCTCCCAACCCGACCTCTTCGCTCTTCACAAGACCTGCGTCTCTCATCCACACTCATTACTCGCTCCCACTCACGACTTTAGGACTTTCATCGGGCTGCACCCACTCTGTGGAATGCCCTACCATGCACAATAAGACTCTCCTCTAGTCTCCAAACCTTCAAGCGTTCCCTGAAAGTCACCTCTTAAGGCAAGCGTATCAAATTCCAGAACCACCCACATAACTTTCATAAACCTTCCTATCAAATTGCATCCACTCTGTACAGTCCACACATATCCTCACATGTCTTCTCATTTTATGCAATAGATAGGCATATGTACACAAGGAAAGGTGCTATTTCCCTATAGATTGTAAGCTTGCGAGCATGGCCTTCCTACCTCTATGACTGTTATCACCCAGTTTGTTATTGTTATTTCAAATTGTAAAGCGCAACGGAATTTGCTGCGCTCTATAAGAAACTGTTAATAAATAAATAAATAAATAATGGAACAACTTAAATTTATCTGTAAAAATGCTCTGTAAAAACAAACAAAAAAAACACTGAGGCTGGTAGGCCAAAGCCAAATAGACCTAAGCGCACACACTTCATGATAAGGGTTTGATTGGCGGCACTTTCAACAATGAATGTAGCTTTTAGAAGTATTAATAAACGTGGGATAAAAAAAACCCAATGAAGTCCTAAAGGAGATTTCAATTTGTGCTTATAAAGTGCCTGGCAAGCATGTGTCAGCACTTTATTTATTAAAGCTCTACAAGGCAAAGTGAACACACTTAACTAAAGGACAAAGTAAAGGTTTAGTCTATTGTGTTTAAGCCATTTAAAAAAAATAAAAAACCCTAAAACATTATCTAGGTTTAACTAAGACCATGGGACAGCTTTAAAATGCTGGCGTAAAAGATCTACAGTATAGTCTACTAGTAAAGCAGACGCACATATATAACACTTGCTGAATTTTATTTTAGAACTCAAGCTACATAACTTACATTTTGCACAGGATTACTCAAAAGTGAATAAAGCCTACCAGCCACACGTTTATCAGACACAGGGTTCTAGATTTGTGTCGTCGCCCCCAGCAGTCGAACCAGGTCATTCCAGCAAGCCCATGCCTCGTTAATCAGTTCACATCCCCACTCCCCTTTAGGCATATACTTCGTACCGTACTATGCTTTCTTCCAGAAAAACTATTGAAATACACCATAACAGAGCTAATAAGATAAAAGATGCCAATGCACCGGGTTATGCAGCCTGAGTGGACTACTCTAGGTCCAATGTAGATACTCAACTGAATGTCTAAACTATTCAGGTCTGCAGTATGATGGTAGGAATGGCTTGTATCGGGTAAGGATGATCAGGTGACAGTTATTAACCAACCAGCCCTGATCAGCAGCTCAATATTTCTGGTCACGCTCACTGGATTTATTTTGCAACAGCACATGCTGCTATCTGAGTGGATTCTCTAAGCCGGTCATGGATAAGGACATGCATATATGCACTACAGACTCATGTGGCGTTATATATAAAAAATTGATAATATGGGTAATGGTAAATGTTACACATTGGTGTAAGTGCACACACAAAAGGACATGTTACATCTGCCCAACCTGCCGTGCAGCATGCACAGTTACTTGCTCTGCTTTATTTCCACCTCAGACCCAAAGTGTCTATAGCGCCATACAGGGAAAAACTAAAATGGAAATGCAACCAATTCAATATAAAACATGTAAACAGACAACACATCTTATTGTCCATTTTAGGCAAAACAAACGTTAGGCATAATGTGTCTATTTCGATTATAGGAAATTCGCACAATGATATGACCGCCAAAACCAACGCGTGTGGAAAAAAGTGGATAAGAATTTGAAAGTACCAACTCAAGGGAAATTCTTTCAGGCAAATATATTCCTTCAAATAGCTGCTAAATACTATTCAGTTAAATAAATATTTTACAAGTTTAAACATTTTATTAATTCTGGATTCTCTCTGCTTTAATAGGCACTTTAACGATGTTCTTTCATATAAAAGGAGACTATTAAAATTGTTAGGAATTCATAGCACATGCCTTAAAGATATCAATTCAGTGCATTTAACACTATACTTGCAGAGCGGATAGGCCACATATTTACTGAGAAACTTATGGTTCATGGCAAAGATTGGAACTGGTCCATTATAGTCCTATCTGACTCTAGATCATTATTCTGATAAGCAAATAAGGGAAGTCTATTGCGAGAGTGGCTATGCAGATTTGTTCTGTCTGTGTGCACATGCTATATATATATATATATATATATATATAAACTCTTAACACACATAAATTGACATCTATACTCACATATACACACATGTATGAATACTTATAAACGTTCAATATAGCTGTTAAAGTCAAATGACATATTTTTAGTGCAATGTAATGTAAATATTTACATAGTAAGTGTTCTGGCCGTTTATGTATGGACTGACATTACAGTATATATACAGTATAACATACATTTAGTTTTGCTGGGGGGAGGTTATTAGAGTTGTAAGACATTCATATCTATGCAGGTTGGAAGAAGCTTAATAAGTGGTAGAAGAACTGCATACATGCATAACATAGCAGTAAGGGGATTATGGGTGCACTCTATTTTGTATTCTATTTAGGGATCATTTATTATTATGACCAGTGTTTATGTGGGCAGTGATTGAAGGTGGGTATGTTACGGACAAAAAGAACATTACTGACCAGCATTAATCAAAGACACAAATCTGCCGTAAAACCATAGTAACCCATCAAATATTAGCTTTCACTGACTTACTTTGCACAATGTAGATAAAAATAAGATTTTACTTACCGATAAATCTATTTCTCGTAGTCCGTAGTGGATGCTGGGAACTCCGTAAGGACCATGGGGATATAGCGGCTCCGCAGGAGACAGGGCACAATAATAAAAGCTTTAGGATCAGGTGGTGTGCACTGGCTCCTCCCCCTATGACCCTCCTCCAAGCCTCAGTTAGGATACTGTGCCCGGACGAGCGTGCATAATAAGGAAGGATATTGAATCCCGGGTAAGACTCATACCAGCCACACCAATTACACCGTACAACCTGTGATCTGAACCCAGTTAACAGTATGATAACAACGAAGGAGCCTCTGACAAGATGGCTCACAACAAGAATAACCCGATTTTTGTAACAATAACTATGTACAAGTATTGCAGACAATCCGCACTTGGGATGGGCGCCCAGCATCCACTACGGACTACGAGAAATAGATTTATCGGTAAGTAAAATCTTATTTTCTCTGACGTCCTAGTGGATGCTGGGGACTCCGTAAGGACCATGGGGATTATACCAAAGCTCCCAAACGGGCGGGAGAGTGCGGATGACCCTGCAGCACCGAATGAGAGACTCCATGTCCTCCTCAGCCAGGGTATCAAATTTGTAGAATTTAGCAAACGTGTTTGCCCCTGACCAAGTAACTGCTCGGCAAAGTTGTAAAGCCGAGACCCCTCGGGCAGTCGCCCAAGATGAGCCCCCTTCCTTTTGGAATGGGCTTTTACAGATTTTGGCTGTGGCAGGCCTGCCACAGAATGTGTAAACTGAATTGTATTACAAATCCAGCGAGCAATCGTCTGCTTAGAAGCAGGAGCACCCATCTTGTTGGGTGCATACAGGCTAAACAGTGAGTCAGATTTTTTGACTCCAGCCGTCCTGGAAACATATTTTTCAGGGCCCTGACAACGTCAAGTAACTTGGAGTCCTCCAAATCCCTAGTACCCGCAGGTACCACAATAGGTTGGTTCATGTGAAAAACAGAAAACACCTTAAGGAGAAATTGAGGACGAGTCCTCAATTCTGCCCCGTCAGAATGAAAAATTAAGTAAGGGCTTTATATATGATAAAGCCGCCAATTCTGACACACGCCTGGCTGAAGCCAGGGCTAATAGCATCGTCACCTTCCATGTGAGATATTTTAAGTCCACAGTGGTGAGTGGTTCAAACCAATGTGACTTTAGGAAACTCAAAACAACATTGAGATCCCAAGGTGCCACTGGGGCACAAAATGAGGCTGTATATGCAGTACCCCTTTTACAAACATCTGAACGTCAGGCACTAAAGCCAGTTCTTTCTGGAAGAAATTCGACAGGGCCGAAATTTGAACCTTAATGGACCCTAATTTTAGGCCCATAGACAGTCCTGTTTTCAGGAAATGTAGGAAACGACCCAGTTGGAATTCCTCTGTAGGGGCCTTCTTGGCCTCACACCACGCAACATATCTTCACCAAATGCGGTGAAAATGTTTTGCGGTTACATCCTTCCTGTCTTTGACCAGGGTAGGGATGACTTCATCTGGAATGCCCTTTCAGGATCCGGCGTTCAACCGCCATGCCGTCAAACGCGGCCGCGGTAAGTCTTGGAACAGACAAGGCCCCTGCTGGAGGAGGTCCTTTCTTAAAGGTAGAGGCCACGGGTCTTCCGTGAACATCTCTTGAAGTTTCGGGTACCAAGTCCTTCTTGGCCAATCCGGAACCACGAGTATCGTTCTTACTCATCTCCCTCTTATGATTCTCAGTACTTTTGGTATGAGAGGCATAGGAGGGAACACATACTCTGACTGGTACACCAACAGTGTTACCAGAGCGTCCACCGCTATTGCCTGAGGGTCCCTTGACCTGGCGCAATATCTGTCTAGTTTTTTGTTCAGGCGGGACGCCATCATGTCCACCTTTGGTTTTTCCCAACGGTTTACAATCATGTGGAAGACTTCCCGATGAAGTCCCCACTCTCCCGGGTAGAGGTCATGCCTGCTGAGGAAGTCTGCTTCCCAGTTTTCCACTCCCGGAATGAACACTGCTGAGAGTGTTATCACATGATTTTTCGCCCAGCGAAGAATCCTTGTAGTTTCTGCCATTTCCCTCCTGCTTCTTGTGCCGCCCTGTTTACGTGGGCGACTGCCGTGATGTTGTCCCACTGGATCAATACCGGCTGACCTTGAAGCAGAGGTCTTGCTAAGCTTAGAGCATTGTAAATTGCCCTTAGCTCCAGTATATTTATGTGGAGAGAAGTCTCCAGACTTGATCACACTCTCTGGAAATTTTTTCCTTGTGTGACTGCTCCCCAGCCACTCAGGCTGGCATCCGTGGTCACCAGGACCCAGTCCTGAATGCCGAATCTGCGGCCCTTTCATAGATGAGCACTCTGCAGCCACCGCAGAAGAAACACCCTTGTCCTTGGAGACAGGGTTATCCGCTGATGCATCTGAAGATGCGATCCGGACCATTTTTCCAGCAGATCCCACGGAAAGGTTCTTGCGTGAAATCTACCGAATGGGATCGCTTTGTAAGAAACCACAATTTTTCACAGGATCCTTGTGCAATGATGCACTGATACTTTTCCTGGTTTTAGGAGGTTCCTGACTAGCTCGGATAACTCCCTGGCTTTCTTCTCCGGGAGAAAACATCCTTTTCTGGACTGTGTCCAGAATCATCCCTAGGAACAGTAGACGTGTCGTCGGAAAAAACTGCGATTTTGGAATATTTAGAATCCACTCGTGCTGTCGTAGAACTACTTAAGATAGTGCTACTCCGACCTCCAACTGTTCTCTGGACCTTGCCTTTATCAGGAAAGCGTCCATATTTCTTTTAAGAAGAATCATCATTTCGGCCATTACCTTGGTAAAGACCCGGGGTGCCGTGGACAATCCAAACGGCAGCGTCTGAACTGATAGTGACAGTTCTGTACCACGAACCTGAGGTACCCTTGGTGAGAAGGCAAATTTGGACATGTAGGTAAGCGTCCCTGATATCCAGTGACACCATATCGTCCCCTTCTTCCTGGTTCGCTATCACTACTCTGAGTGACTCCATCTTGATTTGAACGCTTGTATGTAAGTGTTCAAATATTTCAGATCTCACCGAGCCGTCTGGCTTCAGTACCACAATATAGTGTGGAATAATACCCCTTCCCTTGTTGTAGAAGGGGTACTTTGATTATCACCTGCTGGGAATACAGCCTGTGAATTGTTCCCAATACTGCCTCCCTGTCGGAGGGAGACGTTGGTAAAGCAGACTTCAGGAACTTGTGAGGGGGAGATGTCTCGAATTTCCAATGTACACCTGGGATACTACGTGTAGGATCCAGGAGTCCACTTGTGAGTGAGCCCCCTGCGTGCTGAAACTCTTGAGATGACCCCCTACCGCACCTGAGTCCGCTTGTACTGCCCCAGCGTCATACTGCGGACTTGGCAGAAGCTGTGGAGGGCTTCTGTTCCTGGGAATGGGCTGCCTGCTGCAGTCTTCTTCCCTTTCCTCTACCCCTGGGCAGATATGACTGGCCCTTTTGCCCGCCTGCCCTTATGGGGACGAAAGGACTGAGACTGAAAAGACTGTGTCCTTTTCTGCTGAGATGTGACTTGGGGTAACAAAAGGTGGATTTTTCAGCTGTTTATCAGCTGGCTCCTTGAGGGCTGCCGTATCTGGAGACGGTAACGCCCCTTGTTTTTATAAGCGTGTGAGCGCCTTATCCACCCTAAGGTGTGTTTCCCAACTCGCCCTAACTTCTGGCGGGAAAGGGTATACCGCCAATAATTTTCTATCGGAGGAAACCCACGTATCATCACACACTTCATTTAATTTATCTGATTCAGGAAAAACTACAAGTAGTTTATTCACACCCTACATAATACCCTTATTTGTGGTACTTGTAGTATCAGAAATATGTAACACCTCCTTCATTGCCCTTAACATGAAACGTGTGGCCCTAAAGGAAAATACGTTTGTTTATTCACCGTCGACACTGGAGTCAGTGTCCGTGTCTGTGTCTGTGTCAACCGACTGAGGTAAATGGGCGTTTTTACAAGCCCCTGACGGTGTCTGAGACGCCTGGACAGGTACTAATTTGTTTGCCGGCCGTCTCATGTCGTCAACCGACCTTGCAGCGTGTTGACATTATCACGTAATTCCTAAATAAGCCATCCATTCCAGTGTCGACTCCCTAGAGAGTGACATCACCAATACAGGCAATTTGCTCCGCCTCCTCACCAACATCGTCCTCCTACATGTCGACACACACGTACCGACACACAGCACACACACAGGGAATGCTCTGATAGAGGACAGGACCCCACTAGCCCTTTGGGGAGACAGAGGGAGAGTTTGCCAGCACACACCAAAAACGCTATAATTATACAGGGACAACCCCTTATACAAGTGTTTTCCCTTATAGCATTTTTATATATGTAATCATATCGCCAAATAAGTGCCCCCCCTCTCTGTTTTAACCCTGTTTCTGTAGTGCAGTGCAGGGGAGAGCCTGGGAGCCTTCCTCACAGCAGAGCTGAGCAGGAAAATGGCGCCGTGTGCTGAGGAGAATAGGCCCCGCCCCCTTTTCGGCGGGCTCTTCTCCCGGAGTTTGTGAGATCTGGCAGGGGTTAAATACATCCATATAGCCTCAAGGGCTATATGTGATGTATTTTAGCCATAAAAAGGTATTATACATTGCTGCCCAGGGCGCCCCCCCCAGCGCCCTGCACCCTCAGTGACAGTTGGTGACTGTTGGTGAAGTGTGCTGACAACAATGGCGCACAGCTGCAGTGCTGTGCGCTACCTTATGAAGACTGAAAGTCTTCTGCCGCCTGTTTCTGGACCTCTGGACCTCTTCAACTTCGGCATCTGCAAGGGGGGTCGGCGGCACGGCTCCGGGACGAACCCCAGGGTGAGACCTGTGTTCCGACTCCCTCTGGAGCTAATGGTGTCCAGTAGCCTAAGAAGCAAATCCATCCTGCACGCAGGTGAGTTTACTTCTCTCCCCTAAGTCCCTCGTAGCAGTGAGCCTGTTGCCAGCAGGTCTCACTGAAAGAAAAAAACCTAACTTAAACTTTTATTCTAAGCAGCTCAGGAGAGCCACCTAGATTGCACCCTTCTCGGCCGGGCACAAAAATCTAACTGAGGCTTGGAGGAGGGTCATAGGGGGAGGAGCCAGTGCACACCACCTGATCCTAAAGCTTTTATTATTGTGCCCTGTCTCCTGCGGAGCCGCTATATCCCCATGGTCCTTACGGAGTCCCCAGCATCCACTAGGACGTCAGAGAAATATCTGTTCCTGCATGCATCATTCCAGCAGTGTGCATGCAGTTTGCAGGGCATGTTCCCACACTCCTCTTCGGCAGCCTCACCCTCTACACTAAGTTTTTTTTCCCCCAAAGAAAGAGGCAGCTTGTTTTGAATTCAAGACGGCCAATGTGAAACTGCTATATCTGGATAGAACAGTTTCACATCGGCCATCTTGGATTCAAAATGAGGCTGCCTCTTCCCGGGACCCATTGGAGATGTAGGAAGAAGACGGTGCCGCCCAGGTTGATAAGACTTTGGGGGAAGGTTTGTTATCTGTGTCCCAGGAGGAAAGGGAGGCAGGTAGTCTGTGTCTTGGAAGTAGGCATCAATCTATGTCTCGGAGTGGTGTATGGTTTGACACCCCCAGAACCTACGCATGCCTATGAGCATCATCTCACAGCCCTGGCATTTATTTTCTGAGGCCCCTGAGACAAAACCACATATGGAGAGATGTATTTGGGAGCACCCATTGATAAGACCACCAAAGGAATGTGGGTGAGAACCAAATACTTCGGTAATATAACCATATTATAGAACTGCAGTGCAGGAGGAACATGGGTGAGAGCCTCCATGATATGATACAGCACTGGGTATAACACTGACATTTTTCAATTAAAGGAATGGGGCCCAATACAGACCTGATCGCTAGCAAGTGATTTTTGCACTGCTGCGATCAGATAGTCGCCGCAACAGGGGGGAGGGTATTTTAGCTGTGCAAGTATGCGAACGCATGTGTAGCAGAGCTGTACAAACAGATTCTATGCAGTCTCTACGCAGCCGAGGACTTACTCAGCCGCTGCGATCACATCAACCTGTCCGGGACTGGAATTAACGTCAGGAACTCTCCCTGCAAACACATAGACATGCCTGCGTTTTTTCCAGACACTCCCTGAAAACAGTCAATTGACACCCACAAATGCCTTCTTCCTGTCAATCTTCTTGCGATCGCCCGTGCGAACGGATCCGTCGCACAAACCCATCGCTGAGCAGCGATCCGCTTTGTACCCGTGCGATACGCCTGCGCATAGCGGTGCATACGCATGTGCATTTTGGACCTGATTGCCCGCTGTGCGAAGACACACAGAAGCTATCAGGTCTGAATTACCCCCCTTTGTGTCCATCTCAAAAGCTCCCTATTTACAAATGCTTATTGCAGGAAATGCATTTTGCTATGATCTATCCACTGCTTCATCCCTGTCTGACAGTTGTTGCTCAAGGATTAGCTGCGTTTTAAGTAAAGCGTCCCATATATCAACTGGACGAATTCCTGATCTGCGACTGCTGAGTGATCAGCAAAAGACATTTTAAAAATCCCTGACTTTCTGATTCTGATCGTTTCTAGGTCGGCCTGGCGGATACAGGATTTCTAACATGTTGGATTTTTCCACCAATCATCAGCACAATGCAGAATTGTGCTGATTGAGTTTTGATGTATGGGCTACAACATTTTAAGTTATTGTATTGTTATATATGTGTGTGGCTTTATTAGTAAAATATTTCTATTTTTAAAACCTGGTTCAAGCTGGATTTTTTTCTATACAGTAAACACTAGCACCTCACATATTTCAGCAATGTTTGTATATATCCCTCAGGGATAGCTCACACATATGAACTAGCAAATCAATGAAAAAATATGCAATTTAGTGATGTACTGATAGGGGGTTTGTCATACTCTTCATGTATTGTGCTATTAGCACTACAATCTAATGTACTGGTAAAGTGTATATAAAAATAAATATACTCGTGACAAATTGTAGCACTTCAAACACAGCACGGATTGTGTAATGGTTAGCATTACTGTCCCACAACACAGATGTTTTGGCTGTAACTGTGTGGAGTTTGTATATTCTCCCCGTGTTTGAGTGGGTTTCTTCCGGGTACACTGATCTTCTACAACAATAAAAAAAACATACTGGTAGATTAATACCACTTTCACATTGCAAAAATAACCCGGTATCGACCCGGCATGTTGTCAGTGGGGGTAATTCAGACCAGATCGCACGCAGCCGTGCGATCGGGTCTGAACAGCGCATGCACTGCAATGCGCAGGTGCGTCGGCCACCGGCGATCGCCGGGCAGCAACAGAACGAAGAAAGCAATCGCACTGGCGATCACAAGAAGATTGATAGGAAGAAGGCGTTCGTGGGTGGCAACTCACCGTTTTCAGGGAGTGTCCGGAAAAACGCAGGCATGCCCGGCTGTTTTAAAGGAGGATTCCTGACGTCAGCATCAGCCGGGATTGTCGCAGCGGCTGAGTAAGTCCTGGGCTGTGCAGAAACTGCACAATCTTTTGTTTGTGCAGCTCACTGCACAGCCCATCGCACCCCTGCACAGCGATTACCCCCTCCCCTGTAGGCGGCGATTACCTGGTAGCAGCAGTGCAAAAAAATAGCCTGAATGACCCCCAGTGTGTGATACGAAAGGGGACTTAGAGAATTCCTGGGTCCCCTGACCCGGTAATTCAACCCGGGTAATAAGAAGGGTTATTCCTGGGTTGAATACCGGGTCAGTGGCAGCGTAAACGGATTCCCGGGTCGATGTGGCCCGGGACCCATTTACTACATAGGGATGGGGCGCGGAGATGAGCTCATCTCCTACCGCCACCTCCCTGCCCGCTGCCAGTGGAATGTATTAACCTTTAACCCTTTCAGCTCATACCAAGAAATACAATGAATTTATACTCTGCAATGAGAAGGAAGACCACATCGCCTCCTTACTTTTACTATAGCTCCTTAATAAAATGTTTCGCTTTTTTTCTGAACAGGTGGCTCAGTGGTTAAAGACCCGACCTTTCACCCAGAGCATCATAACTCACAACACACTGGACAAAGGATGCTTTTATGAAACCACTTACACTATTTCACAAGCCAAACAAAACCTAATTTGGACAATGAATGGATTCAGAATCATTAACCAGACATAAGTTGATCACTGACTGTCCTTTCATTGCAAGTTCTAGGAAGCAGAGGCAGAAGCCCTCCTCCCTTTGCTTTATTGGACAGCACTGAGTAGAGCTTGGTACACACAATGAGTTACTGACCGATTCTGACTGGCCCACATTATCCCAAAAAAACAGCCAATGTACAGCATATACACCTACCCAACAATCCTTTATTTATAAATGATCCCTTCGTTCCAAATTGTTTCGCAGATATAGGGGTATATGCAATTGCGGTCGAATTCGCGGCAATTTTCGCCGTTTTTTAATTCGACTCAATTCGACAGGTGAATCCCGGAAGGTGGCTTCCGGAATTCACCAAATTCAATGAAAAACGGATTCGCCAGAGTCGCGGGCGAAAATCGGCCGATTTGGCGGATTTTGCCGCGATTTTAAAAAACGGTAAAAAAACGCGAAAAACCCGAAAAAAAAATGGCGTGGGGTCCCCCCTCCAAAGCATAACCAGCCTCGGGCTCATCGAGCTGGTCCTGGTTCTAAAAATGCAGGGGAAAAATTGGCCAGGGATCCCCCGTATTTTTAAAACCAGCACCGGGCTCTGCGCCTGGTGCTGGTGCCAAAAATACGGGGGACAAAAAGAGTAGGGGTCCCCCGTATTTTTAACACCAGCATCGGGCTCCACTAGCTGGACAGATAATGCCACAGCCGGGGGTCACTTTTATGCCGTGCCCTGCGGCCGTGGCATTAAATATCCAACTAGTCACCCCTGGCCGGGGTACCCTGGGGGAGTGGGGACCCCTTCAATCAAGGGGTCCCCCCCCCCCAGCCACCCAAGGGCCAGGGGTGAAGCCCGAGGCTGCCCCCCCCCATCCAATGGGCTGCGGATGGGGGGGCTGATAGCCTTTTGTGATAATAAAAAGATATTGTTTTTTCCAGTAGTACTACAAGTCCCAGCAAGCCTCCCCCGCAAGCTGGTACTTGGAGAACCACAAGTACCAGCATGCGGGAGAAAAACGGGTCCGCTGGTACCTGTAGTACTACTGGGAAAAAAATACCCAAATAAAAACAGGACACACACACCTTGATAGTAAAACTTTATTACACACTACCGACACACACATACTTACCTATGTTGACACGCCGACTACCACGGTCTCCGACGATCCGAGGGTACCTGTGAAAAAATTATACTCACCTTCCAGCGTCTAGAGATAAATCCACGTCCAGAGAGTAAAATCCACGTACTTGTTTAAAAAAAAAAACACGCAAAAACCCGCTCCATACCGGACTAGAAAGGGGTCCAATGTTTTCACATCAGACCCCTTTCTCCCGAATGCCGGGACATCACGTGACTCCTGTCACTGACGTCCCTTCAGCCAATCAGGAAGCGCTACTTCCGTGGCGCTCACCTGATTGGCTGTGCGCTGTCTGTACTGTGACAGCACATCGCAAAGCCGCTCCATTACTTTCAATGGTGGGAACTTTGCGGGTAGCGGTGGGGTCACCCGCCGGTCAGCCGCTGACCGGCGGGTGACCTTACCGCTAGCCGCTAAGTTCCCACCATTGAAAGTAATGGAGCGGCTTTGCGATGTGCTGTCACAGTACAGACAGCGAACAGCCAATCAGGTGAGCGCAACGAAGTTGCGCTTCCTGATTGGCTTAGAGACCTTTCTGTGACACCTGTCACTGACAGGTCTCATTCGTGGAAAGGTGTCCCATGTGTCAGCATGGGACCCCTTTCAGTCCGGCATGGAGCGGGTGTTCGGTTTGTTTTTTTGCCAAGTACGTGGATTTATCTCTGGACCATGGCTGAGGTGAGTATATTGATCTTTTCTTTTCAGGTATCCGTGGATTCTACATGGAGAAGAGGACCGATGTCGGCGTGTGAACATAGGTAAGTATGTGTGTGTCGACGTATGAAATAAAGTTTTACTGTCGACGGTGTGTGTGTCCTGTTTTTATTTGGGTATTTTTTTCCCAGTAGTACTACAGGTACCAGCGGACCCGTTTTTCTCCCGCATGCTGGTACTTGTGGTTCTCCAAGTACCAGCTTGCGGGGGAGGCTTGCTGGGACTTGTAGTGCTACTGGAAAAAACAATATCTTTTTATTATCACAAAAGGCTATCAGCCCCCCCATCCGCAGCCCATTGGATGGGGGGGGACAGCCTCGGGCTTCACCCCTGGCCCTTGGGTGGCTGGGGGGGGGGGCCCCTTGATTGAAGGGGTCCCCACTCCCCCAGGGTACCCCGGCCAGGGGTGACTAGTTGGATATTTAATGCCACGGCCGAAGGGCACGGCATAAAAGTGACCCCCGGCTGTGGCATTATCTGTCCAGCTAGTGGAGCCCGATGCTGGTGTTAAAAATACGGGGGACCCCTACTCTTTTTGTCCCCCGTATTTTTGGCACCAGCACCAGGCGCAGAGCCCGGTGCTGGTTTTAAAAATACGGGGGATCCCCTGTCAATTTTTTCCCCGCATTTTTAGAACCAGGACCAGCTCGAAGAGCCCGAGGCTGGTTATGCTTTGGAGGGGGGACCCCACGCCATTTTTTTTTTATGATTTCACCGTTCCAGCATAAAAAAAAAATAATATTTTAAAAAATATATAAATAATATTTGTGCCTCCAAAAAAAAAAAAAAAAAGTACCTAATCCCTTATAATATAAATAGATCTGCTATTCCCCCCCAAAAAAACACAAAAAAAAACATGTTTAAATTTTTTTTTATTTGTTTTCACCCTCCAAAGTGTGGCGGATTGAAAATGACGAATTTGCTGTCTAAAAGCACTGCTGTCGAATTTCCAAACTTGAATTGAATATGCTTTGGTCGAATTGCAGCACTTGTATCATTGCAGAAAAGTCGAATTTGCAAAAAGTCGAATTTCAAAAAGTCGAATTTTGAAAGTCCGTTTTTTGGTCGGAAAGCACTGAATTGCATAGGCAATTTTTTTTTTTGGTCGAAAATGACCCGAAATTCGACAATTTCGGGAATTCGACCGCAATTGCATATACCCCATAGTGTCTCTGTACACTATATCAGAGATCCGTACACACTTTATTTTCTGAACAATACCAACACAAAGTGAACATAGTGAGTGCAACTCTTACCATATGCAGGGCAAATACAACTGGTTTTTGACTGACGTCGGGACCTTGTGCTACATACACAGTAAACAATTATTGGCTATGTACAGTAGGCCAAAATGGAGGAAAATACTGCATAGTGTGTACACAGCTGGATTACATGTCCTTTCAGATAGCTTACTAAACTAACATGTATGAAGACACCAGAATCAAAGGCAAGACATGGCAAAAATTGCAGAGATAATAAATGGTGCCAATATTCTAGAAAGAATAAAAGCAGGAAAAAAAAACAATAGGCCAACATCTTATGTCTCCATGCAAGAGCAAAATGTTACACTGTTCTGTTTAAAAAAAGGAGGCAATAGGCAAACATCTATAGGGATAAAGAGGCACTGGATTCAAATTTATGGCGTAAAGAAATGATGGGTTAACATGGGACGCTGAGCAAATATTTAACAAGGTAAAGGAGCGCTGGGTAAACATTAACTGGGGTAAAGGGTTGTTGGATGATCATCGACAAGGGTAAATGAGTAAAGGGGTGATTGGGCAAAATTTAAAAGGGGTAAAGGGGTGCTGGGAAAATACCGACAGGGGTACATGGGTGCTGGGTGTTCATTTGCAGAGGTAAAGGGGATACTGGGTGATAAATTACAGAGCACTGGGTGATTAATTACAAGAGTAAATATTTACAGGGGTAAAGCTGCACTACACGATTAAGCGTATACTTGTACATTACCGAAATACAGAGCATGCATATGAAGATGAGACAACGATGCATTACATAATGTTCTCCTGCCCACAACTGTGCTGTTCTTGCGGTCTTAAATGCAGAACACTAGTATAGATGGTGAGATGTTGTCTAAAAGGAAATCTAGGAATGTGTGTGTGTTTTATATATATATATATATATATATATATATATATATATATATATATATATACACACACACAAACACACACATAAACATCCACACAATGAGACTCCAGCAGGGTGACTGGGTTGGATGAATATCCCCAGTATGGATCTAATCCGTGAGACAATAGGATATGCCTATCAATATGTTATTGCCAAATATGCTGATTTTGCACAGTTTTGCACTTATGTCATGGATGACATCAAAAATGGTTTAGTGGAGTGCTGATCTCGTCTTCAACATAGACCCTGCTGGAGCCTCATGGTGTGGATGTTTGTATATTGAATTATTTGACCTGGCAACTGTGGATGAAGGACCTTAGTGTTGTGTGGTTTTCTTTTGCTTGATATAGAGATTATATATATATATATATATATATATATATATATATATATATATATATATATAGTTACTTCCAAGGTCCGGCACTCCCAACGTAGCAGTTCAACTTGAGCCGGTGCCCTCACATAAAGAAAATGTAGAGAGAACGCTGGTGCGGCACTCAGGCGTATTAGCAATATAAATGACAGACGGAGGCTGTATACTTTCAATCAACGTTTCAATATATAAAATATAGTCATCAGAATCCTGATGACAATATTTTATATATTGAAACGTTGATTGAAAGTATACAGCCTCCGTCTGTCATTTATATTGCTAATACGCCTGAGTGCCGCACCAGCGTTCTCTCTCTCTCTCTCTATATATATATATATATTATAGAACAATGTGCTCGGCACTCAAACAAAATGATAAATGTCAGCTCACCGGGTGCCCTCCACAGCGTATGCAGCAATGTAGAAGTGTACAGTCAGGCGGCACTCACGGATTTCAGACAAACGAGTAAGGAAGCAACCCTGGCTCGTGTTCTTAACGTTTCGGTTTATTAACCGTCTTCAGAAGTAATAACATATAAAAGTGAACAATCTTACCTTTATACACAAGTAAAAACCACCACGTGCATTGTCCTCCGTTCCCCGGATAGACTTCCGGTTTCGTCATCTTGCTGAGACAGCACTGTCGGAGAGATGACGTAACCCGGTGTGACAAACCCATCACCATAGTAACATAACAACATGTCAATGAAACTGGAGAATGCTTAGTTTCCACACTATGTTTACCTCTAATAAGTGGTCAAAATGATTAATAACGATTGTTATATTTAGCAACATCATGCTATCATAAATAGTAAGAAAAATTCAAACTGAAAATCATAAGGAAAATCTCCATAATAGCCATAGTTTTATATGAAGCTGACTAACGACAAGGTTTCATTAAGACCATGTGGGGCAACGGTGTTCAGTCGATATATCCACCGTGCCTCCTTCTGTAATAAAACCTTGTGTCTGTCACCTCCTCGTTTAGAGAAGGGAACATGTTCCAACATCTTATAGCGCAAAGACGCCAGAGTATGGTTATGTGATTTAAAATGTTTTGCTACGGGCTGATCTATATTTTTGCCTTCCAAGATTTGCTTAATGGCGCTTCTGTGCTGAGACATGCGTTCTTTGAAAAGACATGTAGTCTTTCATAGTATAAACCGCATGGACATTTTATGCAGTAAATTACAAACTTGGTGGTGCAGGTTAGTACCTGGCGGATTTTGATTTTGGCACCCGTATGCGGATGCAGGATATGGTCTCCTGTCTCCAGATATATGCATGTAGTGCAGCCAGTGCATTTATAATTCCCTGGCTTTCTTCTCAAAAACGTACCTTCATTAGTGTCCCCCAATTGGGATATGTCATTATGCACCACATAAAATGTCCATGCGGTTTATACTATATTGGAAAGACTACATGTCTTTTCAAAGAACGCATGTCTCAGCACAGAAGCGCCATTAAGCAAATCTTGGAAGGCAAAAATATAGATCAGCCCGTAGCAAAACATTTTAAATCACATAACCATACTCTGGCGTCTTTGCGCTATAAGATGTTGGAACATGTTCCCTTCTCTAAACGAGGAGGTGACAGACACAAGGTTTTATTACAGAAGGAGGCACGGTGGATATATCGACTGAACACCGTTGCCCCACATGGTCTTAATGAAACCTTGTCGTTAGTCAGCTTCATATAAAACTATGGCTATTATGGAGATTTTCCTTATGATTTTCAGTTTGAATTTTTCTTACTATTTATGATAGCATGATGTTGCTAAATATAACAATCGTTATTAATCATTTTGACCACTTATTAGAGGTAAACATAGTGTGGAAACTAAGCATTCTCCAGTTTCATTGACATGTTGTTATGTTACTATGGTGATGGGTTTGTCACACCGGGTTACGTCATCTCTCCGACAGTGCTGTCTCAGCAAGATGACGAAACCGGAAGTCTATCCGGGGAACGGAGGACAATGCACGTGGTGGTTTTTACTTGTGTATAAAGGTAAGATTGTTCACTTTTATATGTTATTACTTCTGAAGACGGTTAATAAACCGAAACGTTAAGAACACGAGCCAGGGTTGCTTCCTTACTCGTTTGTCTGAAATCCGTGAGTGCCGCCTGACTGTACACTTCTATATATATATATATATATATATATATATATAGAGAGAGAGAGAGAATTTTTTTTTTTTTTGTATGTTTTATTATTATTATAAAACCAGAGCCTGATAAAATATAGGTAATCACCTTTCAGAAATGACCTAACCACAGCTGCGGTGTGCATACATAACACAACACTCCCACTGTGGGCTGTGGCATATCAGGTGTGATGTGCACGCACATGACTCAGTGACGGTACAGAAGACTGGGAATAGATGGAAGTATCAAAGCAGGATGGGAGGGGGTGGAGCGGTAAGAGGTATTTTGTAAATATATACAGATGTAAGAAGGAAACAAA
This sequence comes from Pseudophryne corroboree, assembly GCF_028390025.1. NCBI lineage: Eukaryota > Metazoa > Chordata > Amphibia > Anura > Myobatrachidae > Pseudophryne > Pseudophryne corroboree. The sequence continues at coordinate 217,300,989 of NC_086448.1, forward strand.
GTAAAATATCCTGTTCTGATTTACAGTACTGTAAATATGTCAGCCATTAATCTCTAAAAATGTTGGAACATGCTATGTGAGGAATGTCAGAACTTGGTACTTTGGGCCAAACTCAATTAGCCCCATTAATTTTCGGGGGTGAAAAAAAGGTGGTAGCCTCAGGCTTTTATGGTCGGGGCTATTCAATTATAGACCTGTTTTCTCGACCATTAAAATACTGTAACCTGTTGTCAGGCATGAACACACACAATCTATGAAAAGTTCCCAGACCTATGTGTTAACATCCAATAACAGGCCATTTATCGCGTATTTCTTTTTGGGTCTGCTCAGACCTGACAAGAGATCTCCGTTAAGTGCAATCTGTGGGCTGCCTTCATGGCTAACTGAATAGCCCGGGGGGATCAATTAGCCCTCAGTAAATTATCACAGCTAATTGAATCCCTCCTTTGTTTCCATAAATGGTTATGTGTAATGCAATCAAATTATAAAGCTGTAAATTATGTTGTGGTCTCTTAAGACACTACATATATTCTGTGTGACATATGTAATAAAGTGGCATAGCTTTAAATGATTATTGCATGCGCTACATACAGACAATATGTCGGAGTACTTCATGCAGAGCTTTTATGATGGTCGACATGGAACATATCAAGTCAAAGTACATAAGTGTGTCAGTAGCTCCTGTGTGTGGTCGTCAGCAGGCACAGTTACTTACAATGTACTCTATTTAGCTGTTGGCATAGTTTTGTTCCATCAGTCAGTCTGGGCATTTAACTTTGAAAGATGAACTACAAAACGCTGGCTGGCATTTGCAACGCATCTCTTAATGAATGTAGAAATGCATCTGAACACCACTCATGCTTAGAAAGGCATTTAATGTGTGTTTTATTGACATTCAATTCTGTGTTTATATGCCCCTGACAAAGGTTTACATAGACACTCGTTTTCTCTATAGATTGTAAGCTTCCAAGCAGGTCCCTCTTACCTTTACATCTGTCTGTTATTGCCCAGTATTGTTTTAATGATCTATAACGGTTTTGTTACTAGTTTAAAAGAGCAAAGAAATATGCTGGGACTATATAAGTAAATGTTTTTGATGAGGATACTAAAAATTGTGTTTACAGCATGTTCACTTTGCTTTGGTATGATTGTGGAACAGCCACTGCAGAGACTGTAGCCACTACTGGGTCAGAGGTGACGGGGGTTTGGCAGTGCTGGGCTAACTACTAGTTTGTCATGCTTTGAGACTTACTAAGACTAGACTCTAATGTGGAGCTTCATACACTCACAAAACAACAATACAAGACTAGTCATCTACTTTCCACTTGACGATATGTACCACAAGATATATGCATGTAAAATGCAACCATATAGTCATTTGTTACATTGGTGGAACCATCGCCACTTCAGGTGGTGCGTTGTTACGGGGCCCAAAGAGAGGGGTATCCAGAAGTGACAAGACCACCCACATCATGCCTCAGTGATATCACTATTAAACTGATAGACTGGTATATGGTTTCAGCCCACAAAACGGCTGCCTCCACTATGCCGGGGAGACAGGATGTGCTTTGTCAGAGAGAAAAATAATTTAGAGAAAGCACATTCATACTTCTGTCAGACGGTGATATATATTCTATCACGATGCAAACACATATACTGTATTATTCCTGGAATATCTAGCTTGGCATGTAGACAGTAAAAGACAATAATTCAGTATTTAAAGAGGAGCAAGTGCAATCCAATACAAAAGACAATGTTCCCACATAAGCGTGTTTTCGGTCTAATTAAAATAGCATTCCAAAGGTCAAAAGCTAACTTGGATTAATAAATCAAAAAGGCATAATTGCACAAGGCACATTATTTTAATTGCCAAAGGGAAAAAAATACACTATTAGTCAGAAGTCATTTTTCATAAGCCAATCACTGGGAAAAAATGAAAGCTGTTTAAACCACATAATTTATTGACTAATGGCTTTCATATAATTCTTCCCGTTAAGAAAAAGTTGAGGTGGAAGTTCAGGGTCAGGAAAGTTTGCTTGGGAGGAGATGTGGATATAGTACAGATAGGCTCCAGTGGGATATCAATTCTTCTTATACTAATTTCACCTAGAATAGATTATATTGTCTTTGTGGTGCCTCTCTCATGAAAAAAAAAAAAAAAAACACTATCATGTTTACATAATTTTTTGTTTTAGATTTAAGCAACAGACAAAGGGCATCACTTTGATCGAAGGGTCCTGACACCAGGACATGTATTTGCATCGTAAATACAGGGGACACAGTACACAACATGGGCAATATGATATCAAAGTAAAAAAACACTGTAGGTATGTTACTTTTAGAACATGTGTTGCATACACATTGAAGGCAGCCATTTTGTGGGCTAAACCAATATTCAGACAGTGCCTCATGGTCACTGCTGTCACTAGGGGGTTTATAAGAGGTGGTTTGCAGAATGCCTGGACCGGCACCCTGCAGCTTGTACTGCTACTGCAGAGCGGCTCGAAGCATTCAAGGGTCACATCACTACGTAGCTTGGTGGAGCATCGTAACGAAGCATCAGGCAGTGCTCTATTTGCTAGTGCCGGAAGCACTTTTCTGGCCTTGCCCATGATATGATATTCCTAGGGAATTATTAGGCTGAACATTGGTTCATCCACAGGAATGCCTGCTTCCACTGCAAGCAAGTGACAGATAACATTAAATGACAGTGTTCTAAAAATCAATGTCAGTTTTCAGATAACACTTAAGCTTACAACACCTATTGTATGCAATCATAGGGCCGATTAGCTGATAGGCCGATATTTGCATACTGTAGGTATGTATGCAGAAGCGGCATCTAAAACTCGCCTTCAAATACTACTGCAACAGTTGGATCAGGAGACTGGAATTTTTAGTCCTGCTTAAAAATGATGATTTGTGACATCCCAATTCCCTAGAAGGAAGCACAAACAGCTCAGTATGAACAGGGTACAACACTGATCAAATAATTGCCCCGAGGGTCAGGGCGTTTATCTGATCTGCAAAGTGTGTACTCTGCTCTGTGTGTAATCTTTTCTCAGAATGATGATACATGGATGACCCAAAGCTGTTATTATTTTACAGTTATGTCATTTATACCACACTTGCCTACTCTCCCAGAAAGTTTGAGAGACTCCAGTACTTTGGGGAGTTCTTTCAGAAGAGTAGATCACCCTCCTAGATCACACCTCTCCATGTAAAGACAGCAAAGTTTTAATGAAGCAAACTGCTTCATAAAGCCCCATCCTGACATGAAATCTTCTTTTTGCCGTGGCAGTGGGTGCAGTCATTACACACATTTTAACTGTTCACCTCATACCATGAGCCTCAGAGTACACAGACAGGTCTGTGGATATACTTCTAGAGCGAAATAAGCCAGATGCAGTTATATAGGTCAGCTCCCACAGTTGGTGTTAAACAAGGCAGTTCTGTAATGAGTACTCTTAATGGCGAGAGAGGCATGCTAGACCTCCAAAGGTCACACTGACATGCAAATTAAAGGGTACTTCAATCTTAATCTGTGTTGACCTGGGTTTCCATAGCAACAGCATAATCGCTTACCTGCATTGTGGTCAGCCATTGCACTGATCTTAGTCTCGTCAGCTACTGTTAAAAAGGTAAATGTAAGAAGGTTAGCCCCGTTAGTGCCCACATTCCACATGCAACAAACATACGATTGGAACATTAAGATGAAATGTCGCAGTTCATGCAGACTCTGTCCCCTGAGAGTCTTAATACTATATTGGAGAATTAAACTGTTTCATGCAATATGCGTTGGCTGCAAACCGCAGGCACTTATGTTATTACGTGTTAGCATCACTTAAGTCATCACAAAGAATTAAAGCTGTTAAATTATTTTTAAAAAAATGCTCATGCCACAAGCAGATGATGTAAGAGAATCAGCTCAAACAGAATTGTAATGATTGCATCTTGTCTGACTTTTACCAGTCATTCCAATTAATTGCTGTTGTATTAATCATTTTATTAAGGGAAAGTCTCTGAAGTGACAGCCTTTTCCTTATTATGTACAAATACTGGCCATGTACATGCCTGCAGAGATTAGATCTGGGATGCTGTAATTAGAATGTAACATGACAATGTCCTTTGCTAGAAGTGAGCAGCGTAAGGTGAAGGACTAGAGAGATGCGCAGCACAGTAACACACAGGCCCATGGCCCAAATGCGGCAATGCGATGGCTGGGGGATGGTGGGGGCAGAGCAGCAAGGCAATGGGTGCAGTTTATGGGTAGATGAGATCAGATCTAAAAAGAATTGTTCTGTATACGTGTCGTGTGCTCCCAGTCATTCCCCACAAACACTGGAAACAGATCAGACATCACATCTTTCAATTGTGTACAATAACATTGACAAATATGAGTCGCACTTATCATTTCTGATAAACATAAGGATTTATTTCAGGGTTTCCCAAACTCTGCCTTTACAGTCCAGGTTTTAAGGATATCCCTGCTTGAATCTTGATGGTTAAATCAAATTGACTGAGTTAATAATTAAGTCAGCTGTACTCAAGCATGGATATTCATAAACTCTGACTGTAATGACGGAGTTTGGGAAATGGATTTATTTAATAAATAATTTAAAACGTAGTAACCCATAGCAACCTCAACATATTTGCTTGTCACAGACGCCAGCAGCGTGTAGTCACTGCAACCTGAGGGTTTATTTGCTAAAATCAATTATCTGATAATTTACCCATAGGCTTTCAATGAGAAATACGTTTTCACCGCATGAAGCACCAGGTACTACAATAATGAAAACTTCTGATTACAGGGGGCGGGTGCTCAGATTCCCTTCTCATTGGCTCTCCAGGCTACAAGTATAGAGACCTCATTTACCAACCAGTGGGCTAAAATAATGTGAAACCTATATTGCTTTATTAAGGGAGGCACGAAAGAACTGGTTCATTTGGGAGTACATATAAAGCCTGGATACCAAAACTGTATGTAAATGGTACAAATTAATATGACAAAGGGGAAATAGGGTTATATGGAGTCCCAGCTGGGCACGGCTCAATATAAACAGGAAAATGTATGTTAGTAGGAGACTATGTAAGCAGTGTATGTGGTGGTGACCGCTGACCACACTTCAAAGAGAGAAAAACTAGCAAATACATGTGAAAAAGAAAATAAGATTTTACTTACCGGTAAATCTATTTCTCGTAGTCCGTAGTGGATGCTGGGGACTCCGTAAGGACCATGGGGAATAAACGGGCTCCGCAGGAGACAGGGCACTTTAAGAAAGAATTTGGATACTGGTGTGCTCTGGCTCCTCCCTCTATGTCCCTCCTCCAGACCTCAGTTAAAGAAACTGTGCCCGGAAGAGCTGACAGTACAAGGAAAGGATTTTGGAATCCAGGGCAAGACTCATACCAGTCACACCAATCACACCGTATAACTTGTGATAAACTCACCCAGTTAACAGTATGAACAACAACGGAGCATCAGATCAACCCTGATGCAACCAAACATAACCCTTATTTAAGCAATAACTATATACAAGTATTGCAGAAGAAGTCCGCACTTGGGACGGGCGCCCAGCATCCACTACGGACTACGAGAAATAGATTTACCGGTAAGTAAAATCTTATTTTCTCTAACGTCCTAGCGGATGCTGGGGACTCCGTAAGGACCATGGGGATTATACCAAAGCTCCCAAACGGGCGGGAGAGTGCGGATGACTCTGCAGCACCAAATGAGCAAACACAAGGTCCTCCTCAGCCAGGGTATCAAACTTGTAGAACTTTGCTAAAGTGTTTGAACCCGACCAAGTAGCTGCTCGGCAAAGCTGTAATGCCGAGACCCCTCGGGCAGCCGCACAAGAAGAGCCCACCTTCCTTGTGGAGTGGGCTTTTACTGATTTAGGAAGCGGCAATCCAGCCGCAGAATGAGCCTGCTGAATCGTGTTACAGATCCAGCGAGCAATAGTTTGCTTTGAAGCAGGAGCACCCAGCTTGTTGGATGCATACAGGATAAACCAGCGACTCCGTTTTCCTGACTCTAGCCGTTCTGGCTACATAAACCTTCAAAGCCCTGACCACATCTAGTAACTCGGAATCCTCCAAGTCACGAGTAGCCACAGGCACCACAATAGGTTGGTTCATATGAAAAGATGACACCACTTTTGGCAGAAATTGTGGACGGGTCCGCAATTCTGCCCTGTCCATATGGAAAACCAGATAGGGGCTTTTATGTGACAAAGCCGCTAATTCTGACACACGCCTAGCTGAAGCCAAGGCTAACAGCATGACCACCTTCCACGTGAGAAATTTTAACTCCACGGTTTTAAGTGGCTCAAACCAGTGTGACTTCAGGAAACTCAACACCACGTTAAGATTCCAAGGTGCCACTGGGGGCACAAAAGGGGGCTGAATATGCAGCACTCCCTTTACAAACGTCTGAACTTCAGGTAGAGAAGCCAGTTCTTTTTGAAAGAAAATGGATAGGGCCGAAATCTGGACCTTAATGGAACCCAATTTTAGGCCCAAAGTCACTCCCGACTGTAGGAAGTGAAGGAAACGGCCCAGCTGGAATTCCTCCGTAGGGGCATTCCTGGCCTCACACCAAGCAACATATTTTCGCCATATACGGTGATAATGTTTAGCCGTCACGTCCTTACTAGCCTTTATCAGCGTAGGAATAACCTCATCCGGAATGCCCTTTTCTGCTAGGATCCGGCGTTCAACCGCCATGCCGTCAAACGCAGCCGCGGTAAGTCTTGGGACAGACAGGGCCCCTGTTGCAACAAGTCCTGTCTTAGAGGTAGAGGCCATGGGTCCTCTGTGAGCATTTCTTGCAGCTCTAGATACCAAGTCCTTCTTGGCCAATCCGGAACAATGAGTATCGTTCTCACTCCTCTTTTTCATATGATTCTCAGCACCTTGGGTATGAGAGGAAGAGGAGGAAATACATATACCGACTGGAACACCCACGGTGTCACTAGTGCGTCTACAGCTATCGCCTGAGGGTCTTTTGACCTGGCGCAATACCTCTGTAGCTTTTTGTTGAGGCGGGATGCCATCATGTCTACCTGTGGCATTTCCCACCGACTTGCAATCTGCGTGAAGACTTCTTGATGAAGTCCCCACTCTCCCGGGTGGAGGTCGTGCCTGCTGAGGAAGTCTGCTTCCCAGTTGTCCACTCCCGGAATGAACACTGCTGACAGTGCACTTACGTGATTCTCCGCCCAGCGAAGAATTCTGGTGGCTTCCGCCATTGCCACCCTGCTCCTTGTGCCGCCTTGGTGGTTTACATGAGCCACTGCGGTGATGTTGTCTGACTGAATCAGCACCGGTCGGTCGCAAAGCAGGGTCTCAGCTTGTCGTAGGGCGTTGTATATTGCCCTTAGTTCCAGGATGTTGATGTGAAGACAAGTCTCCTGACTTGACCACAGACCTTGGAAATTTCTTCCCTGTGTGACTACTCCCCACCCTCGGAGGCTTGCGTCCGTGGTCACCAGGACCCAGTCCTGAATACCGAATCTGCAGCCCTCGAGAAGGTGAGCACTCTGCAGCCACCACAGGAGAGACAACCTGGTCCTGGGGGACAGGGTGATCAGTAGAGATGAGCGGGTTCGGATTTAACGCCAGAATTAACGCCAGTTCGGTTTTATCCGGATTTTTTCTACTGGCTATCCAAAACACGTGACATCCGTGAGCCAATAAGATGCCGTTTTGAGAACCGAGTAAATCCGAGTAAAACCGAGTAAAACCGAACCCGCTCATCTCTAGTGATCAGCCGATGCATCAGTAGATGTGATCCGGACCACTTGTCCAACAGATCCCACTGAAAACTCCTCGCATGGAACCTGCCGAAGGGAATGGCCTCGTATGATGCCACCATCTTTCCCAGGACTCGCGTGCAGTGATGCACCGACACCTGTTTTGGTTTTAATAGGTCTCTGACCAGCGTCATAAGCTCCTGAGCCTTCTCCATCGGGAGATAAACCCTCTCTTCTGGTCTGTGTCCAGAATCATGCCGTAGGAACCAACTGCGACTTTGGAATATTCAGAATCCAGCCGTGCTGTTGTAACACTTCCCGAGAGCGTGCTACGCTGATCAGCAACTGCTCTCTTGACCTCGCCTTTATGAGGAGATCGTCCAAGTATGGGATAATTGTGACTCCTTGCCGTCGCAGGAGCACCATCATTTCCGCCATTACCTTGGTAAATATTCTCGGTGCCGTGGAGAGAGACCAAACGGCAACGTCTGGAATTGGTAATGACAATCCTGTACAACAAATCTGAGGTACTCCTGATGAGGTGGATAAATGGGGACATGAAGGTAAGCATCCTTTATGTCCAGAGACACCATAAAATCCCCCTCCTCCAGGCTTGCGATGACCGCTCTGAGCGATTCCATCTTAAACTTGAACCTTTTCAGGTATATGTTCAGGGATTTTAAATTCAATATGGGTCTGACCGAACCGTCCGGCTTCGGTACCACAAACATGGTCGAATAGTAACCCCTTCCCTGCTGAAGGAGGGGAACCTTTACCACCACCTGCTGAAGATACAATTTGTGAATTGCATCTAACACTATTTTCCTCTCTAAGGGGAAAGCTGGCAGGGCCGATTTGAGGTAACGGTGAGGGGGCATCTCTTCGAATTCCAGCCTGTATCCCTGAGACACAATCTCTATAGCCCAGGGATCCACCTGGGAGTGAACCCACTTGTCATGCGGTAAATTTAGTGGAAGCCGGGGAGGACTTTTGTTCCTGGGAACTAGCTGTATTGTGCAGCTTTTTTCCTCTACCCCTGCCTCTGGCAAGAAAGGACGCACCTCGCACTTTCTTGCCTCTTTGTGAACGAAAGGACTGCATTTGGTAATACGGTGCTTTCTTAGGTTGTGAGGGAATATATGGCAAAAAAATTGACTTTCCAGCCGTAGCTGTGGAGACCAGGTGCGAGAGACCGTCCCCAAACAATTCCTCACCCTTGTAAGGTAAAACCTCCATGTGCCTTTTTGAGTCGGCATCGCCTGCCCATTGCCGAGTCCACAGGACCCTTCTGGCAGAAATCGACATTGCATTTATTCTAGAGCCCAGTAGGCTGTCTCTTTGGGCATCTCTCATATATAGGACAGCGTCTTTATATGCCCCAGGGTCAGTACTATAGTATCCTTGTCCAAGCACTACAGCACTACACATCCAGGCCGACGCAATTGCTGGCCTTAGTAGGGTACCTGAATGTGTATAAATGTACTTCAGGATACCCTACTGCTTTCTATCCGCAGCATCTTTTAGGGTGGCCGTATCCTGTGACGGCAGGGCTACCCTCTTGGATAAGCGTGTTAAAGCTTTGTCTACCCTAGGGGAGGATTCCCAGCGTAACCTGTCCGTTGGCGGGAAAGGATACGCCATAAGCATCCGTTTGGAAACCTGCAGTTTCCTATCTGGAGATTCCCAAGCCTTTTCACATAACTCATTTAACTCATGTGAAGGGGGAAAGGTCACCTCTTGCCTTTTTTCCCCATACATATAAACCCTCTTGTCAGGGACTGGGGTTTCCTCTGTGATGTGCAACACATCCTTCATTGCTATAATCATGTAACGGATGGCTTTAGCCATCTTAGGCTGTAACTTTGCATCATCTCCATCGACACTGGAGTCAGAATCCGTGTCGACATCTGTGTCAACAATTTGGGATAGTGGGCGCTTCTGAGACCCTGACGGCCTCTGCGACATAGGATCAGGCATGGGCTGAGACCCCGGCTGTCCTAAGGCTTCAGCTTTATCCAACCTTTTATGCAAGGAAGTAACATTATCATTTAAAACCTTCCACATATCCATCCAATCGTTTGCTCCCGCTCTGCTTCCCCATAGCCTTCCTCGTCAAACATGCCGACACAAGCGTACCGACACACCACACACACAGGGGATGCTCTTTTTGAAGACAGTTCCCTTACAAGGCCCTTTGGAGAGACAGAGAGAGAGTATGCCAGCACAAACCCCAGCGCTATATGTCCCAGGAGTCACACAGTAACTTAGTGTTAACCCAGTAGCTGCTGTACTATTGTTTTTGCGCCAAATTTATGTGCCCCCCCCTCTCTTTTTACCCTCTTCTACCGTGATTCTGCAGGGGAGAGCCTGGGGAGCTTCCTCTCAGCGGAGCTGTGGAGAGAAAATGGCGCTGGTGAATGCTGAGGAAGAAGCCCCGCCCCCTCAGCGGCGGGCTTCTGTCCCGCGTTTCTGTGTAAAATATGGCGGGGCTCATGCATATATACAGTGCCCAACTGTATATATGCCCACTTTTGCCAAGAGGTCTCTAATTGCTGCCCAGGGCGCCCCCCCCCCCCCTGCACCCTACAGTGACCGGAGTGTGTGGGTTTAGCGTGGGAGCAATGGCGCACAGCTGCAGTGCTGTGCGCTACCTCATATGAAGACTGGAGTCTTCTGATGCCGATTTCGAAGACTTCTTGCTTCTGACACCGGTTCCTATCTTCTGGCTCTGCGAGGGGGACGGCGGCGCGGCTCCGGGATCGGACGACCAAGTGTACGATCCCTCGGGAGCTAATGGTGTCCAGTAGCCTAAGAAGCAGGACCTATCTTCAGTGAGTAGGGCTGCTTCTCTCCCCTCAGTCCCACGTAGCAGAGAGTCTGTTGCCAGCAGATCTCTCTGAAAATAAAAAACCTAACAAAATACTTTCTTTTTAGCAAGCTCAGGAGAGCTCACTAAGTAGCACCCAGCTCGTCCGGGCACAGATTCAAATTGAGGTCTGGAGGAGGGACATAGAGGGAGGAGCCAGAGCACACCAGTATCCAAATTCTTTCTTAAAGTGCCCTGTCTCCTGCGGAGCCCGTCTATTCCCCATGGTCCTTACGGAGTCCCCAGCATCCACTAGGACGTTAGAGAAATAACCATTAAAACTGAATCTGTGTGGAGTGTGTATGTTCTATGTGCATTTTGTGGGTCTTCCAGGTACTCTGGTTTCCTCCCACACACTGATAGATTAATTAGATTCGGACAAATAAAAATGAATCCTGGTATGTATGTATGTATGTATGTATGTATGTGTGTGTGTGTATATACAGGTGGTAGGGAATTTAAAGTGTAAACTCCACAGTGGTCTGGACTGATGTGAATGGCCAAATATTCTCTGTAAAGCGCTGTGGAATGTGTGCGCACTATATATAGAGCAGTCAATGTATAAATAAAAAGGGGGCAATCACTTCACATGGCCATTTATATTAAAGAATGGTGGGTCATACTGTACCATAGATGAACTTTTTCACAGCACTAACTTCATCGTAATTTTTCTTTTTGTTTTAATCTGCATACATAAATTACTTTTCAGTACCATTTCTCTTATTTTAATCCCTCGAAGAGCGTTCTATAATCTAAGGCATTAAAGAAGTAATGACATGTATTTGTCAGTTTTGATCATTTTGGTTATGACCATTATGGTTATTATAGACACCAGTGCTAAGGTTCTCTGGGCGATGCCCAGCATAATTGTATCCAACCACACTATTGATTGCCCTCATTATTACAGATAAAAATCTACATTGTGATCCCTTTAATCTTATTATCCCAGTGAAATAATACCTAGCTCTCCACTGGCTGGCAAAGTCACATTGCTATCCTAAGTACTCTGGCACAGACAGTCAATTAAACTAATAGCTGCGGAGATTAAATCTAAAAGTAAACACTTGCTTTCAGTAGTATGGAGTGGAATGACAGAAGTATGCCCAGTTTCCGAGTATGTAACACTTAATATTTTGAAATCTGCTGCGTAAACGGTCACTAACTGGCATGTGCGCTCGCTGAACGCACCATTAACACATCCAGGAGCAGGATATCGCAATACTATTTCACTGGAGCCTTACAGCTAAACACAATTCATTTACATTGGGATTTTCTTATATTTTCAAATATTATATTTCAATGGTAAATAAAGAATAGGGGGTCAATAAAAGGACAGCTATGGACTAAGAAAATATGGGCGATTTTGCTGTTTCCAACATGTAAAACACGAAATAAAATATAAATCAGTGTAATTACATAGATCCTGCCTCAATTATATGAAAATTAAGGATAAACTACATGGCGTTGATAATTTTATTAAATCTGGGCCGACTATATTTTTTTATTTCTGAAATAGCACAGTTGAGTGTGTGTGCAACTCATGGCATTTGACTTTGGGTGGAACGATAGTACTTGTAAGCTGGCACCAGTTAGACTTAATAGATGACCACATGCGCCCGCTGAGTGTGCAACCTACATAACATTACGCATACATACTGCCCCTGCACAATGTGAGACCCAGTGATATAAGCAGTGGATTTACAGGCTAGACTATACTGAATCTTGGTCAAGATAACAAGATGGCTACCATGTACAGGAGATTGGTAAGCTACCATCTGCTGTGTGGAAAATGTAGCACACAGTCTAAGATCCCCAAGGGACAGAATTTCTGTGAAAATATTATAATAATGAGATGCTAGTCTGATATTCTGCAGCTTGTGTTTCAGATAGCAATGCCATGAGCCAGATCATCACAGTGAGAGAGGGTGACCTTTGAATAAGTCCCAGTAACTGCTTATCAGAAGGCACAGCAGACGTCGCACACTCGGCTACAGCTTGCACAACTGCTGTGTCTGTTTGTCTGGCACAGGCTGCCAGATCAGAAATAAAATTATATTTACAGAATTAATTTACTCGCAGAGTGTAGCGTTGAGCTGCTTTATCTATGAACTTGTCAAGGAGGATAAATCCCTATGTTATGCTGATAATCATATCTTACACTGTACATACTAAATGAAACTTCCACCCATCAGACTTCAGGGTGGCAGCACCTTGTAAACCCGTTTAATAAGGGGCATTAAAATTCCAGATACCAGACACGACTGCCTACAGATATAATGCACAAATACACGCAGTGATGATGGAAATATTACAATGGAGGAATTTTAATTAGGACTTTTAGGAATAAGCTCTCAAAGTTCCTTTAACAGCTGACATTACTGAAAAAAATATTCAGCTGCTCCCCTGGTGAGGAGGTGTACACACTCCAAGACGGATGGAGCAATCCGGTACTGGATACATAATAAACTTATGACAATGTGATAATATTGATAAATACAGATGGAGCGTGCGGCGTGCCTAGCTGCTCCTGCGCCTCGGCCCACCGTTGAGCTTACAGAGACGCTCCCATTAACTTTGAATGGGGCGCGTGCGCATCTACGATGCACTCGCATCCCATTCATTCCTGGCAGTGCATCTCGCCGGGCGCACCTTGTTGCAGATGGAGCCACGATTAGCGTGGCTCCATCAGTTTCACCAAAAGCACTATACACTATTAATCCTGTGAAAATAAACATTGATCTCATAATACATTATGTGATACGCAAATTTGTTACCTAAATCCATGCTCTTTGATTTCCGCGTTTTAACAAAGTCCATTTGACTGGCATCTCCAAATTGCTTCGTGCGTTTCTCCGACATGCTCTGGCGCCCAAACCCTTCTCTCTGGAAGGCAAGGGATGGGTCTACGTCTGGGCTCAGCGTGCTGAAGGAGAACAACAAATATACAAATAGTATTACAACACATATACTGTATATACCCATTCAAGTAACCAACATGGGAAGAAGTACTGGCCACACACACAAGTCTTTGGCCCAAAATATTCTGCTAGCATGCGGCTGGAGTCAAAGATGATACAACAACTAACACATCCATGTGATGGGCTTCCATTTCCAGCTTCCACGTATGCTTGTCCAACATGCACCTCCTCATAGACCAGAGAGATAAGATCCTGCAGACCCTGTTCTTCCCATATGTTTATAATTTCTGCTGTATTTGTGTCATATAAAAAAACCTATACATACAAAGACCATGTAAGTTCTTGTAGTTGTATTTTGCACGTTTCATGTATCTAAAGGGCCAGTTTATTAGTTATCGCAAACCATCCAAACAAACAGCAATTTTCGTTGTTTATTGTGATGGGCAGACAAATTCTCAGCAATTTATCAAGTGGGGCAGCTTTTACCAATAGCAAAAGTCCAGACCATGATGTGGCCTGCAGTGTGACGTGGAGCGCATTAGTATTTATCTACCTTTTATTAGTGCATAGGTCTAGTGGTGTGTGCCTGCTCTGAGGCAGAAGGGGAAACCAAGGAGCTGTATACCCACGGGGGAGGAATCTGAAAAGATTCTCTCTCACCATACAGTCTCTGATAAACGCCACCTGAAAATAAATAAATCCTTTTGGAGCTTGATAAAACATCGCTGTTCACAGAATAAATATATGGGAACTGCAGTGTGCTACGTAAAGCCGTTAATATGCGTCGGAAACTGCAACATATGAGAGCTCTTTGTATGTTTTTCACAAGAACATAAATGCTTCTAGATGCAGTAAAAGTTTTATAACACATAAAAATAGGATTTTAAATTACCTACCGGTAAATCCTTTTCTCATAATCCGTAGCGGATACTGGGGTCCACTAGGAGCCTTGGGCACTTTAAGAAATCAATAGTGTGCATTGGTTCCTCCCTCTATGCCCCTCCTACCAGACTCAGTCTAGAAACTGTGCCCGAGGAGACGGACATATCCTGAGGAAGGATGTAACAAAACAGTGGTGAGATTCGAACCAGTACACACAAGAGGAAAGTCATGCTAACCAACTTGAACATGAACAGCTGAACCAACTTAACAAAGTTGGTTAACAAACTTAACAAAGTTACTTAACAAAGTAACAGTGCAGGAAGAATCGAAGCACCGGGCAGGCGCCCAGTATCCTCTACGGACTACGAGAAAGGGATTTACCGGTAGGTAATTAAAATCCTATTTTCTCTTACGTCCTAGAGCAGGCATTCCCAACCACAGTCCTCAAGGCACACTAACAGTGCAGGATTTAGTGATATCCAGGCTGCAGCACAGGTGACTTAATTAGTTCCTCAGTTATTTTGATTTAACCTTCTGTGCTGCAGCCTGGATATCACTAAAACCAGCACTGTTGGTGTGCCTTGAGGACCGTGGTTGGGAATGCCTGTCCTAGAGGATACTGGGGTTCACATTAGTACCATGGGGATGTACCAAAGCTCCCAAACCGGGTAGGAGAGTGCTGAGGTTCCTGCATAACTGATTGACCAAACTGAAGGTCCTCAGAGGCCAAAGTATCTAACTTGTAGAACTTAGCAAGCGTGTTCACACCCACCCAAGTAGCTGATCGGCAGAGTTGTAAAGCCCCACCGGCCTAGTAGAGTGAGCTTGTACTTTAGGAACCGTCAATCCTGCCGATGAATAAGCATGCTGGATAGTAAGCCTGATCCAGCGAGCAATAGACTGCTTTGAAGCAGGACAGCCAATTTTCTTGGGATCATAGAGAACAAACAGCAAGTCAGATTTCCTGTGACGAACTGTCCGTTTTACGTAGATCTAAAGCCCTCACAACATCCAAGGACTTTGAGGTAGCAGAGGTGTCAGTAAGCACCGGAACCACAATAGGTTGGTTGATATGAAACACAGACGCCACCTTTGGAAGAAATTGCTGACGAGTTCTGAGTTCAGCTCTGTCTTCATGAAAAATCAAATAGAGCTTTGTGAGACAATGCCCCCAGTTCGGACACACGCCTTGCAGAAGCGAAGGCCAATAGTGTAACGGTCTTCCACGTAAGAAACTTTACGTCAACCTCCTGTAAAGGCTCAAACCAATTCAATTGTAGGAACTGCAACACCACGTTCAGATCCCAATGTGCCGTGGGAGGCACAAAGGGCAGTTGGATGTGCAGAACCCCCGTCAAGAACGTCTGAACCTCAGGGAGGGAAGCCAATTGTTTCTGGAAGAAAATGGATAAGGCCGAAATCTGGACCTTCAAGGAGCACAAATGTAGGTCCACACCCACACCCGACTGTTGTAAAAGGAGAAAACATCCCAGTTGAAATTCCACTGCAGGATATTTCCTGTTTTCACACCAGGAGACATATTTTTTCCAAATACGGTGGTAATGTTTAGACGTTACCCCTTTCCTGGCTTGGATCAGGGTTGAAATAACCTTGTTCGGAATGCCTTTACGGGCTAAAATCTGAAGTTCAACTTCCACGCCGTCAAAGGTAGCCGCGGTAAGTCTTGATAGAGGAATGGCCACTATTGTAGAAGATCCTCTCGAAGAGGTAGAGGCCACGGGTCCAGTAGGAGCATCTCCAGTAGATCCACGTACCAGGCCCTTCTTGGCCAGTCCGGAGCAATGAGAATTGCTTGAACCTTTTCCCTTTTTATTCTTTTGAGAATACTTGGGATCAGTGGAAGAGGTGGAAACACGTAAACCATTTGGCAGACCCATGGAGTCACCAGAGCGTCCACCGCCACTGCTTGCGGGTCCCTCGACCTGGAACAATACTGCTTTAGCTACTTGTTGAGACGAGAGGCCATCATGTCTATTTGTGGAATTCCCCACCGATGTGTTATGGACTCGAACACCTGCGGGTGAAGGCCCCACTGTCCCGGGTGGAGGTCGTGTCTGCTGAGGAAGTCCACTTACAAATTGTGTACTCCCGGAATGAAGATTGCCGACAGCGCCACCCCGTGTCTTTCTGCCCAGAGGAGAATTCTTGCTACCTCTGACATTGCTACCCTGCTCTTCGTTCCGCCCTGTCGGTTTATGTACGTTACTGCCATCACATTGTCCGACTGAACCTGAATGGCGTGATTGTGAAGAAGATGCGATGCTATTAGAAGGGCATTGTATATGGCCTTAGTTCCACAATGTTGATCGGAAGAATGGTTTCCTGACTTGACCATATTCCTTGGAACGGTTACCACTGAAGAGAAATCCTGGCTTTTGGTGACAGACGTATCTTCTGGTGCATGTGAAGATTCGATACGGACCATTTGTCCAGCAAATCCAGCTGGAAGGGCCTCGCATGAAACCTTCCGTACTGCAGAGCCTCGTAAAGAAGCATCCATCTTCCCCAGAAGGCGAATGCATATATGCACCGATATTCGGGCTGGTTTTAGGACATCCAGCACCATCGACTGGATTACCAATGCCTTTTCCAACGGAAGGAATACCTTCTGTTCCTCCCTATCCAGTATCATCCCCAGAAACGGAAGCCTCCGTGTTGGTTCCAAGTGGGATTTTGGTAGGTTCAGAATCCATCCGTGATCCTGAAGTAGTTGGGTTGAGAGAGCAATGCTGTCCAACAATCTCTCCCTGAAGGGCGCTTTTATCAGCAGGTCGTCCAGGTACGGTATTATGTTCACTCCCTGCTTGCGGAGGAGTAACATCATCTCTGCCATTACCTTGGTGAATACCCTCGGTGCCGTGGAGAGGCCAAATGGCAGGGCCTGAAACTGGTATTGACAGTCCTGTAGTGCAAACTTTAGAAAAGCCTGATGAGGCGGCCAAATCGGAATATGAAGGTACGCATCCTTGATATTTAGAGACACCAGGAATTCCCCATCCTCCAGACCTGAGATCACTGTTCTTAGAGACTTCATCTTGAACTTGAACACCCTTAAATACGGGTTCAGTGATTTGAGTTTTAGAATGGGCCTTACCGAACTGTCCAGTTTCAGTACCACAAACAGGTTGGAGTAATAACCATTGGTTTGTAGCTGAAGTGGAACAGGGACAATGAAGTCATACTTGCTTCCGGAGAAGCTGGTAATCCTGATTTGAAGAATCTGGGAGTTGGGAGTTCCTGAAACTCCAATCTGTATCCCTGGGTGATAAGGTCTGTGACCCAGGGATCCTGGCAAGATGTTGCCCAAACGTGACTGAAATAACGTAACCGAGCTCCCACCTGCCTGTCTACCAGGCAGTGTGGACCACGGGCATGCTGAAGACTTTGAGGAAGCAGACCCGGAGGTATGTTCCTGAGAACCTGCAGCTGCTGGTTTTCTGGGGTTACCTCTATTACCTTTGAAGGCTGTAGAAGAACCTTTGGATTTGCCAATGAATTTTGCTGTCCGAAAGGACTGCAGAGTTGGAGCACAGTAGGTTTTCCTAGCTGGGGGTGCTGCAGAAGGAAGTTACGTAGACTTACCTGCCGTAGCCCTCGATATCCACTTATCCAGTTCATCACCAAAAAGGGCCTCACCTGTGAATGGTAGGTTTTTCACGCCTTTTCTGGAATCCGCATACGCAGTCCACTGGCGTAGCCACAAGCGCCTGCATGCTGACACTGCCATGGCAGTGGTGCGTGCGTTGAGAAAACCAATTTCCTTTATGGCCTCCACCATAAAGTTAGCAGAGTCTTGAATATGCTGCAGGAGTAAGACTATCTCCCCACTGGATAAGGTATCCAATCTGTCAATTAGGTTACCTGACCAGTTTACAATGGCTTTAGTGATCCATGCGCAAGCAATAGTGGGTCTCTGGGCCACCCAAGCAGCAGTGTATAAAGATTTGAGAGTGTTCTCAATCTTGCGGTCAGCTGTGTCCTTTAAGGATGATGCCCCAGGAACAGGTAAGACTATCTTACGTGACAAACTAGATACCGATGCGTCCACCATCGGCGGGTTTTCCCATTTCTTTCTATCTTCCAGAGGAAAGGGAAAGGATGTAATTAATCTTTTAGGGATCTGAAATTTTTTGTCAGGGTTAGCCCAAGTTTCTTCAAACAGGGCATTCAATTCCTTTGATGCAGGAAAATTAACTGAGGATTTATTTTTTTACATTAAAATAAGATTCCTCCTCTACCTCTGCCGTCTTGTCAGGAATGTGCAGGACATTTCTGATAGCCTCTATCAGGGCCTGTATTCCTTGTGATAGGATAGCACCCCCCCCAACCCCCATACTCGCATCCACTTCACCCTCCTCTGGATCAAATGTATCATCATCAGTATCATCCTGCATGAGCTGGGCCAGAGTACGCTTTTGTGGGCGTTTGAGACGCTGGTATGGGAACTGAATCTCTATTCATCAGGTCATCCATAGACTGTCTTAAGAATTGCGTCTCTTTCTCATTATGGGATAATTTAGTAGAAATATTAGATATCATCCCATTAATGGAAGCTAACCATGGGGGTTCTGCCCCATTAGCCTGAGAATGAGCACTATCCTGAGTACAGGGTAGTGAGTCTCCATGGGAGGAAAGACACTCAGCTGTGCAGGAAACACAGTCCCTGGACATGGTAACGTGAAGGGACACACCCACACACAGAAGGTGAAAACAGTTTAACCCACACAGAGCCCTCGGGGAGACACAGAAATTGGGGCTAGCCACACACAGCACCCTTGTAGCCAAGTAAATTTAGCTGGGTCGCCACACTAAGTCCCTTAATAGGGCTTAGTATACTACAACACTCCCCCCTCCCCCTTCTATGACCCCCTGGTACCGCTGAGGAGACGTGGAGTCTTTGTGGAGGAGCTGCGCTTCCCTGTGATTCCTGTCAGTGTAAGCTGCAGAGGGAAAATGGCGCTGGTGAGCTGCTGGATCCGCTCATAGTGAAGCCCCTCCCCCTTAATGGCGCTCGGCGTCCCGCTTTTTTTTTAAACTGGCCTGAGGTAATTTTTATGCCCAACAGAGGATTAAAACCCTTGTTAGTTATGGTAGCCAGTCTGGGTATGCATTGGTGGCTCAGCGTGCTCCTCACAGCGGGACACACGTCTGTGTA
The DNA here is from genome assembly GCF_028390025.1 of Pseudophryne corroboree. Taxonomy (NCBI): domain Eukaryota; kingdom Metazoa; phylum Chordata; class Amphibia; order Anura; family Myobatrachidae; genus Pseudophryne; species Pseudophryne corroboree. Next base: position 217,320,585 of record NC_086448.1, read on the forward strand.
TGTCCTCTGAGCCCCCTGGAGTGCCGCCTGCACTCAGAGCTGCGATCCTACCCTTGTGCCGCCATTCCCGTCGGCGACCCACTAACCGGGATGTCGGCACTGTACTCACCACTCTTCTATCTTCTGGCTCTGTTAGGGGTGGAGGCGTGCTGCTGGAGGGTACGCTCGCCGTGGTGGGGCTTGCAAATTACTCCCTCAGGAGTTCAGTGTCCTGTGAGCGGAGAAACAGGACCATTAACTCTTTAAGAAGTTGGGCCGTTCTACCCCCTAAGTCCCACGAAGCAGGCAGGCTGGTGCAAATTAGACCTGCTTGAAAACAACAAACAGAAAATAAATGCAGAAAACTCTTCAGGAGCTTCCCTAAGCATGAACGGCTCCTCCGGGCACATTTTCTAAACTGAGTCTGGTAGGAGGGGCATAGAGGGAGGAGCCAGTGCACACTATTGATTTCTTAAAGTGCCCAAGGATCCTAGTGGACCCGTCTATACCCCATGGTACCAATGTGGACCCCAGTATCCTCTAGGATGTATGAGAAATATTGAAAACTAAATGATGAAATACCATAGACCCCTATAATTACTCTACTTAAAAAAAAAAAAAAAAAGTATATGATTTATTATCACCATCTTCAGACACAGTTAAAAAGATGGACTATCATGACTCTGGCAAATAAGCAGTTTTCACTACCAGCAATAGCAGTGCTTTCATGGAAAACAGGGGAAAAGCCCCACTGCCGTGAATGAATACACAATAGAGGTGTCGGCGTTTAAATGGTATGTGCTGTCATACTGCTAGAGAAACCAAATTACCTTAATACAGGACCAGGTAGTTATTTACTTTCACATCTTCCACTTTTATTGTATACCTGATTATTAATTTTTAAACTAGACTGTAAATTTAATTATCCAGTTAAGAAGCGGGTGGGGGGATTCAGTAATGCACAATCTTTAATATATATTGTTGCTAATAGTTGCTGTACGACTTGCTCTGACAGTGCAAAAAGCTGTGACGTACAGAGCAAACATCTCTAAGTCTCCTGAAAGTCACCTTGCTCATCTTATTACTGAGCACTGTCATTAAGCTACACCCCACCAGCACATTCATCCCTCTTACTTACAATTATTCAAATATTCATCCGATTTCTGCAGAGACACATCTCATCCCCAAGACAGATTTGGGCAGAGACTAGACACCCGGTGACCCTGCATATTATTAACATTCCTGGTATTAATCCCTTCTTATTACACACTTTGTTTTCATAATATTTTCATGCAGGATTAGGGAGATAATGTCACGCTGGACAGCATACATTTCCCTTTGTGATTCAGAACAGCTGCCAGGCTTGTTTGTATAACCCTCGCTTTGTCCATAGTGAATGCACCAACACTGCCTCTGAGCAATAGGTTGAACAGAACATGTCTCTTCTCTCTGTTTGCCCGTCACACCCGCTGGCTGCAGGAAATGGAACCAATCACTCTGTTTTGCAGGTTTTTATATTTAATACATGTTTATTTTAACCTATTTAAGGACTACTATCTATGGATGAATGTTACATTTTTAAACGCCCCATTTATCTCCAAAATAGTTGCAACATAAGCAAATGAACTGAAAATGACATTTCATGAGACACGTTTACACCCCATAATTAGAGGCTGTTTGCATGGACTAATTTGAACCACCCAAGTTTTAAGTCAATATAATTAATAGTTGCGGTACATGTTATGCAGACCTAGGAAATACTAACGGATTACGCTGCCCACACCAGAAAATTCATCTTTGGACGGCGTTCCATAAATGGAAGAGAAATCCAGCGTAATACTTACCTGAGGGTCCTGCATTCCACCTGATTTATGTCTCTAGTTAGCAGCATGTGGTCAATCAACTACATGCAAAACCCCACTTTCGTGGGAGTAGGGGAAACATGACAAGATAGGATATTGGTGCTTAATATTTCATTTATGCAATATTACACCAAACTGAACTTCCAATTTTCTGTTAAAATTAACTTTTAACAGATAAACCTTAGATAAAAGCCCAATGTACATTGTTTCTATTAATGTGCATAACGTTCAAGAGATCATCAGCAAAATCATTCCCCTGCCTATGAGCACTGGCTCCAGTCATTATAATTAGGAACAAACCAAGAAACTTAAGGTGAGGGAAGTCCAGGGAGCTGAAACGTGTAACATGTGCAGAAGGGGAATGCGAAGGGGCAGCACAGATTCTTCTGGATGAATATTTAGTACCTGGCCAGCATTTTATAATGGAAAAGTAGCACAACCAGATGACAGTTTATACGATAGAGCAGGGCTACGTGCCCAAATATGGATACTGGGGACACGCCGCCCCACATACACTGACATTTCTCCCTGTTCAGCACATGTCCAATACATGTTTCCTTCCTGCACTGGCATCAGTGCTGCATCCCCAAAAGGGTGAAGAAGTGGTAGATTAGAGGATGATAAAACAGTGTATGTCTATCCATGACAAATACACTGTAAGATCTATGATGCACGTCTGCAGGTAAATGCACAATCTGCTGGCTGTGCTGATCACTAGTTATGGTGGATTACAGGCTGTGTGAATGGACTATGATGTGTATTAGGCTTCAGAAGGAAACAAATGACTCCTGACCATGAGGGTTACATGTGAATAGGTTCTCTATGTATGGTGCAGTCACATAAGAAATAGTAAGGTGGCATGGTTCATTCCCAGCACTTATTTTCTGAACCAAGCCATAAATGTCATCCTACATGAGAATACGGCAAGCTGCGGCTCTGTACTTGTTGAACCACGTTGCCCAGCATGCCCATTTAGCAGGCACCAAGGTCTATAGCCAAATCTCTTGAGACTGATAAGTCAGATCCTGTACGGACTTCTATAACACAGGCTACCAGGAGAACACAGTAGGTATTAGGGCTATCAGGGTGAGACTCTACTGCACACAAATCATCATTAGGAAAGTGAAAGGATAACTTCCAGAAAAACAAATCTCAGGATGAAGATACGGTTTCTTATTCACAAACAAAACCCCACACTGATAAGAAGAGCACAAGGCGAATGTTGCTAAGAATAAGCTGCATCTACAAGTTAATATTGAAGATGAGTTGTGATATTTAATGGGGAAAACCCCTGTTCAGCTAAACTACAGAGATGATGCATCATCTCCTCTGCCAACATACGTACTAACTTATATTTCAGTATTGATATTTACTACAAGCACCCAATTTTATACCATTTGAACTACATAATAGAGACAGCAGTACAGGAATAAAATATAAAGTACTAATTTAAAAAGGGCACAAACGTAACTGCAAGATTACTGGCAATTTGTTAAAATGCTTGACGTTGGTGTAGCCAGTCTGCCACCTGGCATGCTTGGATGTGTAGTGCTGCTTGGAATAGCCGAAAGCAGCAACACAGAGAAAGTCCACTGTCATCTTGCTGATGTACTGAAAGGAGACTCCGGAGAGGTCCAGCTGCAGAAGCTGCATAGGATTCTTAGTGCTTGTGTTCATTATCACCCACCACAGCCTCAGGTGGTGATTCCACAGAGGTTTATTTTGCCTATCGAAGTACATAATTAATGACTTGCAAACTAACGCGCAATTCCTCAATTATACAGGGAGAACTATAGTCTTCAGACTGTCTAATTATTATCAAACTCATGTTGACGATTATCTCTTTGGGAATCATTAAGCTTTGATAGCTGTGCAACCCTGAAACGTGAGGTTTGCAGATATTAGCTACTGTATGCATGTATTAGCTGGTGTTAATACTGCAACACTACAACCTCTATCATCCATCGCTACTGGAGCAACCCTGGGGGCTGGGGGCTGTTGTTCTAGCAGTACCTTATGTGGCACACAAAAATGAACCTAGATTATATTACAATTACTCTGGTAAAATGTATCACAGTCTGTATGGGTAATTATGTACTAACACTAACTTTTTAGCAGACAGGAATACCATTGCTGATGCCCAATAGTACAGTAGGTCTGTGACTGCATGATGGATAACAGGCACGCTGTCTGCGGAAGCCAAACATTACCTCTCTGTAGATTCACTGGTTACAGTTTTTGACCAGGCTCCAGCAGAGTCTGTTATGCATCCCACGTCATCATGAGAGCTGGAAGACGATTGGTCGGAGAGCTGGGAAGGAAGCGCTGGGGCTCTGTCATCTTCAATAATCACAGTGTCATCTTGAGGCATGTTCACTGTTGGGGAAAGCTGATGATATTTACCTGCACAAAGCAGACACAGCATTAAGTAACAGACACAAAGCACTTCTAGCAGGCAGCTTCCTCTTTCTGCCTAAGCACTGTCTACATGTATATTGTTACACACACAGAAAGGAAAAATGCAGGTTTGTATTCATTCAGACTGTGAAAGCTGAACGATCTCTTCTTGTTGGCAAGGGAGTATATCATCTAGCATATATAAAGCAGGCTATAGCAAACTAATGCTATCAACTTGTTGTGGAACTACAAATATCAGCAAACACAAAAGGCATGGCAGCAGTTTGTTTAAATGGTAGAACAGGTGGAAACAATCTGAGGCTCCTCAGCTGTTGAGAACTGCAAGTCTAAGCTTCCCAGAGTACCAGTGCGATGTCGGGGCTTGCTGGAACTTGTAGTTCCTAAACTGTTAAGAGAGCTGCAGATTTTACCTCCTCCATGCTAGGCGCTGGCTCTAACTAAGAAGATCAGTACAGGTGGCACCACAGGTAAGTTCCATACAAGAAGATGTGCAGTATAACCTATAACAGACTAAGGGGTCTATTTACTAAGCCTTGGATGGAGATTAAGTGGATGGAGATAAAGTACCAGCCAATCGGCTTCTAACTGCCATTTTTCAAACCCAGCCTGTGACATGTTAGTTAGGAGCTGATTGGCTGGTACTTTATCTCCGTTGACTATCTCCATCCAGGCTTACTAAATAGACCCCTAATAGTAATGAAGGAGAAACTAATAACAGGATTGTGTAATGTTCCTCTTCTCCTAGAGGAGAAAATATTGCAACATTGTCACTGTGGTTTTCCATTTAAATAGCTGGTCAACAAACATCTTCTATTCTTGCTTGTGCTCAGAATTCCTTTTCTAGTGCTATTTTCTGTGCTATTTATTTTGATTGCTGCATTACATTTGTATACCCCCCTTGACACTCCAAAGTAATGTACCTGAGTCATCTTTTAACAGAGAAAGGAAATCCAGTGCACACTAATGGCAAGGTTACATAAAAACAAGCTTTGCTAAAATAAACTGTTACTAATTGATCTGGATCTTGAGAAACAGAAGTGATCAGTGGCCCCTAGGGTTATCATTAAAAGTAAAGTTTGGCCCTGTGCCCGGAGACATAAAAACCTAGCCCTGAAATCTCATTGTGTTAACAATGTGGGTTTGAAAATTTCAGTGTGTAAATGGGCATTTATCAAGTCTCCTACATTCATACACACAGGGATAAGCTAGCGTGGACACATTTATGGTGAAAATGAGAAAATATTGTATTGCTTTATTCTGTAACACTAACGTGGGCTTTGGGACTCATACTTGCAGTCATTGTGTATGGTTTTAATTCCATTTACACATACTGCATTGTAACCCTCCAGAGGATAAGCACATATAATATATTCTGTTTCATTTTTTATCTCTTTTCTCCCAATTTTCATTCTTTCCCTGGATCAGTCCTGTCACAGCAATGAAGTCTGAGGATAGTCCAACTCAGTGGCAGCAACAAGAAGCCTGTGGAACACATGCAGCCCTTGTGTACAGAGCATCTCCATTCAGTGCTCCTAACATCTATATCATAGGGTGAGCAGATCTCATCTACAGTAGATCTCTGTAGTGAGTTATACTGTGAATGAACGGGGGAGGTCTTCCTACCATCAGTCACGGACAAGTCAACTACCTGAAAACCAGGGTGTGAAAAAAATAATGATTTTTTTTTTAAATAAATAAAAACAGATTATTATTTTTAAATCTGAATTTTTTTAACTTACATTTTTTTACTTATATTAAATTTTTATAAAAATGATCAAGTAAACAAATAAATCAAGTAAGAGCAATAATACAAAGTTCTTTTAAAATACTGTAACTTTTATATATTTAATGTAAATGACTTGCCAGTGTCACAATAAATTATGGCATGGCACAGCAAACTACACACAAATCACACAAACTGCAAAAGGAAAGAAACAGCCATGATGTTAAAAGTTACAATAGTTGGCAATTGCCTTGCCTGATTTGTAAATCTGAATAAGCCTACACGTTGGGTTTATTAAACGCCTTAAAAAGAAACCCAAGTTTTGCAGTTTTGTCAGTAGCCAAGCGGTTTCTCCGTTCTGACTGCAGCAAACCAAATGTGGGAAATAATCTTTCTACTGAAGCTGATGACGCTGCATCTTTTAGCAATTCCTCTACTGCTACTACGGTATTTTCATTACCAGCTACAGTATCTGAACCAATGTGCATTTTCCACCAATGCCACTGTTGATACAACATCGTGGTCAAACAAGAGGTCATTAAACGGGGTTGTTTTTGCTTGGAACTTGACCAGTGTTGGTAGAAAGATATTTGAATATGGATATTTTAAATCATGCAATTTAAATCGATAATTAAAACAATAAATCATGTGATTTAAATCATCATTTAAAATCAAGTTGATTTAAATCAGCACACCCTGCTGAAAACTGTAATTGGTGCTCTGATCTCATATGATCTAATGTTTTTACACAGAAGGTATACTAAAAAACCTACTGTGTGGCCTATGAAGCATCACATGAAGCCCACTACATACACAGCAATAGAAAAACAATAGCTAGAAGCTGTGACCCACAAGGAGGCGATGCACTCAGAATACAGGTTGCAATTTAACTGAAATTAAATATTTCTAACAATTGAACAGTACTCTTATAACCGGGGACCTGTAATTGTGCACCATATATACCAGGGTGAGGAGGGTGAAGCACACAATTACCAACCCTGATGGGAATACGGAATGACTTGCACTGTCGGCATAATTGTCAACTACAGTACACTTAATGCAGTCAAATAACCAATACTCAATTACAACTGGATCCCACGATTACAGATTAATTATAACACACATTATTTAACTACACGAGTTGCAGAGCTCAGAGAGCACATTTTAAAGAGTGTTCTGTATACATTTTTTATTTTTACATATTACCAAAGAAACACCATAAAAATCCAAACAGATCAGCCACATATAACAGGGATGACCTTTATATAGCTACAATAAGTGGGGGATTTATCATACCATCTTAAAAACAGAAGATAACCATAGCAACCAATCAGATTCTAGCTACCATTTATCTAGTACAATCTAGAACATGATAAGCTAGAATTTGATTGGTTACTATGGGCAATTCACCACTTGCCCTCTTTAGAAAGTTTGCTAGTTTCCCTCTAAATCATGTAATGCTGAGCAAAAAATGGCACTCTGGCAGGATACAAGAACTTATTACCAATAAAAAATAACTGAATCAGATAATGTCAACAATACTGTCAAAATCTAAACTGGCATGGAATGTTTACCAACATAACGTCCTGCTTACTTGAAAACATAAAGGGCAACTTATGAGAACGCCACAAAAAATAATTATTTTTCTTAATTACAATGTTAATGAGCTCATTAGAAACATTGGAATTTAAATGATCTAATAGCTCTGCTTACATCTTTGTATTCAAGGAAAAAATAATAATTTGCCCATGGAAAAAAAAGCATTTTTAATGTCAGGAGCAATTTTAATCAAACAGCTCATTGTGTTTTAAATTTGAAAATCCTTACAAACTAATCCCATGATGAGCGAGTCGGTAAATCCAGTTTCTCCTGTGGCAAGACAAGTCTTTATTAACTGGGTCTGTTAAGGGAAAGCTGGATTGCTGCAGAGCAAGCGCTAATAACATCATTGGCCACAGGGGACTATGTGAGCAGCATGGTGCTGCATGTTAACAAAGGATGCAGAAAATTATCTATACACTTTCAGAGCTAATGCCCTGAAAAATAGAAAACCCAAGCAAGCCATGGATAACACTCAAATGACTTATTCTCCAGCCTCACATTTCCACATACACCAGTACTTCTCCCTTGTAAAATGTATACTAGAGGCAAATGAGAAAATTTGGATAATTAAATGCAATATATAAACTTGCACATGTTCACGTAAAGTTCTAAGGTCACACTCTTCTAATGTTTGCAAGGCAGTACGAAATGATGATTAAAGGGGGAATTCAATTAGCTGCAGTAATTTATCCTGGGCTAATTGGACACCCCCGGGGCTATCCAATTAACCCCGAAGCACGGCCACAAGCAGCACTTATCTGGGATTTTTTTTTTTTTTTCGGGACCTCAGCAGGGTCCAGAAAAAAATAAAAATCCCTGATTAGCCCGTTTTCACGAATCAGGCAGTGAAAACACATCGTCCAATTAACTTATCATGGATTTTATATGTTTTTGCCCGCTAAAAATATATATTTAACAGACACAGATAATGGGCTCTAACCCGAAGCAAAAAAAAAAAAAAAAAGATAGAAAAAAAGCCCCGTTTTCTGCACCCGTTAAATTAATGGGCCTAATTGAATTCCCCCTAAATGTTTTCACACTTCCTGCTTTGCACGCGAGTTTATCTATTCAAATTGAGAGAGAGTTTGGCAGATTTATTGATAATCCCCAGCACAGATCACTGAGAACACAGTGCTCACAATACAGGAAGGGGGAGGAAAGGTTATGTCTATTTAGTTATTACCGTGTAAATTCACTGTACTTACTTTGTCAACTAGTACAGTAAATGTCACAGGTGCTTCTGGGATTAGTGAACGAATACCTTGGTGTAATAGAGGATTACCTTTGTCACCAAACACATTTTTTTTCCCATCTCCTACCACCAATTATTCTTATCCCTTTCCTTTACTGGTACCACCTCCAGGGATGTGACACTAACATTGGGCTGTTTTAACCTTTGACTCATTCGTAACCCTAATTTACATACTTCTCATGTAATTAATGTTGCTACTTATATAATCTCTTCACATTCACAAATGTGGCTTTTCAAATGTCATAAAGAAATTATATATATATATATATATATATATATATATATATATATATATATAATTTTTACACACCTGCATTTACTGTATATAAGAAATGCTAAATTTGTATAGATTACATGGTCAATTTCTAAGTGAAGACAAAACTCTCTCTAGTAATGTTTTTTATGCTCACAGTGACTTCTTTTGCCAACCGTTTTCTTCAAATGTTCCAGGTTTCATAGTAGATGCACTATCCATTCATTTATTTGGCAATCAGCTGTGTTAATGCATTCACAATTCAGACTATATTCCACTTTGAGTAAGTCACTTACATGTATGTGTAGCTAGTAATTGTAGTGTAAAATGCTTTGTACACACCAAATGTTTATCAGTCAATATGCAAAAATTGTTGTTTAATACAGCGGAGACTATGTCTAATGCACATCCCCTAATTGGACAGACCCATTAAGAGCGGAAGAGGGAAAAAAAATCAGTATTCTCCTAAAGAACATGCCTAGAGTTAAATAGTGTACCCACATCATTGGTGTCACTAGGGAAACTATGCCAATCAAGTTAGAAACTGTTTATTCGATGCAGATTTCCCTCTACTTGAACTTGTTTTTGGATATTTTGTGCTGCATGCCGCTATTGCAAATAATACATTAATCACTCCTCAATGAACAGAGAAAAAGACAAAAACCTGACATGATTAGTACAGTCTACTTGACTCACCCATTATCCTACTTAATGTGGCATTCCTTGTGGGCGATTCGTCAAACCCCTCAATGCCGCTGTAGAGAGAATGGGAAATTCTTCGTTCCCTGTCATCCAGCATTGTCTCAACAGGCAATTCAGGCCCAGAGGGGCTTCCAGGTGACTCCAACTGTAGAATGAGGAAAGAAGGGATATCAGTGCTGACTGTCTATTTAACAGCATGGGGGAACAATAACAACGTGCCTAAGGCCTGCACCCGGCTGGGTACCAAATGAGCTAGAACTTTTCACCCTGTACCAAAATAATTCGCACTGACAGCTCTGCTTAATGGGCAACTTTCTATGCCACTTTGTTGTATACCTCCTGTGGTTCGGCTGTCATATTTCAACACCCTTAAGCAAAAAATAAGTAGTACAAAGACAATGCCTCCAATCATATTAGTCAGATTTACTTACAACTGTGTGGTTATTGTTTATTTATTTTTAACTATTTCACATGCTACCTCTCAATTGCCCATTATGGGTTCCATAGCAATTTCTGCACATGTATACTGTATATCCGTAATGGGTCTATATGACCGATTGCAAAGAGACTACCTCAGTCATTACACTCAGCTCTTCTGAATCTATGTCAAGGTGCCCATACACTAGTACGATTTTGCCCGATTTCATCAGATTCTAACGTTTTGGGCTGATCAATCAGATGAAAACTGGCACATCGCACTCCGGTCGGCGGTCCCATGAGCATCGGATCGGAGCCCCTAGATCGGAAGTACTGCACTACAGATATATCGGACGCCGCAGGCATGGCTTGGACTGCATACGATACATTGTATGCAAAAATACCACAAGCTGCTGGGCGGTTCCAGGGAAATCTTATGAGACTTCTCCCTCACAGAAGTTGTATAAGTGAATGGCCACCTTCATCACTTTTCTTCACAATGGGCATAAAAACACCACTGATACAGAGACAACAATATAATACAAGCCACAGAAAAATATAAAAATATTTTGATTGTTTATGTTTTTTTTTTTTTTAGCTTTAGTGAATCCTGGGAGTTAAAGGATACTTATTACAACACGACAGATGTAGAGATTGACACTATATACATGTGTAGAAACACATCATGCTGTAGGAAATAGCTGATCCTCAGTAGCGGATCTTGCTACGGGCAAGCAGGAGTTTTGCCTGGGGTGCCGTCTTCCGGAGGGCGCCGCCGCCGTGGCAAGATCTGCTGCTGGTGCCGGTGCTGTGCGCGATGAAGTCATCGTGCACCCGCACTGCATTGTGGGAGCGGCACATAGACGCTAGAGATCATAATTGACCAGTAGTGTCTATGTGGTGCTATGGGAAAGAGGTCATGATGTCTCTCCCATAGATCCGAGGAGCAGCGCCAGTGGCCGAAGACAGAGGGCAGCAGCGGTCGGGAAGCAGGAGCGGGGATTGTAAGTATTAATTTATTTTTATTTTTTTTTGTAAGCGGTGCAACTAGGGGGCACAACTCTACAGGGGGCAAGTACTAGGGGCAATACTACTGTGGGCACAGCTACAGAGGGAATAACTGACCACACCCCTTCTCCATGAAGCCACGCCCCTATTTTTTCATCCTGGGCGCCACAAGGTCTAGATCCGGCCCTGCTGATCCTTCAAGGTACAGTTCAGATGGTCTGTAGAGAACGATAGCCTAATAAATCCATTCCAACAGGCAAATGAGACCAGACCAGAAATTAGTAACATACTGTTCTGCATGTATATGAATTACTTTCTAAATAAGGTTACCTCAGGAAAAACATTCGGCAGAGCATAATTTATAAAAAAAAAAGAAAAAAAAAAGTAAACAGATTTTGTTACATTAATGATGGGTGAGACATGACAACACCAAAAAGCAGAGCGCTTCATTGACACCGAGACCTGTCTCTTGTTTTCAGTTGTGAGTAATCAAATCTGCATCACGTACTGCTTAACCAAAACTGTCACCCACAAAAGTGAAAGCATAATTCACAGCTGCCGGTGGAACTGCCGCGTGTGCATGGAAACCTGCAGCTGTCAAAGCCGATCAAATATTCCGGCTGGAAATGGCTCCACTAAACTCTTATTTCGCTGAAAATGCTTCTTGTCAGAACATGATGGCTGACACGCAGAATGAATCTTTTTTTATACTTTAATATTATTTTTAGAACTGAAGGGGCAACTTCCCGTCCGGATGGTCTCTCTGCACAAAACAATTTAATGGCGAGAAAAGTGTTTTTCCTCTACCAATGATGACTGTTGCAAGGATACCATTCAGAAAGATTGCGTGTTTACTCCTTTTTCCTCTAAATATTTTCTCCTACAGAGTGATTATATATAGCTTCTGAAACAGTCATCCACTTTTCTCTCCCCGTCATACTTGTTAACAAATGCATTTCTCTTTTAAAATGTTAAAAGTATAATTCTGTGCTTTGTTTTGTGATATCTGGAAGTTAAATCCATTTGTTTTAAATGGAAAATCAGGACACACCTCCTTTTTCCAACTCCTTTACATGGGAAGAGAGGCATAAAACTAAATCTGGACTAAGAACTGAGGGGCAGATTTATTAAGCTCTGTAAAGTGATAAAGTGGAAGGTGATAAAGGACCAGCCAATCAGATACTAACTGCCATGTCACAGGCTGGGTTTGAAAAATGACAGGAGCTGACTGGCTGGTCCTTTATTACCTTCCAATTTAAAAAAATTAATAACTCTGCCCCTGTATAGGATTCTGAAAAACTGGAGCCAAAACATCCAATACACAACCTAGACTTTTGACTAGCACACTGTGGGGCCTGAATTATCCTAAACATACAGTATCTAATATCTCTATCACTGTTGACAACACCACCATCTACCCCGTTCCCCAACTCCGCTGCTTGGGCGTCACTCTTGACTCCTCCCTCTCCTTTGCACCCCACATCCAAGCTCTGGCACAATCCTGCCGGTTCCAGCTACACAAGATTGCTCATATCAGGCCATTTCTCTCCCAGAGTGTAACTAAACTTATCATCCACTCCACTGGTCATCTCACGACTTGACTACTGCAATGTTCTCCTCACTATCCTCGCTTGCTCCCATCTTGCTCCCCTCCAATCTGTCCTGAACTACGCAGCTAGACTTATCTTCCTCTCCCGCAGCTCCACATCTGCCACTCCCCTTCCCCTACAGAATCCTCTTCAAACTCCTCACCCTCACATACAAGGCCATCTCTAATTCCACTGCTCCCTACACCTCCAACCTCCTCTCCCCCCTTCATACTCCCTCCCGCCGCCTACGGTCAACCAATGACCGTCGCCTCTCTGCTGCCCTGGTCACTGCTTCCCATGCTCGAGTTGAAGACTATGCCCATGCTGCACCCCTTCAGTGGAACGCACTCCCCCGCTCCATTAGACACTCCCCAACCTTGCAAAGCTTCAAACGGGCACTAAAAACCCACCTGTTCATCAAAGCATACCCTTCCGATGCATAATTTAGTCCTGAGGCCGCTCCTCCATCCCCCTGCCTCATGCCTTGAACATCTCAGCTTTGCTTACATACTGTCATCAGGCTACCTCCCGCTTGCTTGCGCCTCATGTCATCTGTCTGTCGACCCTTCCCACTAGATTGTTAGCTCTTCAGAGCAGGGCCCTCTTTCCTCTTGTTATCTAAGCCCTCTTCTCTACATATTTCACTCGCAGCTCTCCCCTACTCAGCGACCATCTTTACCCACTCTTTCTCCTGCTGGTAAAGGATCATCTCTATCTATGGCCGCCAGCTCCTAGTAGTACGATGATCACTCCCTTACTACTTACATCTTAGCTGTATTATATCTTGAGAATTGTGGCGCTCTCTGTTACCTGTACTCTATTTCTGTTATTTATTTACTGTAATGCTAAGTTTAGTCTCCCTGTACTGTTCTTTGTATGGCGCTGCGAAACACTTGTGGCGCCTTCTAAATAAAATGTAATAATAATAATAATATCTAGACATGGCTTGTTCACATGTCCGAAAAAAAGATGCTTTTACCTACACCAGTTAAACGTTAAAGCTGGGTACACACTTGAGCGATGTCAGAATAATATGCCGTTATCTCCTACATCGCTGTGTGTGTATGCTCCCGTTGTTGCTAGTGACGGATGCTTGGTTTGATGTACTGTACATCAAACCAAGCAATATCACTAGCATCCAGTTGTATCCTAATGATGGACTGAACATGGTCGTTCTGTACTTCATTAAAGTCGCTCCAGTGTGTACAGACAATCTGGGCTGAAGGGCATTTGTTCTGATGTCATAACGAATGCCCGTTGCTCCAGTGTGTACCCAGCTTTAGGCAGTTTGGACTGTTTGTTTGCAACTCTAAACTGTGCTAAGGAGATTGTCTGCAAGGGGTGCAAGTTGCTGTGCCATTGCTGGTGTGTCCACACCGTTACAACGGCAACTCGCATACTTTGCCCGCAATTGGATTGCCCCTATTGAGTGTAGATGGGAAGACTTTCCTTTGAGTCACTGGCCAGAGTTGCAACAATAAAGGCAACATCTAAAGCTGGGCATACACTATACAATTATCCGGCAGACTATCTGCCAAATCTGGCTGGTTGGAATGAAAATCTGGCAATGGAGGAAAACAAATGACACTCGACCATTTGCTCCTAAACACTGAAAAATGGTCGATTGTCATTTGCTCTCATTCATTACCAGATTTTCAATACAACCAGCAAGATCTGCCAAGTAATCGTATTGAGTATGCTCAGCTTAAGGCAATCACAGCAGCAGGACCACAATCTTATCAGAAAAAGTATTTTGGCCTTCATTCCGAGTTGTTCGCTCGCAAGCTGCTTTTAGCAGATTTACTCACGCTAAGCCGCCGCCTACTGGGAGTGAATCTTAGCTTCTTAAAATTGCGAACGACGTATTCGCAATATTGCGATTAGACCTCTCTTAGCTGTTTCTGAGTAGCTCCAGACTTACTCGGCATCTGCGATCAGTTCAGTGCTTGTCGTTCCTGGTTTGACGTCACAAACACACCCAGCGTTCGCCCAGACACTCCTCCGTTTCTCCAGCCACTCCCGCGTTTTTCCCAGAAACGGTAGCGTTTTTCCGCACACACCCATAAAACGGCCAGTTTCCGCCCAGTAACACCCACTTCCTGTCAATCACACTACGATCACCAGAACGATGAAAAAGCCGTGAGTAAAATTCCTAACTGCATAGCAAATTTACTTGGCGCAGTCGCACTGCGGACATTGCGCATGCGCACTAAGCGGAAAATCGCTGCGATGCGAAAAAAAATACCGAGCGAACAACTCGGAATGACCCCCTTTGTGCATTCTCTTACAAAAATTAGAGAACCAAGGATTGACTAAAGTGACTTTAGATTAACCCATAAAGGACTGCTGCAATAAACTGGAGCAGAGCTTCCTAGATAAATCTAATTTTAGAAGTTATGGGCCTAAGAAACAACGTAACAAGACATTTGGAAAGTACTGCTTTGAAGTCTAGGAAACATACTACATCTTATGACAGTTTGGGACTGGCAGCGCGCCAGAGACATAAATTGGGGAGGGAACGGGGAAGGAAAACAAGACATTCCGAGCCCATGAGACCATGAGCGGAGGAGGTCACAGAGTCTGCTATGATGATTCCCGTTCCAGCACTCTGCCTGCCTAATACAAATGAGATATTTAATGAAGCTCTGAATAGTAGCCTTATCTTCCCCTCTTTGATAAGCGCTGGGGAGATTTACTGCAATAAAGGGTCAACACAATTACAATTGGAAGCACGTCAAGCTGCAGGGGAACAATAAACTTGCAGTGCCAGTGAATTAGACTCAATAAGGTTTAAATTGCAAAATAAGGATTTGTTTTATTAGTTTTTACATAAAATGCAGATTAGGAGTGACAGCTTCACTAAAACATGAATTAATCACCGCTTTGAGCTGCTGGAGGCAGAAAGTGAAATAAATAAGGTGAAATTAAAGCGTTTGGAAAGGTACGTGAGGATCATTTGCAGACTTATAAGCGGAAACAAATGTTCCAGCATTAGCAGGAAGTGAGCACAGGGGAAATCTTCTTCAGGACCTAAGGATCTAAGGATGCATATCTACCACCTAAACTGCTATTCCCCTCTGGAAATCTATCCTCAATGCTGTGGTTTGATTCATCTTCCCATCTCCCTCTCCTCTTTTTCAACTCCAGCAATGGCTACTCCACCATTAAAGAATTCAGTTTATACTCCTCCCCCTTACTTTCAAAACACACAATCACTCCTGCAGCTCCTACTGTACATCTCCGACCTCCTCACAGTCCACCACCTCACACCCTCTTCCTCTGACATATACGACTTTACTCCCACTGCTCCCCTACTCTGGAACTCATTTCCCCTTCTCTTTAAGACAATCTACCAGTCTGCACGGCTTCAAATGTGCTCTGAAACCGCATTTGTTCATCATCTCCGCTGACCTTCCCTATTCATATTTTCCCAGTTCTCCTCCCAGCTTTACCTCACTCAGCTAGACTGTAAGCTTGTAAGAACAGGGCCCTCCTCCCGCTTGTTCCCGCCCTGCATTATCCAGGTCTCCAATGAGACCCCACTCATTCAGAAACTCTGATCCTGGCTGTTTGGTCTCACAGGGCACTTGGTTGCAAACCACTATTGTTACTGCCCGTCATTCAGTAGTTTTTACCCTTATGTATTGTATTCCTGGAAAACACTGTAACGTAGCATTTTGTATGTAGATACAGCTGCAGTCGCACACAGAATATAGGCATGCCGCATACCATCTTAATTAGCAGAGTCTGTTTGTGTGTTTTCGCATAGTGATGTGAATATGATGCATTTTTAGCAAAATAAAGACGCACAAAGATAGCAAAGTTGCACGGGATATGTCAGCTCACGCAAACAAGGCATCTCATGGTGCATGGCACACTGAGGCTAAATGCATAATGACACATCTGTAATAAACTCATAAATGGTATCATACATTTTCTAATTATTATACAAACATCATTATGGAGGCAAACCACTACAGTCTACAAATCAGTATTTATAAACAAAGCAAATACCATAGGCTAATAAAATAAACTAAGGCTGGAAGACTTTAACACTTTCAAAAACAGCAGACACAGGAGCGTGTAACCGCAGGCCAAGAAGCTACAAAAATAACAAAACCACATTCTTAAACTATCTTGAAAAACAACCTATCCCAGTTCTGGAGACACTCAAAGCTCGGCAGGAGCCATGTCCATCCTTTATGACCAGTTAACACCAGAATAAAATATATATTTACTTTAACAAAGCAGATCACCTTTTATTTTTATCATGGCTGATAGCTACAATATCTACTCCTTAATATGATCAGTTAGCTCTCCCAAGTACAACTTTATATGTGTACGCATGTTAGATCATATTTAGAAGGGAAGGAGTTTATTAGTGAAGTCTCTCTCTATGAAAGCTCAGTATGGATGTATGTAGGGGTGGTCTTCTGTATGCCGGCGGTCGGGCTCCCGGCGCTCAGTATACCGGCGCCGGGAGCCCGACAGCCGGCATACCGACACTTATTTTCCCTCGTGGGGGTCCACGACCCCCATAGAGGGAGAATAAAATAGTGTGGCGCGCGTAGCGTGGCGAGCGCAGCGAGCCCGCAAGGGGCTCATTTGCGCTCGCCACACTGTCGGTAAGCCGGCAGTCGGCCTCCCGGCGCCGGTATGCTGGTTGCCGGGAGCCCGACCGCCGGCCAGCCGTAGTGAACCCGTATGTAGAGGTGCTTGGATTTGCAGAAGACTGTATAGCCAACTTCTATAATACCAAACCAAGCACTCATGCTGACTGTCCAATAGAATGTGGGCTACTCAAGATACCTTGGCACCTTCAAAATACACGTACACAGTTCATGGCATATCACATACGGCAAGTGTTATGACATGCATGTGATTACATAATCATGTCTGAAAGGAAAAATTAATTTCTGAAACACTTATGGCAAACTTGTCTATTGTCCCGGAATGCCCGGGACTAACAAATTTCAGGGACTTCTCCCGGACTCTAGAGAGAGTAAGGACAGCCTGCCACATCAGCCCACACCCTCAAATACAGGTGTTCGCTTACGCATTTCCCTGCGAAAAGCCAAGAATTATGGCACTGTATGGAGGGGGGTTGGCCACAATTAGGTTATTCTTGGTACCATGCTCCGTACATCTCCTATATGGGTCACACCATCCAACATCTCACAGAGGGATCAGGTAAAAACATCAGAAAGCATGAAAATATTATTAGTTACATACTGAAGTGTATCACCACAATTAAAAAAACAACACCTAAATCAAAGATGAAGTTAACACATATAGATGCATCTCTGACACCTTGCATTAACCTGGCACTCCCCAATATTAGTCTCATGTGTCTTCACTCCCATGATATGGATAATTATTCAGGTGTGGATCATTAGATCGACAGTGTCTAGGTTGACAATGTTTAGGTCAACCACTATAGGTCGATAGGGTTGGAAGGTAGACAGAGTTTCTAGGTCGACATGTGCTAGGTCCACAGGTCAAAAAGTTGACATGAGTTTTTTTATTTTGTGTGTGCCGTTTTCTGCGTACAGTGACCGGAAAGCCGAATTAGTGCACTGTGTTCGCTCGCCATGCTTCACTCAGTACAGATTACCGTTTCAATCGTAGTCCACGTGGATCGTTAAGTATGAGAAAGTTCAAAAAAAGAAAAAATAAGATTTTAAACCTACCGGTAATTCTTTTTCTCCTAGTCCGTAGAGGATGCTGGGGACTCCGTAAGGACCATGGGGTATAGACGGGCTCCGCAGGAGACATGGGCACTATAAAGAACTTTAGAATGGGTGTGCACTGGCTCCTCCCTCTATGCCCCTCCTCCAGACCTCAGTTAGAGAAACTGTGCCCAGAGGAGACGGACAGTACGAGCAAAGGATTTTGTTAATCTAAGGGCAAGATTCATACCAGCCCACACCATCCATACCGTATAACTTGGAATATACGAACCAGTCAACAGCATGAAACCAACAGCATCAGTCAAGACTGATCAAAACTGTAACATAACCCTTATGTATGCAATAACTATATACAAGTCTTGCAGAATGTTGTCCGCAGTGGGACGGGCGCCCAGCATCCTATACGGACTAGGAGAAAAAGATTTACCGGTAGGTTTAAAATCTTATTTTCTCTTACGTCCTAGAGGATGCTGGGGACTCCGTAAGGACCATGGGGATTATACCAAAGCTCCAAACCGGGCGGGAGAGTGCGGATGACTCTGCAGCACCGATTGAGCAAACATGAGGTCCTCATTAGCCAGGGTATCAAACTTGTAGAATTTAGCAAAAGTGTTTGAACCCGACCAAGTCGCCGCTCGGCAAAGCTGTAATGCCGAGACGCCCCGGGCAGCCGCCCGAGAAGAGCCCACCTTCCTAGTGGAATGGGCCTTTACTGAATTAGGTAACGGCAATCTAGCCGTAGAATGAGCCTGCTGAATAGTGTTACAGATCCAGCGAGCAATAGTCTGCTTAAAAGCAGGAGCGCCAACCTTGTTGGCTGCATACAGGACAAACAGTGCCTCTGTTTTCCTAACCCGAGCCATCCTGGCTACATATATTTTTAAGGCCCTGACTACATCAAGGGACTTGGAATCCCCCAAGTCCTTCGTAGCCACAGGTACCACAATAGGTTGGTTCATATGAAACCACCTTAGGCAAAAATTTAGGACGAGTCCTTAATTCTGCTCTATCCACATGGAAAATCAGATAGGGGCTTTTGTGAAACAAAGCCACCAATACAGACACCCGCCTTGCAGATGCCAAGGCCAACAACATGACCACCTTCCAAGTGAGAAATTTCAATTCAACCGTTTGAAGAGGTTCAAACCAGTGAGATTGTAGGAACTGTAACACCACGTTAAGGTCCCATGGTGCCACTGGAGGCACAAAAGGAGGCTGTATGTGCAGCACTCCCTTTACAAAAGTCTGGACTTCAGGGAGAGAAGCCAATTCCTTCTGAAAGAAAATGGATAGGGCCGAAATCTGAACCTTAATGGAGCCTAATTTTAGGCCCATATTCACTCCAGTCTGTAGGAAGTGGAGAAAACAGCCCAGATGGAAATCTTCCGGAGGAGCATTTTTGGTTTCACACCAAGAGACATACTTCCTCCAGATACGGTGATAATGCTTCGCTGTCACCTCCTTCCCAGCCTTTATCAGAGTAGGGATGACTTCATCCGGAATGCCCTTCCCAGCTAGGATCCGGCGTTCAACCGCCATGCCGTCAAACGCAGCCGCGGTAAGTCTTGGAACAGACAGGGCCCCTGTTGCAACAGGTCCTCTCTGAGAGGAAGAGGCCACGGATCTTCTGTGAGCATGTCCTGCTGATCCGGATACCAGGCCGTTCGAGGGCAATCTGGAACAATGAGAACTGCCTGTACTCCCCTTCGTCTTATGATCCTCAGTATTTTTGAGATGAGAGGAAGAGGAGGGAATACATAGACCGACTGAAACACCCACGGTGTCACCAGGGCGTCCACTGCCACTGCCTGAGGGTCCCTTGACCTGGCACATTACCTCGGAAGCTTGTTGTTGAGGCGTGACGCCATCATGTCTATTTGAGGAAGTCCCCACTGACTTGCTTCCCAGTTGTCCACTCCCGGAATGAATACAGCAGTCAAGGTGCTTACATGATTTTCCGCCCAGCGAAGAATCCTGGCGGCTTCCGCCATCGCCACTCTGCTTTTTGTTCCGCCCTGGCGGTTTACGTGAGCCACGGCTGTGACACTGTCTGACTGAATCAGAACAGGCAGGCCCCGAAGAAGAGTCTCCGCCCGACAGAGGCCGTTGTAGATGGCCCTCAATTCCAGTACGTTGATGTGTAGACAAGCCTCCTGGCTTGACCATAGTCCCTGAAAGTTTCTTTCTTGTGTGACTGCTCCCCATCCTCGGAGGCTCGTGTCCGTGGTCACCAGAACCCAGTCCTGAATGCCGAACCTGCAACCCTCTAGAAGGTGAGCACTCTGCAGCCACCATAAGAGAGATACCCTGGCCCTGGGGGACAGGCTGATCTTCTGATGAATATGTAGATGGGATCCGGACCATTTGTCCAGAAGGTCCCACTGAAAAGTCCTCGCATGGAACCTGCCGAAGGGAAAGGCCTCGTAAGACGCCACCATTTTTCCCAGAACTCGAGTGCATTGATGGACCGACACCCTTTTCGGCTTCAACAGGTCCCTGGCCAAGATCTGGAGTTCCTGGGCTTTTTCTCTTGGAAGAAAAATCCTTTTTTGTTCCGTGTCCAGAATCATGCCTAAGAAAGGCAATCGGGTCGTTGGAACCAACTGTGACTTTGGCAGATTGAGAATCTAGCCGTGCTGCTGCAACACCCTCAGGGAGAGTGATACGCTGTTCAGCAACTGTTCTCTCGATCTTGCTTTTATCAGGAGATTGTCCAAGTACGGGATAATTGTGACTCCCTGCTTGCGCAGGAGCACCATCATTTCCGCCATTACCTTGGTGAAAATCCTCGGGGCCGTGGAAAGCCCAAACAGCAACGTCTGAAATTGGTAATGACAATCCTGTACAGCAAACCTCAGGAACGCCTGATGAGGAGGATATATGGGGACATGCAGGTATGCATCCATTATGTCCAGAGACACCATAAAATCCCCCCCCCCCTCCAGGCTGGCGATGACCGCTCTGAGCGATTCCATCTTGAATTTGAACCTTTTCAAGTATAGGTTTAGGGATTTTAAATTCAGAATGGGTCTGACCGAACCGTCCGGTTTCGGGACCACAAACAGGGTTGAGTAGAACCCCGTCCACTGTTGAAGCAGGGGAACTTTGACCACCACTTGTTGTTGACACAGTTTTTGAAATGCATCTAAAACTACTTCCCTCTCCGGGGAAGAAGCTGGTAGGGCCGATTTGAAAAACCGGTGAGGAGGCACCTCTTCGAATTCCAGCTTGTAACCCTGGGATACAATTTCTATTGCCCAGGGATCCATCTGTGATTGAACCCAGACGTGGCTTAAAATTCGAAGACGTGCCCCCACTGGGAGGGACTCCCTCAGCGGAGCCCCAGCGTCATGCGGTGGATTTAGTCGAAGCCGGGGATGACTTCCGTTCCTGGGAACTAGCTGTAGCTGGCAGCTTTTTTCCTCTGCCCTTACCTCTGGCAAGAAAGGAAGATCCCCGACCTCTTTTGGACTTATGCGACCGAAAGGACTGCATCTGATAATGTGGCGTTTTCTTTGGCTGTGAGGTAACATAAGGTAAAAAAGTAGATTTACCTGCAGTAGCTGTGGAAACCAGATCCGTGAGACCTTCCCCAAATAAGTCCTCACCCTTGTAAGGCAAAACCTCCATATGCCTCTTTGAGTCCGCATCACCCGTCCATTGGCGGGTCCACAGGGCTCGCCTAGCAGAAATCGCCATGGCGTTGGCTCTTGAACCCAGTAGGCCAACGTCTCTCTGAGCATCTCTCATATATAGTACCGCATCTTTAATATGACCCAAGGTCAATAAAATGGTATCCTTATCCAGGGTATCAATGTCAGCAGACAAGGTATCTGTCCAAACTGCTACAGCGCTACAAACCCAAGCCGACGCCAACGCCGGTCTGAGCAAGGTACCAGTATGTGTATAAATCGACTTCAAGGTAGTCTCCTGTCTGCGATCAGCAGGATCCTTGAGGGCTGCGGTATCTTGAGACGGCAGCGCCACCTTTTTGGATAAGCGCGTTAACGCCTTGTCCACCATGGGGGAGGATTCCCACCGTATCCTGTCCTCAGCCGGGAAAGGATACGCCATAAGAATCCTTTTGGGAATCTGCAGTTTCTTGTCTGGAGTTTCCCAAGCCCTTTCAAACAACTCATTTAGCTCATGAGAAGGGGGGAAAGTAACCTCAGGTTTCTTTTCTTTAAACATGTGGACTCTCGTGTCAGGGACAGAGGGGTCATCAGTGATATGCAACACATCTTTTATTGCAATAATGATATAATGAATACTTTTTGCCAACTTTGGCTGCAATCTCGCATCATCGTAGTCGACACTGGAGTCAGAATCCGTGTCGGTATCAGTGTCTGCTACTTGGGATAGTGGGCGCTTCTGAGACCCAGAAGGGCCCTGTGATATAGTGAAAGGCAAGGATTGACTCCCTGCATTTTCCCTGGACTCTGCTTTGTCCAATCTCTTATGTAATAAATTCACATTTGCATTTAAAACATTCCACATATCCAACCAATCAGGTGTCGGCGTTGCCGACGGACACACCACACTCATTTGCTCCACCCCCTCCCTAAAAGAGCCTTCCGCTTCAGAGATGCCGACACACGCGTACCGACACCCCCACACACTCAGGGAAATATCTAATCTGGAGACAGTCCCCCAATAAGGCCCTTTGGAGAGACAGAGAGAGAGTATGCCAGCACACACCCAGCGCCAATGACCCTGGAAAACAATTTCCCAGACCCACAGCGCTTTAATATTATTCAATATACACACACTGCCAAATTAAGTGCCGCCCCCCCCCCCCCTCTTTTTAAGCTTTCTGTCACCGTGTTCAGCAGGGTAGAGTCCGGGGAGCCAGCTTCTCTGCAGTGTGCTGTGGAGAAAATGGCGCTGGTCAGTGCTGTGGAATCAAGCTCCGCCCCCTCAGTGGCAGGCTTCGGTCCCGCTCAAAAATACAATACTGGCGGGGGATTTGTATATATATTGCCTCCGCAGCCCATATATACTAAAATGCCAGCCTAGAGGTTTTATATTGCTGCCCAGGGCGCCCCCCCTGCGCCCTGCACCCATCCGTGCCTCAGTGTGTGTTTGTGTGTGGGAGCAATGGCGCGCAGCGTTACCTCAGAGAAGATCTGAAGTCTTCTGCCGCCTGTGATGTCTTCTGTCTTCTAATACTCACCCGGCTTCTATCTTCCGGCTCTGCAAGGAGGACGGCGGCGCGGCTCTGGGACGAACGGCTAGGGTGAGACCTGCGTTCTGATCCCTCTGGAGCTAATGGTGTCCAGTAGCCTAAGAAGCAGAGCCTATCACTTAAGTAGGTCTGCTTCTCTCTCCTCAGTCCCACGACGCAGGGAGCCTGTTGCCAGCAGGGCTCCCTGAAAACAAAAAACCTAACAAAATTCTTTTAATCAGAGAAACTCAGGAGAGCTCCCCTGTAATGCACCCAATCTCCTCTGGGCACAGGATCTAACTGAGGTCTGGTGGAGGGGCATAGAGGGAGGAGCCAGAGCACACCCATTCTAAAGTTCTTTATAGTGCCCATGTCTCCTGCGGAGCCCGTCTATACCCCATGGTCCTTACGGAATCCCCAGCATCCTCTAGGACGTAAGAGAAAAAATGTGAAAAACTCATGTCGACCTTTTGACCTAGCACATGTCGACCTAGAAACCCTGACGACCTTCCAACCATGTCGACCTAGTGACTGTCGACCTAAACATTGTCGACCTAGGCAGTGTCGATCTTCAGACCGGATCCCAATTATTCATAGAAACTTCCAAACATTAGCTAGGGTATGCAGCTATGGAATAATGTGCAGCCTCCGGTCAGCCTGGAGAGTCTATACGGACAGCCAACACTCTGTCTTTGTATTCTTTCTGCTTTATATTCTAAAGCAGAGAATAAGACAGAACATGATGGAAGAAGCAGTTTTTGCAAAACACAGAAAGGTCATATAGAACATGTAATTGCAGGTGGAGTGCAGACAGTACAATTGTGGATCTGGGGACACGTGGGTCTGAGCATCATGTGGGGTATTTTATGGCTAGGGGGTTTATGAGTGGTATGTGGACATCTAGCTCTGACGGATTTCTTCTGTGACTTTACAGGAGAGGATATGTTATTTTATAAGTATACAACATGCATTTGTTATTATAATGTGGTCTGCATGCATGTTTACTATGAAATACCATAAGCCAACTTACCATTATGGATATTAATTCTATACTCCTCTTTATAAAAATATAAATACTGCTTAAAAATATTAAGTAGAAAAATCATGCTCCACAGCAAAAAAATGTAGCGTAATCACTGCCTTAAACAGCGTAGACCATAAAAAATAAAAAAAAAGGTGTCCCAGGGAAGATGTAATTCCGTTCAACATGGTTGTAAACCATCCAAACCAAATTAAGCAACAAGAACAAAAGCACAACATACCAAAAGCAGTGCTACAACCAGTGACCGCAAAGAAATCGCACACAATTAACACATGCCCCTAAAAGGAATCAAGCAGCTCAACACAACTGAGAATGGAGAACACACAGAATAGAAATAATCTATATTAAGCAAAGGTTCTTCTAATCAACTCTTGAAATGGCAAATATGTGGCAATATATTGGTATACACAATAAATTTAAAGAACCGTTCAGTTAGGGCATCAGATGCATACAATCAAAATTTTAATTAAACCCTAGGCAGAGGAGATGTTAGGAACTAAAGCCCCCCACCCCAAACCCCCCCCCCAAAAACCCCAACAGTATGTAGTTTAGTTGGGGGCAACCACATTAAGGATAGGTTAAATGGAGCTTTATTGGAATTACCCCGATGATGTGAGTTCTAAACCCTCCAACCTCGACCTCGCACTGCAATAAGCAGTAAATTAAACATAAATAAAAGAGAAAAAAATTACTCTAAAACAGTTCTCATCCAGCAAGGACAGTGTCAGCATTGCTAGAGTGATTTATAAAATCAATCACTTTATAAAATGGTCTCAACGATTCTCACAAAGACACAAAAGTCATCTTTCACCTGTATGGGAGAAAGACCATTAATTCCCTGTATAACCAGTACCAAACAGGTGGGAGCACTACATAATGCCAAATACATGCCTGGGCACCATGTGTGCAACAGACTACCGACAGGAAAATAGCTACTCAGAGGTGTCAATGCAAGTGCCTGCAACATGGTCAGTGTCGTACCAACAATTCCTCATCACAACAAACAAAATATACATGGCAAATTGGCACGTGTTCAATAACTATCTTCCCACGAACTCTGTTATTTTCAGCTTAAAAAGAATATAATAAAAAACACACACAGAAAAAATGTATTTACTGTAGCTGGAAGACAGGTAGGGGACATGATCACAATTGGCAAAGCACGCAGAAAGGAAAAACAGCCCAAAAATAAGCATTTTATGTGTAATCTCTTAGCAGATTAGCTCTATATTAGATGCCATTTGTAAACCTATCTTTTGTACGCTATATAGTAATCCAACTACTTTATTCCAAGGCTGCAATTGCTGCTGGTAAAGTAATGTAGGCTGAGCTATATCTCACAGTGTCAATAGATGAGAGTGCGTAATTACTGGTCATCTGCTCTGTGCTTGACTTCAGCAAGAACACCCAGCTGTATTCGACATTCACCCATGAAGCTGGTCAGAAGATGTCCATTACTTGGAAAATTGTAGTTCACCTACTCTACATAGTCAATATGTTGCTTTACATGCACCTCACCACAACCATTGCATGAATTGTCTAATTCAGTCCTTAAATAGGAAGTTCTCACTGTGAAAACATGGCCTACTGGAATGGATGAATGATTTAAGGGGTTGACCGTTTTGAACAGCACATTCTGTAGGCAGACCTGCCTCCAAAGAAAAAAATGTATGAAAGTAGTTAGCAGGCTCACCCAGGTAAAGAGTAGGCCTACATGGTATACATGGCGGTCATTACTGACTCACAGGAAAATGCTTATCAAAAGAGAACAACTTTGTCTAGAAAATTCCAAGAAGATCTATGAAAGACCAGAAGCCCTGAGGTGCTTCAGATGTCACCAGGATCCATCTATGTACAGATGTGTCCTCCTACATCGTTGCTCTTGTCTCGCCGAGTGGGGAGCGTGTTCACTAACGTCAAGCGTTTTGTTGTGCATTTTCCCCCCGAAAATGCATCTTATTAGCATCACTATGCAATAAGACGCACAAGCTGACACTGCTGATTAAAATGGAAAACACTAATGTAGCATTTCGTATGCAGATACAGCCGCAATCACACACAGAATATAGGCATGCCGCATACTTTAATCAGCAGAGTTTGCTTGTGTGTTTTATTTGCATAATGAAGAGAATAAGACGCATTTTTGGGGGAAAAGACACCCAACATTTGCAGAGCTGCCCGGCAACTGCCATCCCACTCACGCCAGGTGCCTCGTGGTGCATGGTGTATTGAAGCTAGATGTATGAGGACACATCTACAGCTTGCATTTATCTAATATTAGCTGCTGGTCACCACATGTGATTTTAAAAGGTTGCATCATGGTTGTCAATATACATATATTATACAGCCTTGCTCACTTATGAGAAACCATTCTTGTATAGAGCACAATTCTAAAGTTTAAATAACTTTATCTAATCTAATAGTTCGGGCTTACTCTGCTGTATATGGAAAGATCTACCCTTTGGATAAAGCTTTCTGTAGTCAGCTATTGTTACCATGACCTATGTCAGCGAAAGTACTTTCGTGTGCAGTGCGATAAAACCATACTGAGGGGATGGGGATGAATGGTCAGAAAACATAATTATCTAATGAACTACAGATCATTACAACATCGCGGTTCGTTAAAGTATGTGAGAAAGGCATGTTTCACTGCTGCCTTCAGAATTGTTTTTCCTCATTAGTCATATTGCATTGTTTAAAAGGGTCTTGACCCCTTTAACCAAACATAAGCGTGTAGCACCACCTACAGGCTACAAGGAAGTAGTGATTCCTTAGGAAAACAGCCAAATGATTGAAGTTTCCTCACTAACACCAGGATTATAGACGGATATATTAAACACTGGACTAAAAGGATAAAGTCTTTCCCCTCACCGTGCCCGACTGTAGAGTAAGAAAACAGACATTATTACCCGACAGACACAGTATAACTTCATGTATCATGCACCTTTGCTTACATGAAGCAACATCTAAAAATGAATATATTGGGGAGCAAAAAGTACTCAAAATATTTTGTTTCAAGATATTATGCATATTTCCTATGTTACTCAAATTGCACATTTTGTCCCAATAAAATTGAATGGTGAAATATTACCTCACTTCTCTTTATTCGCCTGGCAACAATAAGCTGGATCAATCCCAGTCTATTCCCCTCCGTAGACATGGATTTCCGCAGAGTTTCCATGGCATCCTGATTTGTTTTGCCCAGTAGAGATTCCCCATTGACCGCAACAAGCTGATCGTTCACATGAAGTCTTCCGTCCTATAAATAAGCATATACACTGTGATTCAAAACATCCTCACTTACACAATGCTAATGGTTTAGGGGGGATTTGAAGCTACTATTAATAACCATATGCAAATAAGCTATTGCAATTTGTGAAGTGTCATTTATATTGCAGCCCCTTAAATCAATGCTTCACCCACTGCACATTAACAGCATAACATGAGCCAGTGCCGAGGCAGAAGCCCACTTTCAGAAAGCTTCACCCTTATTGGGGATAATCTGATAAGAAGAAGAGTTTATGTCTAGCACAATAAAAAGTGTTACTTCCAAACAGAACTTACTCATTTCTATTTAAAACAGAAGGAAAAAAACTAGTTGCCTATATCACTTTATTTCCTTTATAACGAATACATTCTTTTAAAACTTATATTACCTGCTATGTTTCCTTATCATTACTACTACTTTTTAGGAAAACAAGCGAATGCATATTTTAGTATTTTTTTTTACATTTAAAGTGAATACTTTCCACAGTTAAAATCATGGTATGAAACACAATTATAAAATATCTAATGTTGCCATGTCTGTGTCTGTATTCTTTTGTATTTTTAGTACTTCCTTACAAGAGCCAGCAGCTGTAAGGCAGACTCTGGGCACAACAGGTGAGAAATGTCATAGAGGAGGATGCTACGCCACCTGGTGGCTGCAACTACTAATCATCTTTTAATCAGTGGATCACATTTTTATTGGTTTTCAACAGAATGCTAACAGGTTTGGCACCATGCAGCATGAAGGAAGGCAGCTGCAGATGTCTCCTCATACATTTTACCTCAAAACACCACGCGTCGGGCGATGCCTGGCGTGAGTGAGCTGACAGGTCCTGTGCAACTCTGTTAATGTCGGGAGTCTTCTTGCCGGAAATGCATCTTGTTCGCATCGCTATGCTGCATGCCTATATACTGTGTGTGACAGTGTCTGTATCTGCATACAATATGCTAGCATTTTCGTATGCAGATACAGCCACAGTTGCTTACGGAATATAGGCTTGTCACATATCATTTTAATCCGCAAAAGCTGCTTATGCGTCCTATTTACATCATTTTGCGAATAATATGCATTTCAATGGAAAAAGCTGAACGAAAAGACGTTTGACGCTACTAAGTCACACCACTAGAAGGGCTGTTTAGCATGCAAGGATATGACAATAATTAAGCAATGTGTCCTTTACTTTTGTGGTATTGTTCATCATGGCAGCTGCTAAAGTGCCCTAAATAAGTGGTTACTACAGCATTCGGGGGGTTTACTATGAATACTCAGCACTGCAGGAAGACATTTTTTCATAAGTCTTAAATTAATAAGCCGGAGTCTCTTAAAGAAAATATTAACAAGAGTACAGTGGAATAAAATTACTTTTTTTAGGTGCATAACTTGAAAAATACACTGCAACCGTGTCAGTAGAGTAGATGCAGCGGAGGTGTATTATCTGCCAGAACACACACAGCTAGTACTGAAAATAACCTAAACATATATATTGATTTTCATCTCTCTCCGAGGAAAAAAGTAATTGGAAGCTCAGTGTTGTACATTATTGATTAGTATATATCATAGGTACTTTGCAGGCTGTAAAGTTTGGATTATTCATTGGCAATTATGTTTAGGCAATTACCATTGGCAGAATATCAGATGTGCAGATTACAGTGAAACAATCGCTGCATAGATCTCTTCTGCCTCTAGACACCAGGGTGTGGATGTAACGTTCAGCGCTTCAGCTCTAGCTGAACCAGACTTCCCACCATGCCCTAACAGTGCAGTGTTCTGCTGTCAAAAATGGAGCATGGACCCCTTGTAACTCAAACATTCACGCCTGCAGAGCAGCCAGTTTCTGAAAACAGTAGCTATACCTCTTAATAATGAACTGTGGAGAGTTTAAGGGGCCAGTCACATCTATAAAGGGGTCATGAAATCATTTGGCTGCATAATTATTACGTCATGGATCCCCATGGTGTCTCTATTGGTTTTAGCATCTCAGTACATTTTTAGAATACAGTATGTGGGAATTACACATTTTTTATTAGGTTAATATATCCTGTAGGATGAATGAGAAACATATCAACTTAATAAGAGAGAAATAGGTTTTGAGTCAGTTGTGACAAAGCCTACAGATAGCCTAGTTAGAATCTAGCCAGCTTTTAAGACCACCCCTTGGTGTAAGGAGGATCATACTGCCAAATGACAGGAGAGTATTACTGTAATTTAGAAAAATAAGAATTTACTCACCGGTAATTCTATTTCTCGTAGTCCGTAGTGGATGCTGGGAACTCCGTAAGGACCATGGGGAATAGCGGGCTCCGAAGGAGGCTGGGCACTCTAGAAAGATTTAGGACTACCTGGTGTGCACTGGCTCCTCCCACTATGACCCTCCTCCAAGCCTCAGTTAGGACACCGTGCCCGGACGAGCAGACATAATAAGGAAGGATTTAGAATCCCGGGTAAGACTCTTACCAGCCACACCAATCACACCGTACAACTCGTGATACTATATCCAGTTTGACAGTATGAAAACAACTGAGCCTCTCAACAGATGGCTCAACAATAACCCTTTAGTTAACAATAACTATTTACAAGTATTGCAGACAATCCGCACTTGGGATGGGCGCCCAGCATCCACTACGGACTACGAGAAATAGAATTACCGGTGAGTAAATTCTTATTTTCTCTAACGTCCTAGTGGATGCTGGGAACTCCGTAAGGACCATGGGGATTATACCAAAGCTCCCAAACGGGCGGGAGAGTGCGGATGACTCTGTAGCACCGAATGAGAGAACTCCAGGTCCTCCTCAGCCAGGGTATCAAATTTGTAGAACTTTGCAAACGTGTTTGCCCCTGACCAAGTAGCTGCTCGGCAAAGTTGTAAAGCCGAGACGCTTCGGGCAGCCGCCCAAGATGAGCCCACCTTCCTTGTGGAATGGGCATTTACAGATTTTGGCTGTGGCATGCCTGCCACAGAATGTGCAAGCTGAATTGTACTACAAATCCAGCGAGCAATAGACTGCTTAGAAGCAGGAGCACCCAGCTTGTTGGGTGCATACAGGATAAACAGCGAGTCAGATTTTCTGACTCCAGCCGTCCTGGAAACATATATTTTCAGGGGCCTGACAACGTCTAGCAACTTGGAGTCCTCCAAATCCTTAGTAGCCGCAGGCACCACAATAGGCTGGTTCAGGTGAAACGCTGACACCACCTTAGGGAGAAACTGGGGACGAGTCCTCAATTCTGCCCTATCCATATGGAAAATCAGATAAGGGCTTTTACATGATAAAGCCGCCAATTCTGACACTCGCCTGGCTGAAGCCAAGGCCAATAACATGACCACTTTCCACGTGAGATATTTCAGATCCACGGTTTTTAGTGG
Source organism: Pseudophryne corroboree (assembly GCF_028390025.1). Lineage (NCBI taxonomy): Eukaryota > Metazoa > Chordata > Amphibia > Anura > Myobatrachidae > Pseudophryne > Pseudophryne corroboree. The sequence goes on from NC_086448.1 coordinate 217,351,918, forward strand.
CTCAAACCAATGTGATTTTAAGAAACTCAACATCACGTTGAGATCCCAAGGTGCCACGGGAGGCACAAATGGGGGCTGAATATGCAGCACTCCTTTCACAAATGTCTGAACTTCAGGTACTGAAGCTAGTTCTTTTTGAAAGAAAATCGACAGAGCCGAGATCTGTACTTTAATGGAGCCTAGTTTTAGGCCCATATTCGCTCCTGCTTGCAGGAAATGCAGAAATCGACCTAGTTGAAATTCCTCTGTTGGGGCCTTTTTGGCCTCGCACCATGCAACATATTTCCGCCATATGCGGTGATAATGCTTTGCCGTAACATCTTTCCTGGCCTTAATAAGCGTAGGAATGACTTCTTCCGGAATACCCTTTTCCTTTAGGATCCGGTGTTCAACCGCCATGCCGTCAAACGCAGCCACGGTAAGTCTTGGAACAGACAGGGCCCCCTGTTGTAGCAGGTCCTGTCTGAGCGGTAGAGGCCACGGGTCCTCTGAGAGCATCTCTTGAAGTTCCGGGTACCACGCTCGTCTTGGCCAATCCGGAACCACGAGAATGGTGTTTACTCCTCTCTTTCTTATTATTCTCAATACCTTTGGTATGAGAGGCAGAGGAGGGAACACATAAACCGACTGGTACACCCACGGTGTCACTAGAGCCTCCACAGCTATCGCCTGAGGGTCCCTTGACCTGGCGCAATATCTTTTTAACTTTTTGTTGAGGCGGGACGCCATCATGTCCACCTGTGGTTTTTCCCAACGGTTTACCAGCATCTGGAAGACTTCTGGATGAAGTCCCCACTCTCCCGGGTGGAGGTCGTGTCTGCTGAGGAAGTCTGCTTCCCAGTTGTCCACTCCCGGAATGAACACTGCTGACAGTGCTAGTACATGATTCTCCGCCCATCGGAGAATTCTTGTGGCTTCCGCCATCGCCATCCTGCTTCTTGTGCCGCCCTGTCGATTTACATGGGCGACTGCCGTGATGTTGTCTGACTGGATCAGCACCGGCTGGTGTAGGAGCAGGGATTTTGCTTGACTTAGGGCATTTTAGATGGCCCTTAGTTCCAGAATATTTATGTGAAGGGAAGTCTCCTGACTCGACCATAGTCCTTGGAAGTTTCTTCCCTGTGTGACTGCCCCCCAGCCTCGAAGGCTGGCATCCGTGGTCACCAGGACCCAGTCCTGTATGCCGAACCTGCGGCCCTCTAGAAGATGGGCACTCTGCAGCCACCACAGTAGAGACACCCTGGTTCTTGGAGACAGGGTTATCAAGCGATGCATCTGAAGATGCGATCCGGACCACTGGTCCAACAGGTCCCACTGAAAGATTCTGGCATGGAACCTGCCGAAGGGAATTGCTTCGTAAGAAGCCACCATCTTTCCCAGGACCCGCGTGCAGTGATGCACTGATACCTGTTTTGGTTTCAGGAGGTCTCTGACTAGAGATGACAACTCCCTGGCTTTCTCCTCCGGGAGAAACACTTTTTTTTGGACTGTATCCAGAATCATACCCAGGAACAGTAGCCGTGTCGTCGGAACCAGCTGTGACTTTGGAATATTCAGAATCCAGCCGTGCCAACAACTGTTCCTTGGACCTCGCTTTTATTAGGAGATCGTCCAAGTACGGGATAATTAAAACTCCCTTTTTTCGAAGGAGTATCATCATTTCCGCCATAACCTTGGTAAATACCCTCGGTGCCGTGGACAGTCCAAACGGCAGCGTCTGGAATTGGTAATGGCAATCCTGTACCACAAATCTGAGGTACTCCTGGTGAGGATGGTAAATGGGGACATGCAAGTAAGCATCCTTGATGTCCAGGGATACCATGTAATCCCCCTCGTCCAGGCTCGCAATAACCGCCCTGAGCGATTCCATCTTGAACTTGAATTTTTTTATGTATGTGTTCAAGGATTTCAAATTTAAAATGGGTCTCACCGAACCGTCCGGTTTCGGTACCACAAATAGTGTGGAATAGTAACCCCGGCCTTGTTGAAGTAGGGGTACCTTGATTATCACCTGCTGGGAATACAGCTTGTGAATTGCCGCTAGCACCGCCTCCCTGTCTGAGGGAGCAATCGGCAAGGCAGATTTTAGGAACCGGTGGGGTGGAGACGCCTCGAATTCCAGTTTGTACCCCTGAGATACTATTTGAAGGATCCAGGGATCCACCTGTGAGCGAGCCCACTGATCGCTGAAATTTTTGAGGCGGCCCCCCACCGTACCTGGCTCCGCCTGTGGAGCCCCACCGTCATGCGGCGGACTTGGAAGAAGAAGCGGGGGAGGACTTTTGCTCCTAGGAACCTGCTGTTTGTTGCAGTCTTTTTCCCCTGCCTCTGGACAGAAAAGACCCGCCTTTTCCACGCCTGTTTTTCTGGGTCCGAAAGGACTGAACCTGATAAAACGGCGCCTTCTTAGGCTGTGAGGGGACATGGGGTAAAAATGCTGACTTCCCAGACGTTGCTGTGGAAACTAGGTCTGAGAGACCATCCCCAAATAATTCCTCACCCTTATATGGTAACACTTCCATGTGCTTTTTTGAATCTGCATCTCCTGTCCACTGGCGAGTCCATAAGCCTCTCCTAGCAGAAATGGACAATGCACTTACTTTAGATGCCAATCGGCAGATTTCCCTTTGTGCATCTCTCATATATAAGACTGAGTCTTTGATATGGTCTATGGTTAGCAGGATCGTGTCTCTGTCTAGTGTGTCAATATTTTCTGACAGTTTATCTGACCACGCAGCGGCAGCACTGCACATCCAAGCTGACGCAATAGCTGGCCTAAGTATAATGCCTGTGTGTGTGTATACAGACTTCAGGATCGCCTCCTGCTTTCTATCAGCAGGTTCCTTGAGGGCGGCCGTATCCGGAGACGGTAGTGCCACCTTTTTAGACAAACGTGTGAGCGCTTTATCCACTCTAGGGGGTGTTTCCCAACGTGACCTATCCTCTGGCGGGAAAGGGAACGCCATTAGTACCTTCTTAGGAATTACCAATTTTTTATCAGGGAAAGCCAACGCTTCTTCACACACTTCATTTAATTCATCTGATGGGGGAAAAACTACGGGTAGAGCCCACGCTTCTTCACACACTTCATTTAATTCATCTGATGGGGGAAAAACTACGGGTAGTTTTTTCTCTCCAAACATAATACCCTTTTTAGTGGTACCAGTAGTTATATCAGAAATGTTTAACACCTCTTTCATTGCCTCAATCATACAGTGAATGGCCTTAGTGGGCATCAGGTTTGACTCATCGTCGTCGACACTGGCGTCAGTATCAGTGTCGACATCTGGGTCTGCTTGAGGTAGCAAGCGTTTTAGAGCCCCTGACGACCCATGCGACGCCTGGGCAGGCACGAGCTGAGAAGTCGTCTGTCCCACATTTGGCATGTCGTCGATTTTCTTATATAAGGAGTCTATACGTGCACTCATTACTTTCCATAAGCCCATCCACTCAGGTGTCTGCCCCGCAGGGGGTGACATCCCTTCTAAAGGCATCTGCTCCGCCTCCACATCATTATCCTCATCAAACCTGTCGACACAGCCGTACCGACACACCGCACACACACAAGGAATGCTCCGAATGAGGACAGGACCCACAAAAGCCCTTTGGGGGGACAGAGTGAGAGTATGCCAGCACACACCAGAGCGCTATATAATGCAGGGACTAACTGAGTTATGTCCCTTATAGCTGCTTTTTATATTATATATGTATTGCGCCCAAATTTAGTGCCCCCCCTCTTTGTTTTTACCCTGTTCTGAAGTGTAGACTGCAGGGGAGAGCCAGGGAGCTTCCTTCCAGCGGATCTGTGAAGGAGAAATGGCGCCAGTGTGTCTGAGGGAGATAGCTCCGCCCCTTTTCCGCTGCCTATTCTCCCGCTTTTTTCTGGATTCTGGCAGGGGAATTTACCACATATATAGCCTCTAGGGCTATATATTGTGGTATTTTTGCCAGCCAAGGTGTTTTTATTGCAACTCAGGGCGCGCCCCCCCCAAGCGCCCTGCACCCTCAGTGACCTGAGTGTGAAGTGTGCATGAGGAGCAATGGCGCACAGCTGCAGTGCTGTGCGCTACCTTGGTGAAGACTGATGTCTTCTGCCGCCGTTTTTCCGGACCTCTTCTTGCTTCTGGCTCTGTAAGGGGGACGGCGGCGCGGCTCCGGGACCGAACACCAAGGACTGGGCCTGCGGTCGATCCCTCTGGAGCTAATGGTGTCCAGTAGCCTAAGAAGCCCAATCCGGCTGCAAGCAGGCGAGTTCGCTTCTTCTCCCCTTAGTCCCTCGCTGCAGTGAGCCTGTTGCCAGCAGGTCTCACTGAAAATAAAAAACCTAAAACTATACTTTCTTTCTAAGGGCTCAGGAGAGCCCCTAGTGTGCATCCAACCTCGGCCGGGCACGAAATCTAACTGAGGCTTGGAGGAGGGTCATAGAGGGAGGAGCCAGTGCACACCAGGTAGTCCTAAATCTTTCTAGAGTGCCCAGCCTCCTTCGGAGCCCGCTATTCCCCATGGTCCTTACGGAGTTCCCAGCATCCACTAGGACGTTAGAGAAATACTGTTACATATAAACATAATTTGCATAACGTATGAGACCAGTTACAGTAGAATGGAGCAACTTATTGAGAACAACAGGATAGGCCACCTGTATGCTACATATCAATGTACAGCACTTGTACATACAGGTTGAGTATCCCTTATCCAAAATGCCTGGGACCAGAAGTATTTTGGATATCGGATTTTTCAGAATTTTGGAATAATTGCATACCATAATGAGATATCATGGTGATGGGACCTAAGTCTAAGCACAGAATGTATTTATGTTACATATACACCTTATACACACAGCCTGAAGGTAATTTTAGCCAATATTTTTAATAACTGTGCATTAAACAAAGTGTGTGTGTACAGTCACACAATTCATTTATGTTTCATATACACCTTATACACACAGCCTGAAGGTCATTTAATACAATATTTTTAATAACTTTATGTATTAAACAAAGATTGTGTACATTGAGCCATCAGAAAACAAAGGTTTCACTACCTCACTCTCACTCAAAAAATTCAGTATTTCGGAATATTTGGATATGGGATACTCAACCTGTAATAGCAAAAAGCTATACAACCAGTGCTCAAGTCACTTACTTTGGATGCTGCTCCACCATTGATGATAGATTTCACAAAAATACCCAGATCAGCATGGTTCTCTTTCGACCGGTTTCCCTTAACGCTGACCCCAAGCCCAGCTGACCCAGAGTCATTGAGTGGAATTTCAAATGTTAAGAATTCTCTTGTTCCATCAGGAGTAAGAACAAGATCGTCATCTTCTGTCTTCTGCAGAATGAAAGTTACAGTTCATTAAAAGACTGATCTGGAGCTAAAGTGCAAGAGCTAAATGAGATGCTATACTAGCATAACAAGAAATACAGTTGCAAGCCATGACCAACAATAAGTATAATATGCACTCACACACACAATGGTATCTCGTTACATGACCTATCGCTTTGAATTAACAATAAGAAAATATATTTACCAAAAGGAGACAAAAAAACAACAACCAACAACTGACAAATATTGCATTAATTCACAACACTATAGGGCTTCTTGCAGATGCGAAAATGATACTAAACAGGGGCAATACTTTTGGAAAATATTCACACACTGTCTGCTATAAACTACAGATGCAGAAAACATCAGTTCAAATTCAGTAATAATTGCTCAATTTCCAAATCACACGTTCCAAGATAGGGGAATTCATGAGTGAAATGTGAAATTTCCTCTCTATTTACCTTTATGAAATGGTGTGATTTTGTGATTCTGTTCAGCAAATTGAAAGTGAAAGAAAACTACCATGGTAGTCGAACAGATATTTTATACACATACACGTTTTACATACACACACATACATATATATATATATATATATATATATATATATATACACATATATATATATACAGTGTTCGCAAATACGCACTATAGCGCGTATTTTACCCGACAATTGACTGTGGTGACTCAAAAAAAAAAACCGCAGGGTCCCACAGGACGCGCTCTGACCAATCAGCAGCGCTGTCCTGTGCTGTCAGTCACTTTAACTCTCCAATGGCAGAGGAAGGGGAGGAGACCATGGAGCGTGTGATCTCCCGCCTTCCCCTCTCTGCTCTGCACGGGACCCGTAACATCCAGCCCGCCGTATGTGGCAGGGGGCTGTCCACTCCGGCCGGGCATGAAGCTCTGCCACATCGGTTATCCGCAGGAGCCAGCGAAGGAAGCCATTTGCTGGGATCAAGACGGGGGAAGATGCAGCGGTAGGTGGCGGGACAGCAGGTGGCTGAGGGTGTGTGCTCTTGTGTGATAGAAAAGTGATGCGTGAGGGGATGATCGCTCCTTGTCAGCAGCTTGGCGGGATGGTCAGGGCAGTGCTGGCAGTGGCGTCTCCCTTGTGTGTGCCGGCCGGTAACAGCCATTCCCCTGACAGTACATGCATTACAGTACATGGGGGCAGTGTGGAGGAGGCCAGGCAGCGGGTCTCATGTGTCAGCGGTTGTAGATCATCGTGTCATTCAAGCTAGTATATAGTGTATTGTATAAGGTTTAAAGGCAATGTTTATCTTATGTTAACTCTTGACTGCATTTTCGTCCAAAAAAAGAGGTGATTACTGCAGATCAGTATGTTTTGAATGCAGTCCGTGGCCAGTGAGTCAAGCAGGTGGTGGCTGGGCTTGCTGTGGAAGGGGGGGGGGTTCCCGTGGCATCTGGGGACGACGACGACTGAGGGTCTGAGGTGATGGCTGCAACTTGTAAGTGCTGTACCCGGTGCAAAGTGTATAACGTGCTGTACCCGGTGCAAAGTGTATAAAGTGCTGTACCCGGTGCAAAGTGTATAACGTGCTGTACCCGGTGCAAAGTGTATAACGTGCTGTACCCGGTGCAAAGTGTATAACGTGCTGTACCCGGTGCAAAGTGTATAACGTGCTGTACCCGGTGCAAAGTGTATAAAGTGCTGTACCCGGTGCAAAGTGTATAACGTGCTGTACCCGGTGCAAAGTGTATAACGTGCTGTACCCGGCGCAATGTGTATAACGTGCTGTACCCGGCGCAATGTGTATAACGTGTTCTACCTGGTGCAAAGTGTATGACGTGCTGTTCCTGGTGCAAAGTGTATGACGTGCTGTTCCTGGTGCAAAGTGTATGACGTGCTGTACGTGGTGCAAAATGTATAACGTGCTGTTCCTGGTGCAAAGTGTATGACGTGCTCTACCTGGCGCAGTGTGCATAGGAGGTTCTACCTGGTGCAATGTGTATAAGCGGCACTACTGTGTGGTGTTATGTGAATTGACACTATTATGTGGTCACGCCCCTTCCCTATGAAGCCACACCCTAAATTTTGCTGCGCGCCTACGGCGCGCACTACCTATGCTTTAGGGTCTGAGTGGTGGAACACCAATTCACTTTCTGCCTAAGGGCACCAAAATGTCTAGTTACAACTCTGGTGCAGGGTGTCCTGCATGCTACACAGCCCAGCAGCACTGTCACCCCCATCCCCCCATCTTGCAACACTTTTGTAGTGTCCAAACAAGATTAAAATTAATAAGAACCTTCATTCCGATGGGACCCATAAAAAGACCGGTAGGACCCCAATTTTTAAAAGTGAAGGGTCCCTGGGACCCACTTTTTTTTTGGCTCAGCGCGATCACTGATATATATATATATATATATATGTATACATACATACACACATATTACACATGCACACTATATAGAAACATTATACATGCATGCAAATTATATATATTTAAAGTATGTGTATATATATATATATATATATATATATATATATATATATATACACACACATATACACTGTTAGTTTGGCATCCACTTTATCTGGCTAATTCTGCCATGATGGCTAAAACTAGCATTGTAGTAAGGATAGCATTAAAAATGGGCAATGTACAAAGAGAACCCAACTGGCATTAAGTGAGGGATGCATTATAGAGGAATGCCACTATATTAATTAATGTCTCATAAATCCTATTCTTAGCTAACACCTCTCTTTCAGTTACAGTTCTCTCCTTCAAATGTCCCTTATTGTATTTGCATTCTGTTACATCGTGTTCATCTTGGAAAATGTTTCTCGGAAGGCGACGCTATAACTGCTCTGACTTCTCCTCTGACCGGCATACGCCTCTAGCACACAGACACTCTAATACTCTGCCTGATGCTTCAGAACTGCATTTGTCAACTTAAAAACATAAGCACTGCTTGCACGCACAAGGTTTGCTATGTTGGAGCTCTTGAACCGAAAATTAAGTTCATATGCATTAAAAGTTAGAGTTGGTGGAAAGTAGACCGCTCATACCGTAAACTGTATAGGAATACATGTTGATATTTATTTACAGGTGAATTTAAAACACAAAAACTATAGAAATATAAAACGATACCTCAACTAATCTACATAAAAACTGTTAAAAGGTAACGTTAACTAGAGTATCATGTTGAAATGAATTGGACCATTTTTGAAGAATTCAAATTTATGTTATTTTTGTTAACTGTAAAGTTTTGTTACTGAATCTTCCCTCCTCTGAACCCACATAACGTGTGAAAACAACCAGTGAAGAATGACACCTTTTATACACAATGTTATAGCTTACCACTTTGTAGACCTAGTTGTCTAGCAAGTCCTTGATGCAGCAACCTACAGGCGACCCAGCCCTGTAGGTTAACATTGGCTGCAGTCACTATGTCAACAATCAATGTCATTATCACAATGTCGACACTTATGATGGACCATGTCAACATGTGAGATATTGACTTTCTGCTGGAATCAAAATGGTTAGGGTTAGGCTGTGGTACCGAAGTGTTAGGGATAGGGAAGGCACTAAAAGGATTGTTTTGGTTAGGCTGGGGGATGGGAGGGTTAAAGTTAAGGATTTAGGGGTCAGCATTACGTGTTGCCGCTACTGCTGGATGACTGCCGAAAGCAGTGTTAATTAAAATTGAGAAGGATGTTTAATTTAGTTTTAGTTGCTTACTTAAAACTGTATTTGATTCAAAATCCCATTTTAGTCTTTTTTTTTTTTTTTTTTTTGGTGTGGGGTGGGGGTTGTTTTAGTCTACATTTACTCAGTGGATCTCTGTTTTCGTTTTAGTCTAGTTTTAGTCCTTGTTTTAGTCGTAACTTGTGCAAACAGTTTAATGATAGTGTAATGGATTTTGCTAAAGAACATTTCTCTAAAATTCTCTTGAGACGTTTGCATATCTGTGACTGTATTTAGTAGTAATCTGTAACTATGTATTTAGTAGTCTAGTCTCAGTAGGCTGAGAATGTGTTACATACAGAGTCTGACTTACCAGAGTACTCACAAATATCATATACAAATCAATGCCTTAAGTTTGCTAGAACAAACAATTGCAATACACAATCATATTTCCTTCACAGCAGGTCATTTAATTTCTAACAAATATCTAGAACACATAGTTGTTCTTTCAAAATGTAAAACCCTACTTCCAGTGTTAATTTTGACAAGGATTTTAAAATTAGATTTAGTCAAGGCTTTAGTCAGTGGATCAGTTTTCATTTCAGTTATGAACTAAAAATGCTGTCACCGATTACTTTTTGCCAAAATTTTCATTGACAAAATTAACACTGGCATCACTTGACCGCTGGACACAGAAGACACTGCAGAAGTCAACAGGGATCGCTGTTCTGGGACACATTGTTTTGTTGACATTGTAATCATGTCAGCATTTCATCTGTGTCACCATGGTGCATGTCGACATTCTCATGTCAATATTATGAATATGGAAAAAAACCCAGTTTAGAAAAAAAAGAATAGGAGATCAGCAGCACCGGTGGTGTTCTCCACAGCTTTAGAAAGGTCCTTGGTGAGTACCAGCTCCTGGAATGGGGCTTGTGACAGGGTGTCCTCATGGATCAGAGTCCAGCTTGGAGGTGACACTAGACCTCAGTGACAGAGCCCGGGAAGTTTGGGTGGAAGAATAGATCTACAAGAAGTGGTGAGTTTGAGTGGGAGAATAGATCTACAAGAAGATGTGGGACTGCAGCCAAGAGGGATCTCCAGTCCCCTGGTTGGCACATGGACACACAGATGGGCACATTCGCATTTCCAGGTGACCCTGAAAAAGACACGGGGTTCAGGCATTTATACTGAAAGAAATGAAGTTTAAAATGAGGACTAGAAGCCAAAGAAATTCTTAGAATAGTTAATTGAGAAAATATACCCAAACGATTATTTGAACCTAATTATTTCTGTTACTGTATGCTTGTCTACGCGCACTGTTGTTATTGGGAACACACTTTAATCTGACACCATTCTGTCAAACTACCCAGCAATGCTAATGTAGTGATTATTCAGGAAGGAAGCTTTGTGTGGACCTGAAGCTTAGTGAAGGCAGTGATTAACCTCCTACAAATGAGGACTGAAATAAAAATAAGATTTTAAACCTACCGGTAAATCTATTTCTCCTAGTCCGTAGAGGATGCTGGGGACTCCGTAAGGACCATGGGGTATAGACGGGCTCCGCAGGAGATAGGGCACCTAAAAAGAACTTGGACTATGGGTGTGCACTGGCTCCTCCCTATATGCCCCTCCTCCAGACCTCAGTTAGAGAACTGTGCCCAGAGGAGATGGACAATACAAGGCAGGATTTAGCAATCCAAGGGCAAGATTCACACCAGCCCACACCAATCATACCATGTAACCTGGAACCTACATAACCAGTTAACAGTATGAACCAAAAACAACAGTAACGGTCCAAGACCGATGTCAACTGCAACATAACCCTTATGTAAGCAACAACTATATACAAGTCTTGCAGAGTTTCCGCACTGGGACGGGCGCCCAGCATCCTCTACGGACTAGGAGAAATAGATTTACCGGTAGGTTTAAAATCTTATTTTCTCTTACGTCCTAGAGGATGCTGGGGACTCCGTAAGGACCATGGGGTTTATACCAAAGCATCCAATCGGGCGGGAGAGTGCGGATGACTCTGCAGCACCGAATGAGCAAACGCTAGGTCCTCATCAGCCAGGGTATAAACTTGTAGAATTTAGCAAAAGTGTTTGATCCCGACCACGTCGCCGCTCTGCAAAGTTGTAAAGCCGAGACGCCTCAGGCAGCCGCCCAAGAAGAGCCCACCTTCCTAGTGGAATGGGCCTTAACCGAATTTGGTACCGGCAATCCAGCCGTAGAGTGAGCCTGCTGAATCGTATTAGAGATCCAGCGAGCAATAGTCTGCTTTGAAGCAGGCGCGCCAATCTTATTGGCCGCATACAGGACAAACAAAGCCTCTGTTTTCCTAATTTTAGCCGTACTGGCTACATAAATTTTTAAGGCCCTGACTACGTCCAGGGATCTGGAATCCTCCAGGTCACCAGTAGCCACAGGCACCACAATAGGTTGATTCATATGGAACGACGAAACCACTTTAGGTAAAAATTGCGGAAGTGGCCTCAATTCAGCTCGATCCACATGAAAAATCAAGTAGGGGCTCTTGTGTGATAGAGCCGCCAATTCTGACACTCGCCTTGCTGATGCTAAGGTCAACAACATTACCACCTTCCAGGTAAGAAATTTCAACTCAACCTTGTTAAGCGGTTCAAACCAGTGTGATTTTAGGAACTGCAACACCACGTTCAGGTCCCATGGCGCCACTGGAGGCACAAAAGGGGGCTGTATGTGCAGTACTCCCTTTACAAACGTCTGGACTTCTGGAAGAGAAGCCAATTCCTTCTGAAAGAAAATCGAGAGGGCCAAAATCTGTACCTTAACCGAGCCTAATTTCAGGCCCATATCCACTCCTGTCTGTAGGAAGTGGAGAAGACGACCCAAATGAAAATCTTCCGTAGGTGCATTCTTGGTCTCACACCAAGACACATACTTTCGCCAGATACAGTGATAATGTTTTATCGTCACCTCCTTCCTAGCCTTTATTAAAGTAGGGATGACCTCTTCCGGAATCCCCTTTTTTGCTAGGATTCGGCGTTCAACCGCCATGCCGTCAAACGTAACCGCGGTAAGTCTTGAAATACACAGGGCCCCTGCTGCAACAGGTCTTCCCTCAGAGGAAGAGGCCAGGGGTCTCCTGTGAGCATCTCTTGTAGATCCGAGTACCAAGCCCTTCGAGGCCAGTCTGGGACTACGAGTATCGTCTGTACTCTTCTTCGTCTTATGATCCTCAACACTTTAGTGATGAAAGGAAGAGGAGAGAACACGTAGACCGAGTCGAACACCCACGGTGTTACCAGTGCGTCTACTGCTACTGCCTGAGGGTCCCGAGACCTGGCGCAATACCTCCGAAGTTTTTTGTTGAGGCGTGACGCCATCATGTCTATTTGAGGAGTTCCCCAAAGACGTGTTACGTCTGCAAAGACTTTTTGATGAAGTCCCCACTCTCCTGGATGGAGATCGTGTCTGCTGAGGAAGTCTGCTTCCCAGTTGTCCACTCCCGGAATGAAGACAGCCGACAGAGCGCTTACATGATTTTCCGCCCAGCGAAGGATCCTTGTGGCTTCCGCCATCGCGACTCTGCTACTTGTCCAGCCTTGGCGGTTCACATGAGCCACTGCTGTGACATTGTCTGATTGAATCAGAACCGGAAGGTTTCGAAGAAAACTCTCCGCTTGTCGAAGGCCGTTGTAAATTGCCCTGAGTTCCAACACATTGATGTGTAGACAGCACTCCTGGTTTGACCAAATACCCTGAAAAGTCCTTCCCTGTGTGACCGCTCCCCATCCTCGGAGGCTCGCGTCCGTGGTAACCAGGATCCAGTCCTGAATCCCGAACCTGTGACCCTCCAGCAGGTGAGCACTTTGCAACCACCACAGGAGGGACACTCTGGTTCCTGGGGACAGAGTTATTTTCCGATGTAAATGCAGATGGGACCCGGACCACTTGTCCAGAAGGTCCCATTGAAAAGTCCTTGCATGGAACCTTCCGAAGGGAATGGCCTCGTAGGCCGCCACCATTTTCCCCAGAACTCGAGTGCATTGGTGAACTGACACCCTTTTCGGTTTTAGCAGGTCTCTGACCATGTTCTGGATGTCTTGGGCTTTCTCTATTGGGAGGAAGACCTTCATTTGTTCCGTATCCAGTATCATACCTAGGAACGGTAGTCCAATTGTCGGAATCAACTGTGACTTTGGTAGATTTAGAATCCAACCGTGTTGCTGGAGCACTCTCAGAGAGAGCGCCACACTGCTCAGCAATTTCTCTCTTGATCTCGCTTTTATCAGGAGATCGTCCAAGTATGGGATAATTGTGCCCCCCATGCTTGCGCAGGACCACCATCATTTCCGCCATTATCTTGGTGAAAATCCTCGGGGCCGTGGAAAGTCCAAACGGCAACGTCTGAAATTGGTAATGACAATCCTGTACAGCGAATCTAAGGTATTGCTGATGAGGGGCATATATGGGGACATGAAGGTACGCATCCTTTATGTCCAGAGACTCCATAAACTCCCCCTCCTCCATGTTGGCTATTATCGCCCTGAGTGATTCCATTTTGAATTTGAATCTTTTTATGTACAGGTTTAGTGATTTCAGATTCAAAATCGGTCTGACCGAACCATCCGGTTTCGGGACAACAAATAGGGCTAAGTAGTAACCTCTTCCCTGCTGGTGAAGGGGAACCTTGATTATCACTTGCTGTATAAACAGCGTTTGAATTGCAGCTAACACTACATCCCTGTCCGATGTGGAAGCTGGTAGGGCCGATTTGAAAAATCGGCACGGGGGCACCTCCTCGAATTCCAATTTGTAACCCTGGGAAACTATTTCCAACACCCAGGGATTCAGGTCCGAACTGACCCAGGCCTGACTGAAAAGTCGAAGACGTGCCTCCACCGGTGCGGACTCCCTCAGGGGAGCCCCAGCGTCATGCTGTGGGTTTTGGAGCAGCCGGGGAGGACTTTTGTTCCTGGGCACCTGCCGAAGCAGGTGCTCTCTTGCCTCTGCCCTTACCTCTGGCGAGGAAAGAGGATCCCCGACCTCTTTTGGACTTGTGCGACCGAAAGGACTGCATCTGATAGGGTGTTACTTTCTTTTCCTGTTGGGAAATATATGGTAAAAATTTTTGATTTACCTGCTGTAGCTGTGGAAACCAGGTCCGTCAGCCCATCCCCAAACAATACATCCCCCTTATAGCGTAGTACTTCCATATGTTTCTTGGAATCCGCATCACCCGTCCATTGGCGAGTCCGTAAGGATCTTATCGCTGAGATAGACATGGCATTGGCCCTAGAAGCTAGCAATCCAATGTCCCTTTGAGCATCCCTCATAAATAAGACTGCGTCTTTTATATGGCCTAGAGTTAGGAATATAGTATCCTTATCCATAGTATCAAATTGATCTGTCAGCTCATCTGTCCAAGCTGCAATTGCGCTACACACCCATGCCAACGCAATCGTCGGTCTTAGCACAGCACCCGTATGAGAATAAATACCCTTTAAGGTAGTTTCTTGCCTGCGATCTGCTGGGTCTTTAAGGGCCGCTGTGTCAGGAGACGGTAGCGCCACTTTCTTGGATAAGCGCGTCAGGGCCTTGTCCACAGTGGGGGGTGATTCCCAAACTCCCTGTCCTGCTTAGGGAAAGGGTATGCCATAAAAATTCTTTTGGGGATCTGCGGTCTCTTATCCGGAGTCTCCCAAGCTTTTCCAAAGAACTCATTTAATTCATGAGATGTGGGAAGATTTATAATCTGTTTCTTTTTCTTAAACATGTGTACCCTTGTGTCGGGGACTGAGGTCCACAATATGCAACACATCCCTTATTGCCACAATCATACACTGAATAGTTTTAGTCACCTTAGGGTGCAATTTTACTTCGTCATAGTCGACACTGGAATCAGAATCCGTGTCGGTAGTAGTGTCTTGTGTTAAGGGACGCTTTTGAGACCTCGACGGGCCCTGTGAGTCGTTCCAATCTGAGGATTGAACGCCTGATGTCCCCCCCCTAAACCAGCCTTATCAAGCCTTTTTATGTAAAGATGCCACACTTGCATGCAACGTATGCCACATGTCCATCCAATCTGGAGTCGGCACAACCGACGGGGACACACCACTCATTTGCTCCACCTCCTCCTTGGAGAAGCCTTCCGCCTCAGACATGTCGACACACACGTACCGACACCCCCCACACACAGGGAGCTACCTATAAGGGGACAAAACCCCAACCAGGCAGTTAGGAGAGACAGAGAGATAGAGTATGCCAGCACACACCCAGCGCTTAAAAACACTGGAATATATGACCAGATAGCGCTATTATATGTTTCTAATTGTAATCTCCACTCACTTCGTCGCCAAAGTGCCCCCCTCCTCCTTTTCCCAACCTGTGAAGCTCAGCAGGGGAGAGAACAGGGAGCCAGCGTTTTCTCATGCAGCCTCTGTGGAGAAAATGGCGCTGGTTAGTGCTGAGGATCAAGCCTCGCCCACCCGACGGCGGGCTTCGGTCCCTTCATCATATACTAATAAAATGGCGGGGGTCCGCGGATTTGCTGTCCCACAGCCTAATCCATCGTATTTATGGCCAAATCGAGGTTTAGTGCTGCCCAGGGCGCACCCCCCCCTGCGCCCTGCATCCTTCAGTGCCTGCTTTGTGTGTGTGACTGGGAGCAATGGCGCGCAGCTTACCGCTGCGCGCTTACCTCATGAAGATCTGATGTCTTCTGCCGCCTGAAGTCTTTTCCTCAATACTCACCCGGCTTCTATCTTTGACATCTGTGAGGAGGACGGCGACGCGGCTCCGGGACGAACCCCAGGTGAGACCTGTGTTCCGACTCCCTCTGGAGCTAATGGTGTCCAGTAGCCTAGAAGCAGTGCCCAACTTTACAAGCCAGCTCTGCTTCTCTCTCCTCGGTCCCACGATGCAGGGAGCCTGTTGCCAACAGGACTCCCTGAAAATAAAAAACCTAACAAAATTCTTTTTCCACAGAAAACTCTGGAGAGCTCTCTGCAGTGCACCCATTCTCCTCTGGGCACAAGATCTAACTGAGGTCTGGAGGAGGGGCATAGAGGGAGGAGCCAGTGCACACCCATAGTCAAAGTTCTTTTTAGGTGCCCTATCTCCTGCGGAGCCCGTCTATACCCCATGGTCCTTACGGAGTCCCCAGCATCCTCTAGGACGTAAGAGAAAGTTTGATCAAAGAAGTCAAAAAAATCAGTCAAACGGCCATTAAATACATTGGGGTTTTTTTTACACTTGAAGTAGAAATACAAACAGCCAAACTCTAATCGTTCAACGTCCGCACAGATCTCCTCCACTATCCCTTTTACATTCTATTGAACCTAAATACGAATGAGAAGATCAGTGGCCGTTTAAAGCTTGGCATACACATGCAGATAAAATGCCTTTCAGGCATACAGCATTTTACCTGGCACAAACTAAGAACTAAATCTAGGTGCAACCAACACATAAAAACAATTTGCGGTTTGTGTTATTAAATGCAGCGCCCCAGTTAATTATTCTGGATTACCCAAGATATACAAACTAACAAGAAAAGGTGAGGTCATTATCCGCTGAGGAAACCATCACACATAGAAAAAATGGTCGGGGCAACAAAAAAAGGACTTTAACCTGTCACTTCATCACATTTACCACACCTTGACCAACCTGATTAGGTCCAATGACCTTGCCCTAGTTTTAATGGAGACCTGCTTGTGGGGAATAGCAGCAAGAAAAGCATACAGTACATTCACTAGCTTAAACCAACGGCTGAGAACATTTGTCTGGCGATTAAAACACTATCTGCCACCTTTCCAAGAAACAGCTTGAGAGCTGCCAGCATGGCCAACACTGCTGCTTTACAGCACATCATTCTTCCACTGCTGGGTGGCTTACATGGAGCAGCACTAGTAGGCAAGACTGTACGTCTGCCCAAACAACATCATTGCGGGACTGGACCTTTTAACTCTCATGGTGAAAGTGACATTGGATTGTCTAGCAGTTGCTGTTTGCAGTGACACGTTCGATATTTAGTCTTCATCAATTTTTATTGATTGCACAGTGTATTATTGTGTGCGCATTACCGACTAGGTGGATGTTTCATTAATTCATAAAACAAATACTTATTAATTACAGTCTTTGTTATATATATATATATATATATATCACACACACACACACACATATACAGGCATCCCCATTGGTGACGATTTCTTACCTCGCCTTTTTATTTTATCTGGCAGCCTGTAATCCAGCAGATATCGTTCACTGTAATATATCTCCCATTATACTGGCCAAGATATCTAGGTTCCTCCATGGGGGAGGATACATTTCCCCGTTCCTCACCGTGAAGGAACAGGGGAAATGTCCAAATGGCTGCAGCATGGCAAACACTGCTGGATGTGTCCAACTTTCAACTTAGAAAATACTGCATCGGACAGACATGCTGAACAATCTGGCATGCTCGATCAATACCTTCAGGAAATCTACTTTTATCGAGCGGATTGGCCAGATAATTGTAATGTGTATGAGACATCTAAATCGATCAAGATTCTCCAAACGCCGAAGGATCCAGAAACATTTTAATGGTCTTAGGATTTTAATACTAAAAAGCAGGAAATTGGAATGCAAGTATTATATTACAACTTTAACCAAAGGTTAAATAGTCGTCAGCAAAGTCATTAAAAGGGCCATTTACAGATGTGTACTCTTACATCCTTGCTGCAGTCACGCTAAGAACCCCTTGAAGTCGCGACATGCCTTGGTGGGACTCTGTAGCAGTGTCTTTTTTTTGCATTTATTCTGCGAAAAAAATGCGTCTTAGATGCAAAGAAATGTAATAGGACGCACAAGCAGCTTCTACTGATTAAAAGATATGCAGCATGCTACTCACATGGCATGGTTATGTGTAATGCGACTTGTAGCGCACAAAGCAAAGATGTAAGAGGTCACATCTATAGATAGAACCGTATGTTGTCAAGAGCCATGACACATGGGTATGTAAATATTTAATCAGGAGGGTGTGTGTTGGGGAGTTTAAAAAGTAAAAAAGAAGTTGCAGATATCCTTAATTTTACATTTAACATTGAGTCCTGTTGGAGAAAGAGTGCTATATAAATACAATTATTATTATTATCTTTTACCAATAAAAACACAATGTTTAAAAGTGTGGCTGTTACTACAAATACCAGCACTAATTTTGTAATCGGCTAACAGGCTATCAATCAAATTCTCAGTTTCAAGAAGCAAAATCCTTCCACCCCCTATCTTATATCTCCCCAACTCCCTACTTACATATGCATTAACTATCCAAGCTATTAGGTCTGTCCCATGTTTCATTCAAAACATTTACTTGACACAAAGGTCATTCAAAATGACTTCAGCTGATTGAAGGCGCCCATGTATATAATTTCTAATAAAGAACTTATGAATGATAAAATAGGCTGAATACGTTTCCTTTAATGTGAAGTGTAACGCGAAGGTGACTGTGCAGCAAGTTGCTTTCTATACACTGAGGCGTTCATATGTAGCTATAAGAAGATGCAGTGCTTGATCAGTTACATGAGGAGAAACCCACAAACACAAGGTGCCAATCATTTCTGTAAGGCTTCTTATAGGGGCTGATGTATTTCTTTATATGGAAATTGGTGTCCATGTAAGCAAGCCACAAGTCACATAACCTATAAAGTGGCCAAAGCTAATGTTAAGGAAATAAACTCTGTGGGGCTGATTTGGATTCGGACAGATCTCATTGCACGGATGCATACAACAAGGTTTAGCATACAATGCATGCACAGATGTGATTTAACACATTTTCAGCTCTTCATACAATTCTTAGTTTGACAGATCCTAAAGATGTCCATATTGGCTGTGGACATAAAACCAGTGGGGGAGGGGCTTCCTGCTTGGAACTGCATGGATTCTCGATATTAGCATAAGGCACTTAATCAGGCTACAGTGGCATCCCACAAATGCAGCCACTTTGTGTCCGACTCAGCCCCTGGGTATGGAAATAAATCATTTCTTAAGATGCCCACACAGCCTGCCCTGTCCAGAGGCATAAATGACACAGATGCCCAAAACTGATAGAAGTATTATGGAGTGTGGTGGAAAATGCAGCCTGTGCATGCAGTCATCTAGCTGGACACGATATAGATGGAAATCACTTGGGCCGATTTGGTGAAACACATGGCAAATCTAGGATTTACTAGACTCATACCAAGGACGCAACAAGTACTTTTCCTTTCGTAGTTAAGTTTCCTGTAACATTGTGCACACAGGCATAGACAGTATATTTATTGCCTGGATCAATTGGATCAATGATCCTTATCATCAGGTCTATTTGTGCTCAGTTCACCACCAGGTAACGGAAGTGGAGCTCAGACTCTCACGTGTGGCTGAAACAAGAGATTCACTTAAAAATGTATTTTAGAGCGGTAAAGCAGCACAGAGAGACAAGTCAACAAAAGAAGAATTAATGAAAAGGAAGTAAATAAAAATTAGATATAAAAGACAAAAAAATATAGCATGCATTAAAGAAATATGAACAACAAACTAATAACAATAAAACTTTTTGTATTTAGCACAGTGGCAACTATTGCTTTTCTATATAAACTTTTGTCCGTATTAATATAAACAGTGTCTATATATATAATAGCTGGTTATCGCTGTTCATTACGTGCTCACACTATCAAAACAAGAAGAGAAAAAATAAAAATAAATACGATCTGAAATACAGGTCTCGGCAGCTGATCGCTCCTGAATGGAGAAACAATAGAATAGCTCCGTTGGGCGCCATCTACTGGCTAGCGGCGCAGCAAACAACTGAATCTCACCCAAAGGGTAGTATTCAAATGATATATCACGCCCAATCTCCTTTCTGAAGTGATCCCCGTTATTGCGCATATTGCGCCCATAGTAATCAGGTTTAGCTGCGTAAAGGGTTGGGAGCCCATGCTACCCTAGGGGTAGCGAGCTGAAATGATTATACTATGCCCGTCGGCAGAAACAGAACGGGTGTGGAAGGGGGTGAAAAGAATTGAATACTGCCCATAGTGTCTAATTCAGAGATGTATGAAAACCTGATTGCTTACATACTGTACATCTTCAATGTTTGTCGAGCTGCACATGCTTAGATCTGTGGGGGTAATTCAGATCTGATCGCTGCTGTGCATTTTCGCACAGAAGGCGATCAGATCCCAACAGCGCATGCACCGCACTGCTCACGCTCGTCGGACAACAGCAACAGGCATCGGCGGCCAGCGACGGGATAGTGCGAAAAAGCTGATCACACGGGCATTTGCAAGGTGATTGACAGGAGGAGACCATTTATGGGTGGCAACTGAGCATTTACACGGAGTGTCCGGAAAAAAGCAGGCGTTACCAAGCGTTTTCAGGGAGGGTGTCAGACGTCAGATCCGGCCCCGATTAGCCCAATTCTATCGCACTGTAGGAGTAAGTCCTGGGCTGCGCACAGACTGCACACACTGGGTTTTAGCAGCTCAGCTACACATGCGATCGCACACTTCCATGATGAAAATACACCCCCCCTGTAGGCGGCGACTATCTGTAAGCAGGACAGCAAAAACTGAAGCCCCGCAATCAGATCTGAATTACCCCCTGTGTCTTTGACAATGATTACAGCGCCCCCTTAGCTGCTGTGGTGTTTTGGGGTGGGAAAGGAGTGGCAACAGCCAGTGTTACAGAAAACTTGGCGTGTTGGCTACAATTTCTGGGGATGCTAAAGGCCAGTGGCTGTGGTATTGATCATGGAAATGGCTTGGTCAGGGCAGGAGAAGGTGACAATAGGAGATAGAAGAGAAACAAGCAGAGAGGAAGATAGAAACACATAATGACACCAGAAACATTGACATTTCCATGAGTGTTCGCATTTGGGTTAGGAACAGAATGACAAACATGTCAACATGTTCAATGCTGGCATGTTGACATTACATCCCTCCCAACTGTACCGATTCCAGAGGGATAGGGGCAGTTGGGGGAGCCTTTGATCACCCGATACTCTACAAGGCAAGGACGGATCTGTGAATAGATGCTGTACACACGCGCATGGCATCTATTCAGTGCAGGGATGCTGGGCACCCCCCCAAAACAATGGAAAACGGATACACAGAGTGAGGCCACACCAACTAGGCAGAAGCCACGCCCTCTCCCTCCCAAGACCATTCCCCTTTTCGGGTCACGTACAAGGGTCCCGACTACTTAAATTGAAAAGTTGGGAGGTATGCATTAACGTTAAAAAATTAGGCATATATACGGATGCCACTTTTTATTAATTACATAACCTGTGTAGTCTCCATCAGCGGAATACATTAGGTATAACTCTTAGGCTTACTATGGTATTTTGCTGTACATTAACCTAGTACTGGCCTGGTGACCAAGATGTTATATGTCATACTAACCAGGAAGGAGATAGGCAGATTTATCTATTTTTCTATATGGGAGTCAATCTTAATGCAACGTGTCATTTCAACGGGACTTCCAGAAACATATTCCAGGACAATATTACACTGTGTGTGTTGTATTTACCACACTGAATTCTGATTACTGCCAAGGCTTTGTAGAAGGAGAATGTTAATTTCCTTCATATGCCAGATAACTCTTATTGAACCCGATTTGCACATATACATTGAAATTCATTATTCCCATTATCTACGTTAATAAAACACATCTGGGGAGGATTGTTTGGCAGCTGCTGTGAAACATCACTTGCCAAATTTCAATTTCTTTTCAAGAGAGTTTAAAAAGTTTAGACTGCCTCCTAAGCTATTAGGAAAACTTTTTCTTGCTTGGGCACCATTTTACAAGAAACTCCTGAAAATGATTTTAAGTTGCACCCATTGTTCACACACAGACTACCAGCACTTCATGCCTCATACTTCATGCTTATAGGGGATTGGCTATGGCGTAACCAATCCCCTATTTAACTGACAGACTGATTATCGGTTCAACACACAAAATGGTTGCCACTAATGTGTGTACATGTTGGGTATATGTTAACATGTTGCAATGAACTACTTAAAAAAAAAAAAAAAAATACTTAAGTGACAAAACTTCTGCCATATTATCTTACAGACTTAGCCCAATACTTCAAAGATGACTCAGAGTTCATTTCTATGTGAACTTGAAACAGACAAGCCAGCAAAGGGTATTTTCAAAGAAATAAAATTTATAGCATGTGATTTTCATCTTGTAAGAGAATCAAAGCTACCTGGAAAGGAATCAAATAACCACATCCATATGTCTTATTATTTGGCTTTCTTAACAAAAGTCACTAGGCGTCTCCTTTAATAGTTATCCGGCGCACGTTCTCAATCACACTGTTCCAGCGTGCTGAGGGGACAGGCTAGCGTCAACATCCTGAATAGGCTCAAACAATAGCTACAAATGTGCATGCAACATCAAGGGTGAGCAGTGTGTTTTTATAGGACAGCATTAGCTAATTAAAAAGTGCACACGCAGAGTCTCCTGCAGAACCTGGAACATTTTCCAGACAGACAATTGTTAATTTTTTTTTTTTTATTCCCAAGAAACTATTTTTCTCTTTTGGAGATTTTCGGCCATCTGAAAAAATTAGATTAAGTTACACTTACAATATTATATTTTGTTTACTTTAGAAATTGAAAATAAATGCAATTACCATTTCCAGAAAAGAAAATGATCTCAAATTTCTTTTAAAAACTGCTTTTCCATTCTATCATCCCTCGCGTATTTCCATGCGTGATGGGGGTGGAAGTTTAAATTTACAGAGAAAACATTGTGGGAAGATGAGTGCCCAGAAGTGACGGCATAATCTGCTTATTTCTGCTTTTATGGCAATTTATGATTTCAGACAACCAAAACTGCAAGGGGTTGGGAATGTCCAGGTGGTTCTTTTGGAAAATATTTTAAGAGGCCAAAGACATAATACGAGACAGCAGATTTGTAACTTATAGAAAATACAGATACTGTAAATCCATTAACAGAAAAGCCTGAGACCTGTAGCATCCTTAATAGACTTCCACACGTTAAATAGAGAAATATGGTCATAATATCATTATTCTAATACTGAAATCCTTACAATGCTATTCTGTGCTGATGGGAGCCACAGTTCCTTCAGCCATCAAATCCTAAGTATTCCCACTTGCCAACCCCACATTAAGACACATCCATGTCACATACGCAGCCCTATTTTCACTTACAGTCACAAGAGGGATGCTTTACTCATGAACAGCACACAAAACTCCTGAAGTAGTCAGTGCTGCTGTGTCCAAGCCAATCTAACTAGCTACATTATTGCTAGCCATTTCAATACCAGAGACATGCAGATGATCAGGAGATGAGATAAGATAACAAAATGCTGTCTTTTCCTATAGCACAGCAGAGTAGGGCCCAGAGCTGCACGGGTGGCGCCAATAAGAGGCGCAGTCTCCGAGAGGCCTTGATGTGCCTCCCATCACCTAGGCCAGTATCAGCTACTACCCCTGTAGTTACAAAATGTATGTTTTTTTCTGTTTTTCTGATAACAGAGATTATTCTGTGTTTAAGAACCAGAGCATTAACCACTTTCACATTGTCCTCAATTTAACAGCTTTGAGCCCTACATGGAGACCGCTTTGTATACCAATCAATCTTTACCGCTTATGTCTCTGTTCTTGCATGTGCATAATTGAGATTGCTAATGGTAATCATAACTTCTATGAGGTATGTGTTATGTTCTTAATAAATTGTTTTCATGTGAACCATCAGTATACATAATTCACTTGGGTGGTGTGCTGTTATTGTTATTATAAGTTATTTATATAGCGCACACATATTCCGCAGCGCTGTACAGAGAATATTTGCCCATTCACATCAGTCCCTGCCCCAGTGGAGCATACAATCTAAATTCTCTACCACACACACATTCACACTAGGGTTAATTTTTGTTGGGAGGCAATTAACCTACCAGTATATTTTTGGATTGTGGGAGGAAACCAGAGTACCCGGAGGAAACCCACGCAAGTACGGGGAGAATATACAAACTCCGCACAGTTAGGGCTATGGTGGGAATCAAACCCATGACCTCAGTGCTGTGAGGCAGTAATGCTAACCATTACACCATCCGTACTGCCATGATCTGTGTTTCTACTCCTGTAGTTACACCTGTTCTTCATGCTCTCTTAATCCTTGTCCCTTCCCTAGTCATGGCTGGGTCTGAAATAATCACACAAGGGCCGGCCCTGGACATAGGCGAACAAGGCACTTGCCTGGCTGCAGAGGTGGCGCCCAGGAGAGCACGTCTGTGTGTGTGTTGGGCAGAGGCCCAACACAAACTGAGCAGGAGCAGCATTAACTGGGCACATGAGAACCCCAGTAATTTCACACCCTCCAGCCATCCGCACATCCTGCAAGATCTCCTGCAGCTTGGACCACTCTGTGAGAAATCTGGCAAGAAAAGCAATTAACACCAGTCCGAAATGGGACAGGTTTGGGGCTCTTTTGCAGCATAGCGCCTGTAGCCTGTCAGACATGTTACCAGCTGCAGGCCCTTGAACAGCTCCAGCACCTCCTGGAAGCAGCTCATCTTGCAGTCCTGAGCCATAGCGGTCACTATGGGAATATGCTAGCAGCGCCCTTCTATATCTGTCCATACAGTGATCCGCGCGCATACATAGTGCCCATAGGGTGAGCAGTATGCACACACATATACATTAAACTGATAGTGGGATTGACTTGAATTTAAGGGGCTGCAGCTAAAATCTCTCTCTCAGCCAGAGTTAAGCTAAGTACACACTATGCAATTAATGGCCGATTTGCCAATATTTGGGACACTCGTCTGATTTAACGTACAAACTCTTGTTTCGGCGATATCCCGGGAAAATCTTGCTCACAAACACAAACGATTGATTTTCTGATCTGTCGTTCCAAAGTAAAAATCTCGTCCACAATCTCCTGATATCGAGCAGTGCCTGTGCTTTCTCAATAAGATGACCGTATTACCTATCCTTGTAAGCTTGCGAGCAGGGCTTTCCTACCTCTGTTTGCTATTACCCAGTTTTGTTTTATCATTGTGTCCAATTGTAAAGTGCAAACGGATATATAATAAACTGTTAATAATAAATATTTCCTCTGTTTTCCTGTCACTGGGTCATCTGTCTTGTGGGCAGACATATGCAAATGCAGTGTGATGTGGCAGAAAATCAGGAACTTTAAAAAAAAAAAAAAAAAGATTAGTGTGTAGCTCAGATCACTGGTGCCTACAATTTCCCGAAAAATCGTCCAATTGTCGGGCCAACAAAAAATACTCGACAGTGTGTACTTAGCTTAAGATGTTGGTGCAATGCAGCTTTGAGGTGGCACCTATCTCCAGGGAGGGGTGGAGGCTAAAATCTTGCCTAGTGCTCGAAGCTCAAAAATTTAATATAACAGGAATGAACACAAAAATCACTATTTGGTTATACTGACCATGTTGCTATTAACTGACTAACCCTCTTCTCGGCCAGTTACAGGAACATTACTCATTATGCACACCAAATAGAAGAAGGTACAAAAAAAAGACATACAATTATAAAGTCCAATTATTCTTTATTTACTTTATTTTAAATAAGTGTAAGGAACAAGAAGAGTTCTTACCAGATCCCTCGTGTTTGGTACCGGATTGGCTTCAGTATTCTGAAATAAAAATAAAATCAAAACAGAAAGATGAATTAAAATGCAAGAACCAAGTGATATTGTATAAAGATATACCCAAAACCAGTCTCGTGTAATCAGCAAACACTTACATGTGTTCATCACTGAATAGTTGAACACAGTAATGATAGAAAAGGAATTAATCACAAGCATGCAAATGCAGGAATATTTAACAATGCATATTTGTCATTTTTCAAAAATGAGAATAGCTGCACCATCTGGGCATGACACTCACATCATGCCAGCATACGGCACAAAGAGAGCCCAGCCACGTGACTAGTTGTCAACAGCACCAACTCAGATACAGTTGTCACATCTTGTGCATTGATAAATTACATGTACAACTCCAGTTGCACTGTGAATGAGAAACACATCTACTTGACACACAACAAAAGCACCAGTTCCCTTCATCTTTCCCTAATGCTGAGGCACACAAATCACATTTGTGGCTGCGGCAGGAGAGGTCCGCGGCTGCAGGGCTAGCATAGAGCAGTTGGAAAACGTTATAGCTGTCAACAAGTTTTTTTTCTTTATTACTTTGTGGGAAATGATAAATCAGACATTGCTATAGGGTTAGCAGATGCGGTATTCCTGGTCAAGCACTATAATTGTTGAATTTGTTGAAGTGTGTCACCACTGTGGGCTTAGCCAACATTCAGCCTATCAATTCATAAGGAACTAATAGCATCATTGAGGCGTGAGAGACAAATTGCCTCATGCCTCAGTGATGTTACTAGTAAAGGATGCATTCTCACAGATATTGTTGCCTCCAAACTACTGTGTATGGTCGGCAGAAGATTTAAAAAATAAATAAAAAGACATATAATTGTCATAACATTACTGTCAATCATGCTATGTAACTTGGCATTACTTAAGTTACCAGTGATTACACAGGGACATACAGTCAGTGATAACTATTTAATAATGTCAAATTGGGCACAAGTTCACTTTCCATGCTTTGGAGCATCATTAAGATGACGACGCTATGAGGATAATACTCAAATTCCAAAATGGGTTTATTTTTATATAATGGAGCTTTACTATTTGAAAGTCACAGTACATACAAAAAAATAATAATAAGATTTTACTTACCGGTAAATCTAATTCTCGTAGTCCGTAGAGGATGCTGGGACTCCGTAAGGACCATGGGGAATAGACGGGCTCCGCAGGAGATAGGGCACTTTAAGAAAGCTTTGGATTCTAGGGGTGCACTGGCTCCTCCCTCTATGCCCCTCCTCCAGACCTCAGTTAGGGAAACTGTGCCCAGAGGAGATGGACAGTACGAGGAAGGATTTTTGTAAATCTAAGGGCGAAATTCATACCAGCCACACCATATAACTTGTGATAAATTTACCCAGTTAACAGTATGAACAACAACATAGCCACGGTTCAACCGAAAAACTATAACATAACCCTTATGTAAGCAATAACTATATACAAGTCTTGCAGAAGAAGTCTGCACTTGGGACGGGCACCCAGCATCCTCTACAGACTACGAGAAATAGATTTACCGGTAAGTAAAATCTTATTTTCTCTAACGTCCTTGAGATGCTGGGACTCCGTAAGGACCATGGGGATTATACCAAAGCTCCCAAACGGGCGGGAGAGTGCGGATGACTCTGCAGCACCGATTGAGCAAACAGGAGGTCCTCCTCAGCCGGGGTATCAAACTTATAGAACTTTTCAAAGGTGTTTGTCCCCGACCAAGTAGCTGCTCGGCACAACTGTAATGCCGAGACCCCTCGGGCAGCCGCCCAAGAAGAGCACACTTTCCTAGTGGAGTGGGCCTTAACCGATTTCGGTAACGGCAATCCTGCCGTAGAATGCGCCTGCTGAATCGTGTTACAGATCCAGCGAGCAATAGTCTGCTTTGAAGCAGGAGCGCCAACCTTGTTGGCCGCATACAGAACGAACAAAGCTTCAGTCTTCCTGATTCTAGCCGTTCTGGTCACATAAATCTTCAAAGCCCTGACTACATCCAGGGACTCGGAATCCTCCAAGTCCCGTGTAGCCACAGGCACGACAATAGGTTGGTTCACATGAAAAGATGAGACCACTTTTGGCAGAAAGTGAGGGCGAGTCCTCAACTCTGCCCTATCCATGTGAAAAACCAAGTATGGGCTTTAATGTGATAAAGCCGCTAATTCGGAAACACGTCTTGCCGAAGCTAACGCCAACAACATGACCACCTTCCACGTGAGGTATTTCAACTCCACAGTTTTGAGTGGTTCAAACCAAGGTGACTTGAGGAAACGTAACACCACGTTAAGATCTCAAGGCGCCACCGGAGGCCCAAAGGGAGGCTGAATATGCAGCACCCCCTTCACAAAGGTCTGTACTTCAGGAATAGAGGCCAATTCTCTTTGAAAGAAAATGGATAAGGCCGAAATCTGGACCTTTATGGACCCTAATTTTAGGCCCAAAGTCACTCCTGTTTGAAGGAAGTGAAGTATACGGCCCAAATGGAACTCCTCCGTAGGAGCAGCTATGGCCTCACACCAAGAAACATATTTCCGCCATATACGGTGATAATGTTTTCAGGTCACGTCTTTCCTAGCCTTGATCAGGGTAGGAATGACCTCCTCCGGAATCCCTTTTTCCGCTAGGATCCGGCGTTCAACCGCCATGCCGTCAAACGCAGCCGCGGTAAGTCTTGGAACAGACAGGCCCCTGCCGCAGCAGGTCCTGCCTTAGAGGAAGAGACCACGGATCCCCTGCGAGCAACTCTTGCAGCTCCGGATACCAAGTCCTCCATGGCCAAGCCGGAACAATGAGTATTGTTCTGACCCTGCTTCTTCTTATTATTCTCAACACCTTGGGTATGAGAGGAAGAGGAGGAAACACATAGACCGATCTGAACACCCAAGGTGTCACCAGAGCGTCTACCGCTACCGCCTGAGGGTCCCTTGACCTGGCGCAATACCACTTTAGCTTCTTGTTGAGACGGGATGCCATCATGTCGATTTGAGGCAGTCCCCAACGATCCGTGATCTGTGCGAAGACTTCTTGATGAAGTCCCCACTCTCCCGGATGCAGGTCGTGCCTGCTGAGGAAGTCCGCCTCCCAGTTGTCCACCCCCGGGATGAACACCGCTGATAGCGCGCTTACATGGCCTTCCGCAGAGCGTAGAATCCTGGTCGCTTCTGCCATGGCCATTCTACTCCTTGTTCCGCCCTGGCGGTTTATATGAGCCACTGCCGTGACATCGTCTGACTGAATCAGAACCGGTTTTCTCCGAAGCAATTTCTCCGCTTGACGCAGGGCATTGTATATGGCCCTCAACTCCAGGACGTTGATGTGGAGACAAGACTCTAGGCTTGACCAGAGACCTTGGAAATTTCTTCCCAGTGTCACTGCTCCCCAGCCTTGGAGGCTTGCGTCCGTGGTCACCAGGACCCAGTCCTGAATGCCGAACCTGCGACCTTCTAGTAGGTGAGCACTGTTCAGCCACCACAGGAGAGATACCCTGGTCCTGGGAGACAGGGTGATCCTTTGATGCATTTGTAAATGGGACCCGGACCACTTGTCCAAGAGGTCCCATTGAAAAGTCCTCGCATGGAACCTGCCGAAAGGGATGGCCTCGTAGGAAGCCACCATTTTCCCCAGGACCCGCGTGCACTGATGCACAGAAACCTTTTTTGGTTTTAATAGGTTCCTGACCATGGCTATGAGTTCCTGAACCTTTTCGATCGGAAGAAAAACCTTTTTCTGGTCTGTGTCTAGAATCAGCCCCAGAAAGGTCAGACGCGTTGTAGGGACTAGCTGGGACTTCGGTATATTGAGAATCCAGCCGTGTATCTGCAACGTTTTCATGGACAGAGACACGCTGTCCAGCAACCTCTCCCGAGATCTCGCCTTTATGAGGAGATCGTCCAAGTATGGGATAATTGTGACCCCCTGCCTGCGCAGGAGCACCATCATTTCCGCCATTACCTTGGTGAAAATTCTCGGGGCCGTGGAAAGCCCAAACGGCAACATCTGAAATTGGTAGTGACAGTCCTGCACTGCAAATCTCAGGAACGCCTGATGCGGGGGGAATATCGGAACATGAAGGTAAGCATCCTTTATGTCCAGGGACACCATCCAATCCCCCCCCTCCAGGCTGGCAATGACCGCCCTGAGTGATTCCATTTTGAACTTGAACCTCTTCAAGTACAGGTTCAGAGATTTCAGGTTTAAAATGGGTCTGACCGAACCGTCCGGTTTCGGGACCACAAACAGGGTTGAGTAATATCCCTCTCCTTGCTGGAGATGAGGAACTGTGACAATCACCTGTTGAATATACAATTTTTGGATTGCTGCCAACACTAGCTCCCTCTCTAACGGGGAAGCCGGCAGAGCCGATCTGAAAAATCAGCGAGGAGGCAAGTCTTCGAATTCCAGCCTGTATCCCTGAGAAACAATCTCTAATGCCCAGGGATCCACCTGCGAGTGAACCCAGACGTGGCTGAAAAACTGAAGACGAGCCCCCACCAGATCTGCCTCCCCTCGGGAAGCCCCAGCGTCATGCGGTGGACTTTGCAGACGCAGGGGAGGACTTCTGCTCTAGGGAACTAGCTGTGTGCAGCTTTTTTCCCCTGCCTTTCCCTCTGGCAACAAAGGATGATCCCCGTACCTTCTTGTTTTTATTGGAACGAAAGGACTGCATTTGATAATGAGGTGCCTTTTTTGTATGCTGCGGGGGGACATAAGGTAAGAAATTTGACTTACCAGCCATAGCCGTAGAGACAAGATCCGAGAGGCCGTCTCCCAACAACTCCACCCCTTTGTAAGGCAAGGACTCCATATGCCGCTTTGAATCGGCATCTCCCGTCCACTGTCGGGTCCACAAGAGCCGCCTAGCAGAAATAGACATAGCATTTATTCTGGAGCTTAATAAACAAATGTCTCTCTGAGCATCCTTCATATACAAGGCAGCATCTCTGATATGCTCTATGGTCATATGAATGGCATCCCTATCTAAGGTGTCAATTTCCGTAGATAAGGAATCTGCCCATGCCACAACCGCACTACAAACCCAGGCCGACGCCACAGCCGGTCGAGCATAGTACCGGAATGATTGTAAATGTGCTTTAAGGTAATTTCCTGCCTGCGATCAGCAGGTTCCTTGAGGGAAGCCGTATCCTGAGAAGGCAGTGCCACCTTTTTGGACAAACGTGTCAGCGCCTTGTCAACTTTTGGCGAAGATTCCCAGCGTATCCTATCAGTTTGTGGAAAAGGATACGCCATGAGAATCCTTTTGGGAACTTGTGGTCTCCTATCCGGAGATTCCCAAGCCTTTTCGCACAAGTCACTTAATTCAAATGAGGATGGAAAAGTGACTTCAGGCTTTTTCCCTTTATACATGTGTACCCTCGTGTCAGGGACAGGGGGTTCCTCAGTAATATGCAAAACCTCTTTAATGGCAATAATCATGTACCGTATACCCTTTGCCACCTTCGGCTGTAATTTTGCATCTTCATAGTCGACACTAGAGTCAGTATCTGTGTCGGTATCTGTGTCATCGATCTGGGATATGGTGCGCTTCTGAGACCCCGAAGGACCTGGCGCCCAAGGGACAGGCATGGACTGGCTACCTGATTGATCCCTAGCTTCTGCCTTGTCTAACCTTTTATGCAGTAAATTTACATTTGCATAAAAGACATTCAGCATATCCACCCAGTCTGGTGTCGGCGTTGCCGACGGCGACCTGACATTCAAGCACTCCCCCTCCACATTAAGCGAGCCTTCCTCGTCAAACATGTCGACACACGCGTACCGACACACTTCATCCACACAGGGTAACACTTTTTCTGAAGACAGTATCCCCTTTAAGGCCCTTTGGAGAGACAGAGAAAGAGAGTATGCCAGCACACACCCCAGCGCTATACCCCTGGAAAGAAACACAGAATGCTTTTCCCCAGTAGCGCTGTGTAGTAATAAAACGCCAATTATGTGCCCCCCCCCCCCCTCTCCTTCAAAACCCCCTTTCACCGTGTGTAAAGCAGGGGAGAGTCCGGGGAGCTTCCTCTCAGCGGTGCTGTGGAGAGAAAATGGCGCTGGTGAGTGCTGAGGGAGAAGCCCCACCCCCTCGGCGGCGGGCTTCTGTCCCGCTCAAAGTTATTTAAAAATGACGGGGGCTCTTTTATATACATGTACAGTGCCCACCTGTACATGTATATAGTCTTTTGCCATCAGAGAGGTGTTTATATTGCTGCCCAGGGCCCCCCCCCTGCACCCTTACAGTGACCGGAGTGTGTGAGGTGTGTGGAGCAATGACGCACAGCTGCAATGCTGTGCGTTACCTCAGTGAAGCTTTGAAGGCAACTGCCGCCTGAGACGTCTTCTGACTTCTTTGCTTCTGGCTCTGTGAGGAGAACGGCGGCGCGGCTCTGGAAGTGAACGCCAAGGACGAACCTGTGTTCACCCCCTCTGGAGCTAATGGTGTCCAGTAGCCGAGGAAGCAGAACCTATCATTTAAGTAGGTCTGCCCCTCTCTCCTCAGTCCCTCGATGCAGGGAGCCTGTTGCCAGCAGTGCTCCCTGTAAAAAATAGAGAAAAAAATCCAAACAAAAATGCTTTCTAGGCAGAGAACTCAGGGGAGCTCCCTGCAGTGCACCCATTTCCCTCTGGGCACAGTGTAAAACTGAGGTCTGGAGGAGGGGCATAGAGGGAGGAGCCAGTGCACACCAGAATCCAAAGCTTTCTTAAAGTGCCCTATCTCCTGCGGAGCCAGTCTATTCCCCATGGTCCTTACGGAGTCCCAGCATCCTCTAGGACGTTAGAGAAAAAAGAATGACTCGGATATTATAGAATGATTTGGACACTGAATTTCTTCTCTTAACATATTACAGTGAAAACACAAGCTGTAGAAATGATGTACACACCAGCTCACGTGGGTGGATAGCTTCTTCTTGCCGGAGAACCAAAAGATTCACTGGACCTCCCATCTTTGTGTTTCTTAATAACGACACAACTTCCTCTTGAGTCTTCCCAGTTAGGTCTACACCATTCACCTTTGAGGGAGAGGGAAAGATGCTCATACATATTCATTTTACTCAACGCACAAATATAGCACTATGGAAAGCATTTAAAAATTCTGAAAAGTCCACAAACATTACTCGGAGAGAGTGCAAAATACTGTAAATGTATGCTATTGCGTGTTCACATGGAGATACAGTATGTGCCAATGATATTGTATTCTCTATTACCCAATTAAATTGTAAGCTATTTGAGAATCGCTGAAGTACAGCATCTGTTTAAATAAAGACAGAAATGAGGTTCTTATTGATCCAGACGCTTAGCATTTGAAAAATGGATGGGAGCTACTTGTTCTCTCTCATACACCTCTACTCCTCCCCAATCATGAACAACTTGACGTTTGCTGTGTGTTATGAAACAACAAATCCCAGCATTCACTAGCAAATTTATAGCAGCTTTTTCACATCTGATTTTTAGTCATAATATTTTAACTAAAGAAAAGAAAAGGGGGAAGGGGTCGGGTGTACAAGAGAGGATTAAATGTTCTGGCTGTATTAAAAAATATTCTTTAAAAGGCTGCCCAATTTAGCCATAATTAGCTGAGACTAATCCCACTATTAAATTACAAGTAACGATTGCTGAGGCATTAGCAAAAAGGAATATACATTATACCCCACTTCAAAGACTATTAAACTCTGGTAGTATTTGGTCACCCTGCTTCCCACGTAACTTAGATCATTGCAATATACGTGTGTGTCTGTACATGTATCTACCCTGAATATATATTCATGTAAGAAATGCTTGCTCATTTCCTTGACCCATGGAATTTGCTTTTAAATTTGGCATTTAATGAATTCCTCTACTGATTTTTATTTCAGAATATGTTCTGAGATCCCACAGGCCACCATGAATAGCTATCCTAATTACATTTCACATCTGCAGCGCATAGGGCAAACATGTGTTCTGTGGGCAACTGCGACGTGAGGTCAGGCCAGGTAGTCTATTTCTAGTATTTACTGTAGGAACACATTGCACTACTAAATAGCATGCTGTAAGTATACATCTTACCCGTACCTACCCTTCTCTGCTTTTAAACATATTCACAGCGAGAAACAAAGTGAGAAAGGAAGTTTAAGGAAAGACTAATTATAACTATATAACTAAACTCTGATGAATATTCGTTTGTACAACTCAGTATGTTCATCTCAATGAAGGGGAGGCTCAATGGGTGGGCTGACAGGGGCATCGTCTGGTACGCTGTGCCTGTTGGCAGCACGCCTCCACCCACACGCACCACACCTCCTGGTTCCTACAGAGATGGGCATGATGCATGACCGAAAACATATCATTGCAACTTTTTGTTGTGATCAAGGTCTTTTTAATGGTAAATATGAAAACAATGTGTACTCCAGCATAGACAGAGATCGATGATACCTATTCGATCCTCGAGTCATGTTGATCATGAAGCTGGACAAGACTAATTTGAAATAATCTAATATCATTCTTTGTAGATTCTACAGATCGTTAGCAATATCAGAAATTACTGTAAGTACTTGTTTGGGCTGCTGTGTTGGCAATTAAGACCTAAAGTGACAGTGTGTGCATTTACTGAATCTATCACTAAATAACATTAGTAGTTAATATTACATGAATCCAAGTACCTTCTTTAATTATTAATATAGTGTGAATAGGAAACGTTTTTCCTGGCACTATAGGATATTGGAAGCACACTATGACATGTGGAGAAATTATTTAGGTACAGTATATAATCAGATGTTCAAGGCTTTGTTACTCCAGATATTACGGGAACTGCAGGCCACAACTCTAGCCACTAATAGTTCCCATCACAGGCCAAGTCATTTGAAAATTTAAATTTAGCGGGCAAAAAAAATGTCCAAAGAAAACACTGTAAGGAACCAATTTGCTTTAATGCTAGACACGTGTGTCCCAACTTAAAGCGATGTAGACAAATCTCTTTCCATAGAGGAAAGCTATTACAGTTATTATTTCATGACTGATAGAGTAGAATCACACAGTGACAAATAACACAACGGAATTAACAAGCAAACATCTTTATAGAGGACAACCTGAAAAAAGCTATTCCTAATATTAGATAATTCCTGTATTGAGATAAACGTAGAAATAAAAAAAAAAATAAAAAATAAAAAAAAGAGAAGGAGGAAAAAGCTATAGTGGCCAGAAAAGCAGACACCATATGCAGTAACTTTGTGATGGTCTTTTCCTTAGCAACAATATTGTTTTTTTGTTTAAGCATAAATGCATTTAGCAAGAAGTTCATATTAACAATTTGTTCAAAAAGTATAAAAATAAAAAAAAACTGACCCATGTCCTATGGTGATAAACTACTTCTTGCTAAAGTGGCGACTGGTGGTAGGAAGACCATTCTCTTCTATTGGGTCTTCTCAGATGTACCAGGCCTGTCCCTCTTTTATCCCGTATATACCATCTCTTTTACATAGATTGGACAGAAATGTCCATAGACAAAGAAAGCAGGGCAGATAAAGGTTTCTCAATATAGCTCCCAAATACCATTGCCCTCTCCCCTAAGATTTAGTCCACCCTTAGAAAATGGACTCAATTAACAACATGATACAGCTTACAAACTTTGGCCAGTGGGTCTCCTCTGTTTTGACTTTGCTGGGTATCGTTCAGGTTATCAGATGTCAGGACTATCAACAATCCCACCATCTGCACTTAGCCACAGCTCCACACGGGTGTTTACTGTTGCTCTCTTTAGTCTCCATATTTTATTTTTGTTTTATTTCTCTTCTCTATTGTTTTGTGTGTTTCAGTAGAGAGATCACACTTTAAATTCTCGTTAATCCTGCATTGTACCGCTGATTGGTCTGCACACTGTTTATCTTTTGCGATCCTTTTAATAAATACATTTAAAAAAGAATAATTGACCGTACTTCTAGTAGTCTATCTGCAGCTTTCAGCCTGCCATCTTGGATAGCTGCTCCTCTGGGAAGAATGTTTTTGACGTAGATAGGAGCTGAACCTCCGAGAGGGACATCTCTTGATGTAATGCTGAACCCCAATCCTTCAACACCTGCATTAGTTTTAAAAGAAGGGTTATTCATGTTCCATAATTTCTACATATAAAGTATGAATTTTAATATCGAACTATAGAATTTTTATGACAGTTGCACAAACCATTTGATCACAAACTAAATTTATTAAAACTATTTTATTAAATTTGAAAATGATTTCCAACCATGTACGCCCAATTTAATTGAAACAGCTAAACTTAGTCAAAGCAACTGTTCTGTGTGTGGGCAGATTTAGTCGGATTTCTCAATGGGCGGAATTCAAATGTTTTTCTGTCTAGCAGCCACTAGATGGCGTCAAACAGAGCTATTCTAATGTAGCTCCATTCGGGCGCTATTCGGGGGTGGCGAGCTGAAATGTGTGAAAGGTGAAAAGCTCAAACAACACTTTTCCCGATCACGCCCATTTGTTTAGTCGGGTTTAGCGGCTTTACACAGCTAGACCCGACACTAATGGGCGCAATCAGCGCAATAGGGGACATCAATTGTATATCGCTCCTTTGCGATTTCTCGTTACTTTAGACCGGAGATCAGGGACGATAGCATTTGAATTCCCCCAACTGAACGGTAAAAATCACTTAATCATTATATTGACAAAGTAAAACAAAAAACACTGTAGTGTCTCATGTAGGCTAAAAAACATAGAGGCTGGTAAGTGTAAGAGCAGTACGGCCATAGACTAATAATAAATTCGTTTTTGATCAGCACCTTAAATTCCATAATACCCAAACAAATTAAGAAAACCAAGAAAAAATAAGAATTTACTCACCGGTAATTCTATTTCTCGCAGTCCGTAGTGGATGCTGGGTACTCCGTAAGGACCATGGGGTATAGACGGGCTCCGCAGGAGACTGGGGCATAGACGGGCTCCGCAGGAGACTGGGCACTCTTAAAAGAAAGATTAGGTACTATATCTGGTGTGCACTGGCTCCTCCCTCTATGCCCCTCCTCCAGACCTCAGTTAGGGAAACTGTGCCCGGAAGAGCTGACATTACTAGGAAAGGATTTGGAATCCAGGGTAAGACTCATACCAGCCACACCAATCACACCGTACAACTCGTGATAACTATACACAGTTAACAGTATGAACAATAACTGAGCCTCTCTCAACAGATGGGTCATACAATAACCCTTTAGTTAAGCAATAACTATATACATGTATTGCAGAGAGTCCGCACTTGGGACGGGCTCCCAGCATCCACTACGGACTATGAGAAATAGAATTACCGGTGAGTAAATTCTTATTTTCTCTGACGTCCTAGTGGATGCTGGGTACTCCGTAAGGACCATGGGGATTATACCAAAGCTCCCAAATAGGCGGGAGAGTGCGGATGACTCTGCAGCACCGAATGAGCAAACTCAAGGTCCTCCTCAGCCAGGGTATCAAACTTGTAGAATTTTGCAAAAGTGTTTGAACCCGACCAAGTAGCAGCTCGGCAAAGTTGTAAAGCCGAGACCCCTCGGGCAGCCGCCCAAGAAGAGCCCACCTTCCTCGTGGAATGGGCTTTTACTGATTTAGGATGCGGCAGTCCAGCCGCAGAATGTGCAAGCTGAATCGTGCTACAGATCCAGCGAGCAATAGTCTGCTTTGAAGCAGGAGCACCCAGGTTGTTGGGTGCATGCAGGATAAACAGCGAGTCAGTTTTTCTGACTCTAGCCGTCCTGGAAACAAAGTTTCAGGGCCCGGACTACGTCCAGCAACTTGGAATCCTCCAAGTCCCTAGTGGCCGCAGGCACCACAATAGGTTGGTTCAAATGAAACGATGATACCACCTTAGGGAGAAATTGGGGACGAGTCCTCCATTCTGCCCTTTCCATATGGAAGATCAGATATGGGCTTTTACATGACAAAGCCGCCAATTCTGACACACGCCTAGTCCAAGCTAAGGCCAAAAGCATGACCACTTTCCACGAGAGATATTTTAGCTCCACGGTCTTAAGTAGCTCAAACCAGTGGGATTTTAGGAATCCAACACACGTTAAGATCCCAAGGTGCCACTGGAGGCACAAAAGGGGCTGAATATGCAGCACCCCTGTAACAACGTCCGAACTTCAGGCAGTGAAGCCAGTTCTTTTTGAGAGAAAAAGGGATAGGGCGGAAATCTTGGCCTTTATGGATCCTAATTTTAGGCCCATAGTCACTCCTGACTGTAGGAAGTGCAGGAATCGACCCCCCTGGAATACCTCTGTAGGGCCTTCCCGGCCACACACCAAGCAACCTATTTTCGCCATATACAGTGAAAAAGTCTTGCTGTCACGTCTTTCCTAGCCTTTATCAGCGTAGGAATAACTGCATCCGGAATGCCCTTTTCCGCTAGGATCCGGCGTTCAACCGCCATGCCGTCCAACGCAGCCGCGGTAAGTCTTGGATCAGACAGGGTCCCTGTTGCAACATGTCCTGACTGAGAGGCAGAGGCCATGAGTCCTCTGAGAGCATTTCTTGCAGTTCCGGGTACCGAGTCCTTCTTGGCCAATCTGGAGCAAAGAATATTGTTCACACTCCTCCGTTTATTACAATTCTCAGCCCTTGGGTCTGAGAGGAAGAGGAGGAAATATATAGACCGACTGGAACACCCACGGTGTTACTAGTGCGACCACAGCTATCGCCTGAGAGTCCCTTGACCCAGCGTAAAACCTTTTTTATCTTTTTATTGAGGTGGGACGCCATGTAGTCCACCTGAGGCAGTTTCCATCAATTTGCAAAACTGCGTGAAGACTTCCTGATGAAGTCACCACTTTCCCGGGTGGAGGTCGTGTCCACTCCCGAAATGAACACTGTTGACAGTGCGCTTACTTGATTCTCCGCCCAGCGAAGAATTCTGGTGGCTTCTACCCTCGCCACCCTACTCCTTGTGCCGCCCTGGCGGTTTACATGAGCCCCTGCGGTCTGACTGGATCAGAACCGGTAGGTCGCGAAGCAGGAACTCCGCTTGACTTAGGGCGTTGTATATGGCCCTTAGTTCCAGGATATAGATGTGAAGGCAAGTCTGTTGGCTTGACCACAAACCTTGGAATTTTCTTCCCTGTGTAACTGCCCCCCACCCTCGGAGGCTTGCATCCGTGGTAACCAGGACCCAGTCCTGAATGCCGAATCTGCGGCCCTCGAGAAGGTGAGCACTCCGCAGCCACCACAGGAGAGACACCCTGGCCCTGGGGGATAGGGTGATTAACCGATGCATCTGAAGATGTGATCCGGACCACTTGTCCAGTAAGTTCCATTGTCCTTGCATGGAACCAGCCGAAGGGGATGGCCTCGTATGATGCCATCATCCTTCCCAGGACTCGAGTGCAGTGATGCACTGACACCTGTTTTGGTTTTCAATAGATTCCTGACCAGTGTCATGAGCTCCTGAGCTCTCTCTATCGGGAGATAAACCCTCTTCTGGTCTGTGTCTAGGATCATGCCTAGGCGAGGCAGATGAACTGTAGGAACCAACTGCGACTTCGGAATATATAGAATCCAGTCGTGTTGCCGTTTCACTTCCAGAGAAGGTGATACGCTGTCCAGCAACTGCTCTCTTGATCTCGCTTTTATGAGGAGATCATCCAAGTATGTGATAATAGTGACACCTTGCTTCCGCAGGAGCACCATCATATCCGCCATTACCTTGGTGAAATTGGTAATGACAATCCCGTACCGCAATTCTGAGGTACGCCTGATGAGGTGGATAAATGGGGACACGAAGGTATGCATCCCTTATGTACCGATTCATTTCAGGCTTGCAATGACCGCTCTTAGCGATTCCATCTTGAACCTGAACCTTTTCAGGTATATGTTCAGGGATTTTTATTCAATATGGGTCTAACCGAACCGTCTGGTTTCGGGATTATAACATGGTCGAATAATAACACCCTCTTGTTGAAGGAGGGGACCCTTGACCACCACCTGTTGAAGATACAATTTACGAAATGCAGTTAACACTGGCTCCCTCTCTTGGGGGGAAGCCCGCCGGGGCCTCGGTGAGGGGGCATCTTCTCACAGTCCAGCCTGTATCCCTGCGATACAATATCTATTGCCCAGGGATCTAACAGGGAGTGAACCCACTTGTGGCTGAACTTACGAAGGCGTGTCCCCACCGGGCCTAGCTCCGCCTGTGGAGCCCCAGCGACATGCGGTGGATTTTTGTAGAGGCCGGGGAGGACTTCTGTTCCTGGGGACTAGCTGTGTTGTACAGCTTCTTTCCTCTGCCCCCGGCTCTGACAAGAAAGGACGCACCTCAGACTTTCTTGTTTCTTTATTCGAAAAGCTGCATTTAATAATGTTGTGCTTTTCTAGGCTGTGCAGGAATATAAGGCAAAATATCAGAATTACCAGCTATAGCTGTGGAGACCAGGTCCGAGAACCTTTCTCCACACAATCCTCAGCCTTCCATATGCCTCTTAAGTCGGCATCATCTGTCCAATGTATATTCTACAGGACACGTCAAGCAGAAATCGACATAGCATTTGTCTCTAGGACCCAGTATACTCATGTCCCTTTGGGCATGCTTTATAATTATATATCTATCACTTAAGACAGCATCTTAAAATATTTATATGCATACTAGGGTCTCAATCTCTGCTGATAAGGTACCTGTCCACGCTGCCACAGCGCTATAAACCCATGCCGACACAATCGCCGGTCTGGGTAGTATACTAGAATGTGCACACTATCTGCAGGATCCCTGAGAATAGCTAGTGCAAACAGGACACCCAAGGGGAAGATTCTCAACACATCCTGGCCCTAGTGGGGAAAGGATACAGCCTGAGAATTCTCTTGTGGGAAGCTGCTGTCTCTTGTCTGGAGATTCCCGCTCTTTTTCCTCATGAGAGGAGGGAAATTTACCTCAGCATTCTTCCCCTTAACATGTGTACTCTCGTGTCAGGGACAGATGAGTCATCAGTGATATGCAAATCATCTTTTATTCCAATAATCATATATTGAATATCTTTTAGCCCTCTTGGCTGTAACTTTGCATTATCGTAGTCGACAGTGGAGTTAAACTCCTTGTCGATACTTTGTTATTTTTGATAGTGAGCATAGAGAGACTCTGAAGGACTCTGTGACATAGGGACAGACCAGGGTAGATTTCCTTTCTGTTCCCTAACCTTTTGTGCAATAATTTTACCTCAGCACTTACACATATCCAAACAGGTGTCGGCGTTGTTGACGGAGACACCCTCCCACACACTTATCCGCTCTATCACCTCCTTAGAGGAGCCTTTTACCTCAGATATGTCGACACACGCGTACTGACACACCAAACACACAGGGGATGCTCTATTTGAAGACAGTTCCCCCAATAGGCCCTTTGGAGAGACAGAGAGAGAGTATGCCAGCACACACCACAGCGCTATATAATACAGGGATGTACACTATACTGAGTGATTTTCCCCCTATAGCAGCTTATATACACAGTTTTACGCCTAAATTTATGTGCCCCCCCTCTCTTTTTTACCCTTTGTGTACCAGGATACTGCAGGGGAGAGCCTGGGGAGCTTCCTTCCAGCTGAGCTGTGAAGAGAAAATGGCGCCGGTGTGCTGAGGAAGAAGGCCCGGCCCCCTCAGCGGCGGGCTTCTGTCCTTTTATGTACTTTAATGGCGGGGGTTAATGCACATATACAGTTTATCAGACTGTATTATGTGCTTTTCGCCAAGTAAGGTAATCTAATTGCTGCCCAGGGCGCCCCCAGCGCCCTGCACCCATCAGTGACCGGAGTGTGTAATGTGCTAAGGGAGCAATGGCGCACAGCTGCAGTGCTGTGCGCTACCTTAATGAAGACCGGAGTCTTCAGCCGCCGATTTTCAACTTCTCTTCGTTCTTCTGGCTCTGCAAGGGGGACGGCGGCGCGGCTCCGGGACCGGACGACCGAGGACTGGGCCTGTGTTCGATCCCTCTGGAGCTAATGGTGCCCAGTAGCCTTAGAAGCCCAAGCTAGCTGCAAGCAGGTAGGTTCGCTTCTCTCCCCTCAGTCCCACGTAGCAGTGAGTCTGTTGCCAGCAGATCTCACTGAAAATAAAAAATCTAACAAATACTTTCTTTTCTAGGAAGCTCAGGAGAGCCCCTAGGGTGCATCCAGCTCTGGCCGGGCACAGATACTAACTGAGGTCTGGAGGAGGGGCATAGAGGGAGGAGCCAGTGCACACCAGATATAGTACCTAATCTTTCTTTTAAGAGTGCCCAGTCTCCTGCGGAGCCCGTCTATACCCCAGTCTCCTGCGGAGCCCGTCTATACCCCATGGTCCTTACGGAGTACCCAGCATCCACTAGGACGTCAGAGAAATATCTAATTACATCTGAAGCATTCTCAAAAGTTGTTCCCCCAACTATGTACAGAATGTATTTAAAAATTATAGTAAACAAATATTTTATTTTGTTTCAAACTTAGTTCTGGAAATTACAGCATTAAATTGGTATTTACGGGGAGAAATTAAGATTTGATAGTGGTAAACAGAAAGTAATTGCTCAATCCTTTGTTGTAGTTGCCTCTCCACAGGGGTCCGGCAGAGGGGATGAGAGGCTTCATACATCCCTGCTGACCCCCTCCTGGGCAGAGATACAAGCATGGGATTAAATTATATGCATTAATATTATTGTGATGGTTTTGATATCGCTAGTAGCAATTATTATAGGTTACAGGCTTCCTTCGGTTATTAGAGCTTCATGCACTAAGCAGCTGCCATCTCCTTACAGTGCAGCTATAATTCACTCTTTAGAGCACCAATCAGAATGCACAGGATCCATTATGCGGGTTTTATTTTGTTTTTGTCAATCTGGCAAATTAAACAATACAAAGATGCAATGTGTCACGTTGTACCTTGTGGTAACTTCTCGCCAACGGGCAGATTTTGATTCTGACAGAAATCTGCGCATGGACACATACTGCGAGTTTTTCTGTAAGCGCAGAGGTGAATTTATGCATTTTGTGTAGGTCCATCCTATACAGAGTTGTACAGAATTTGTCTGTATCGCTATTTCTGTGAAATTGGACATTTTGTGGCAGAAACCGGCAGCGACAACGCAATCGCACTGATCCTGAACTTCTGACTGATCTCTTGCACCTAGCATAAGGGTGGTACACGTTCAGTAAGATCAGTGAGCAGCATGGCTTTCCTCTAGCGCAGTGTTTTTCAACCACTGTGCCATGGCACACTAGTGTGCCCTGAGCAGTCTCCAGGTGTGCCGCCATAGAAGCTGAGCCAGGCCCGTCAGTGTTTAGCCGCTACTGAGGCCCTGGAACAATCAATACTGGTGGGTTTAGTGGTTGCAGAGCCAGTTCTAATTTTGGGCCCAGACAGTGTTGGGCTCTACTGGCTTTCTCAGATGTAGCTAAGGCGTTACCTATGGAGAAGATGCGATATGATATCCTAGGACATGCAACTGCACCATGCATCACCATTATATCTGAATGTGCCTTGCCAATATTTAAATCTTGTTCAGTGTGCCGCGAGTGGTAAAAGTTTGAAAATCTCTGCTCTAGCAAATGCACAGATTCTCTCATTAGCGGAACGGACACTCATTAGTATAAGGTAGTAAATCTGGCTTCTGGGGCTGCGCAAATTCAGCCACTTTGTGTGGAACTCAGAATTAGCGCTCTAAAGGCCCGTACACACTGGTCGATATATCGGCTGTTCTCTTGAACGGCCAATATATATCGCGGGACCGTCGGCCAGTGTGTACGGCCGATACGTCTGTGAACTCCGTCGTTCACAGACGTATCGCGTCGGCCGCGCAGCACAGCCGACGGCCAATATATCTACCGATATATTGGCGCGTCGCTGTGTATGTACGGGGCAGTCGGCCGACCACTCGTACACATCCTGCGGCGGCCGCCGGTGATTGACAGCTGAACTGGGCGGGCCCAGTTCATGACGTCAGTCCCCGACGGATCGGGCAGTGTGTATGCTGAACACACTGCTCGATCCGTCCATAGATATATCTGCAGATCAATTGATCTGCAGATATATCTATTAGTATGTACCCACCTTAAGTCTTCCGTGAAATATGCAATTTGACCAGAAATGCAATAACTTCTGTGCACAACTGTAGGTAGAAGATCGCTATGCAGATAGATGAAGCTGTACAGTGATAGCATGATAGCATAAGCACAGCATTTTTTCCTCACAGCACTGGGACTATGGATGCCAGGT
Organism: Pseudophryne corroboree; assembly: GCF_028390025.1. Lineage (NCBI taxonomy): Eukaryota > Metazoa > Chordata > Amphibia > Anura > Myobatrachidae > Pseudophryne > Pseudophryne corroboree. The sequence goes on from NC_086448.1 coordinate 217,395,705, forward strand.
AGGGGGACAGTGGGAAGTTGCCAGGGCCCAATGATTCTGGGGGGCTTCGTGCATGAGCAGGCTTGCCTGGGGTGCATCTGCTAGACACTGAATGGCTGCCAGCATGTTTATAGATGGCTGCAGCTAACCACCAATCAGAGTGCAGCATTCTCTACATGCCTCCAAGCCTGCAGACAGATGGTAAACGGCAGAGTGCTGTCAGGTGCATTGCTTTGCCCAGGGACTACAATGCGGTTAAAATGACCCTGGAAACCATATAGACCCAAAAACCTTGTAGGTTTATTTGCGTCTGATGAAACTTATCATAACATCTGCATGGTAGAAAATTTAGACTAAGGGGTAAATTTACTAAGATTCGTATTTTCCCGTTTGAGGTCAAAGTTCAATCACGAATGACATCGAAAGTGTAAATATGCAACTTTTTGAATTGATTACGACTAATTTACTAAGCTGCCGTATTCTGCATTTTCGGGTTTTCCGATGTCGATGTCATTCGTTTTTTTTTGGCAGTGTTTTACTTGAGTGACTTGTAAAACACTGCCGACTTTAATACAATGAATCTCGGCCGGATCTGAGAGATCCGTGCTGGGCTTCATTGTGCAGCTTGTAAAAAAAAAAAAAAAAAAAAAAGGTTAAATGTAAAAAAAAAATTGCGTGGGGTCCCCCCTCCTAAGGCAAACCAGCCTCGGGCTCTTTGAGCCGATCCTGGTTGCAAAAATATGGGGAAAAAATGGACAGATGTTCCCCCATATTTAAGCAACCAGCATCTGGCTCTGCGCCTGGTCCTGGTTCCAAAAATACGGGGAACAAAAAGAGTAGGGGTCCCCCGTATTTTTGAAACCAGCACCGGGCTCCACTAGCTGGACAGATAATGCCACAGCCGGGGGTCACTTTTATACAGTGCCTTGCGGCCGTGGCATCAAATATCCAACTAGTCACCCCTGGCCGGGGTACCTTGGGGGAGTGGGGACCCCTTCAATCAAGGGGTCCCCCCCCCCAGCCACCCAAGGGCCAGGGGTGAAGCCCAAGGCTGTCCCCCTCCATCCAATGGGCTGCGGATGGGGGGCTGATAGCCTTTGTTTAAAGTGATTGATATTGTTTTTAGTAGCAGTACTACAAGGCCCAGCAAGCCTCCCCCGCAAGCTGGTACTTGGAGAACCACAAGTACCAGCATGCGGCGGAAAAACGGGCCCGCTGGTACCTGTAGTACTACTACTAAAAAAATACCCCAATAAAGACAACACACACACACCTTGAAAGTATGACTTTAATACATCCATCCACACCTCCATATACACATACTTACCTTATGTTCCCACGCAGGTCGGTCCTCTTCTACAGTAGAATCCATGGTGTACCTGTTGAAAAAATTATACTCACATAATCCAGTGTTTTCGGCTCCTCGGTAAATCCTTTTGTAATCCACGTACTTGAAAAAATAAAAAAACGGATACCCGACCACGAACTGAAAGGGGACCCATGTTTTCACATGGGCCCCCTTTCCCCGAATGCCAGAAACCCACTCTGACTGATGTCTAAGTGGGTTTCTTCAGCCAATCAGGGAGCGCCACGTTGTGGCACCCTCCTGATCGGCTGTGTGCTCCTGTACTGTATGACAGGCGGCACACGGCAGTGTTACAATGTAGCGCCTATGCGCTCCATTGTAACCAATGGTGGGAACTTTCAGGTCAGCGGTTGACCGAAAGTGACCTCACCGCTGACCTGAAAGTTCCCACCATTGGTTACAATCCCTGATTGACTGATGTCTAAGTGGGTTTCTTCAGCCAGAGTGGGTTTTTGGCATTCGGGGAAAGGGGGCCCATGTGAAAACATGGGTCCCCTTTCAGTTCGTGGTCGGGTATCCGTTTTTTTATTTTTTCAAGTACGCGGATTACAAAAGGATTTACCGAGGAGCCGAAAACACTGGATTATGTGAGTATAATTTTTTCAACAGGTACACCATAGATTCTACTGGAGAAGAGGACCGACCTGCGTGGGAACATAAGGTAAGTATGTGTATATGGAGGTGTGGATGGATGTATTAAAGTTATACTTTCAAGGTGTGTGTGTGTGTGTTGTCTTTATTGGGGTATTTTTTTAGTAGTAGTACTACAGGTACCAGCGGGCCAGTTTTTCCACCGCATGCTGGTACTTGTGGTTCTCCAAGTACCAGCTTGCGGGGGAGGCTTGCTGGGCCTTGTAGTACTGCTACTAAAAACAATATCAATCACTTTTCACAAAGGCTATCAGCCCCCCATCCGCAGCCCATTGGATGGGGGGGGACAGCCTCGGGCTTCACCCCTGGCCCTTGGGTGGCTGGGGGGGGGGACCCCTTGATTGAAGGGGTCCCCACTCCCCCAGGGTACCCCGGCCAGGGGTGACTAGTTGGATATTTGATGCCACGGCCGCAAGGCACTGTATAAAAGTGACCCCCGGCTGTGGCATTATCTGTCCAGCTAGTGGAGCCCGGTGTTGGTTTCAAAAATACGGGGGACCCCTACTCTTTTTGTTCCCTGTATTTTTGGAACCAGGACCAGGCGCAGAGCCCGATGCTGGTTGCTTAAATAAGGGGGAACCCCTGTCCATTTTTTCCCCATATTTCTGCAACCAGGATCGGCTCAAAGAGCCCGAGGCTGGTTTGCCTTAGGAGGGGGGACCCCACGCAATTTTTTTTCTGAAAATTTATAACATTTCCCCCCCCTTCCCACTGAAAAACATGCACGGATCTCATGGATCCGTGCATGCCTATACAAACACGGGATAAAAAAGCAGGTCTGTTTTTTTTTAGCACTTTTTCACGATTTGTATTTTATCACGGCAGTGTTTGGCTATTGTCGGCAGTGTTTGTGTTTTGCACTTTTTAGTAAATGACCGATTTCTACCAAATTGCAGGCGTATTTGACCGATGGTGTATTGATTCGTGATTTTTTCCTAGGACTTCCAAAATATTACGAATGCCCTCATCACTGCCGTGATTTTTGCTTAGTAAATTACCGAGATGACACTTTGAAGAAAAAACGGCATCTCGGTCAAAATCGGGACCTTAGTAAATATACCCCTAAGTGTGGAGGATTAAAACATCATATGTAAAACATTGCGTAATTTAATGATGCTACTGTATATGCATAATAAAAAAAATCTGAAATTGACAGATGAGATTGATATATCACCCTATTAACGGAACACCAGATGCAGGTAAGAGAATCTGTTGATCCGCTGGATCAGGCCTGGCCAACCTGCAGCTCTCCAGCTGTTATGAAACTACACAACCCAGCATGCCCTGCCACAGTTCTAGCAATCCCTAATAGTAAAACTGTGGTAGGGCTTGCTGGGACTTGTAGTTTCACAACAACTGGAGAGCCACAGGTTGGACAGCCCTGTGTTAGATACTCGGGTTAGTGTGATTATCTCAATGATCATTGGCATTATCAGATCTATGGTTACTTGCATTGCTATGTATTGCTTGCCGCCACCCCTGGGAACACAAGGACTGTCAATCATTACAGATTTTTACTGGAGAATGATCATCACAGGCACAAAATGTTTCTGGGGGTACAGGTCACAAAAACGGCAAACTACGAAATGTATCTATGAATCACGTACAAACATGTATCCTGCTGTAAATCTCTCAATGACATAGATAATTATTTCTGTAATTAAAATTAGAAACTATTATCTACAAGAGCAACTTCCATTACATTTCTAATCTACTTGGAAACATTCAATTACTGTATGTCTAACGCGGATGTAATAGACATGGTTATGGATCATAAAAAGCAGTCAATGCTAAAACTCTGAGATGAGGGAGGAAACAAAAAGATTTCCAGGGGGACCACCTATATATTTACATTTCCATCATGATAAAATGATCTTTCCTCTACATCTGAGTAGTCAATTATTTCTGATAAACTGTTCTAGGGAGAGGGGTGATAATGAGATTGACAGAAGACAAAGTAAGACTGTCAGCAGTGGAATATGCACATAATACCGACGTGAAGCGTCATGTGACCTTCCTGATCTCTGCTGTCTATTCACATAATCCCAGTAGTATACTCTCCCATTTATTCATTTAAATTAAAAATTGATGCAGTCCGTAATATTTCTGACAATAAAAGAGACTGCAACCTTCTAGAACTGAGACTTAAATGTGATCCGTTTAGAAACAGACCTTATGAGAATTTTATTTATTAATTTTTTTTTTACAGATTTGGGCTCATTCTTAGCATGCTGTCACAGTATACTGTCATTAACAATATCTATGCATGGCACAGTCATATGGCGGGAGAGGGAATGTAACGTGAGCACTTATACCCGGTCATTTTACAAAGATGGCACCTATGACCCCAAGCGAGAGGATGCCCACTTTCAGACCGCTTCCTCTCATAAGAGCAGAATGGTCGATTCCCCTGGATACCCTTTATCTCTGCCCGTGTGCTCAATAGTTTAATATATAAATGCTCAGTTAAATATATACATATGGAATCTACTCACCTACAAGTAGGTAACATGAAACATTGGTGACTTACTAAAATGGAAAAGCATCTATCTATGAATCTTATGGTCATTGAAGGTCTCTAATGAGCAAAAATATTGTAAGACAAATGTTTCAGGTATGGCGGTACCCTTTGTTGAGTTAGGTAATAAGCACTCCCTAAATCCTTAAAAAAAATAAAAAAAGTGAGCTATTACGTAACATGGCAGAGATCTTCTGTTACCATATCCAAGTGCACCATGGAGAATTTGTACTGAATAATACAGGGCAAGTGCTCACAAAAATGCACAATGCTGCTTACATCATGTCTTGAACACTTAATTAATAGCATGAAGTGCTGTATAGCCAACCAATGTGTCAGCATGAATCCAAGGCACTGTCAGAGGGTCACCCACTATCCATCTTACCTTTCTTTAGCTGTATATAAAGCTTCTTTCCTTTTTTGGTATTATAACCGCTTGGTGGGGGAGAGTTCACACCACGCTGTGGTGATGGCATGAGGCCAGTTGGTGGTTTTCCTGCTGAATTGATGCTATGAGGTAGATGTGGGTAAGAGTCCATTGGTTCTGCCTGATTTATGTATCTAGGCACTCTCTGTAGAGTCTGCTCAGGACCGGGGCTGTGAAAGTTCCTTTTCTCAATGTGCTGATGATCGGGCACCTGTGGGGTTGAGTAGTAGCTGTTGTTCTCGCTTTGAGATAGTTGTTCATATGGTTCTTTGTTGGCAGCTGGTACCACGTGGAACCAGATCATGGGCGAACGCATGGCTTGACGAAACATATGCTGTGCTCTATATAAATTAGAAGATTAGAAAAACATGACTAGTAAAACTGAGCATAATTATGCTTTCTAATTATAGAATATGAGCTGCTATGTACAGCTACAGAGATGGGAAATCTCAGCAAAAGAAAAACAATAATAATAATAATAGATAAAGACTATGCAAATTATTTGTGAGTGTGTCACATTTGGTCCCAATTAATGAGCATTTGAAAGTTGCACTTAGGAAAACTAGGATAAACATTAAATATATTGTGATCATTTCTGCATCATAAACCTGAGATGGGAGTGCGAGGTGTCACACCCCTTTTACACTCGCAGGCTCGGGTCATTCCCAGGAATGACCCTTTTACATTAGCGGCCCGACCTGGCATATTGCTGGGTCGGTGACGTCACCACTGACTCTACCGGAGGCGGTGCTTGGAGATAATCTTCTCCAAACACCGCCTCCTCCTATGCAGAGAACGGGTGCCGGGTCGCCTTGACCCGGTATACCCGTTCACACTGCACAGCTTCCCGGAATGGTCCCGGATTCAACCCAGGTCGAGACCTGGGTTGAAATCCCAGGATGCTCGTCCCGGGAAATTGTAAGTGTACCCTTTTACACTGACAAAAATCCCGGGATGATGCGCGTTCACGTGCAAAATCCCGGGAGAAAATTGTCAGTGTAAAAGGGGTATAACACAGTTCTAGTTTACCAGCAATGTCAGTCAAATGATTCTATGCCAGTCAGTAAATATACTCTCAGACTCAGTACTACATATAGATATAGAAATACAGTTTATTGGTGCATATATAAGTGATGATAACTAAAACATCATGCACAAAAGTTATATACGTCTGTAATCCTGCGCTACAGTTTAATGCTGCCGTTTAAAATCGATGGGATTCACCCTCCAAAATCCCCACACACATACAGCAAATACAAAAATGATTAAAAACAGGCGCTCTCTAAAGTATTAAAACTTTGAAAATACTGGAAAACCCCTCCAAACTTCTGTTGTTTTCCTCCAGATCGGTGCACAAGTGTTAGCGTGGGGGTGAAAAGACACTTACATAGCAGTTCAACCTCGCGTTCCTTTAAAGGTATCTTTAAACAGGTTTGGATGAAATTGATCCTATCACAAACAGCAGTCGCACAGAATGACACTTTCGTTTAGTTTCAGTCTCGAATGCACTGAAAGGTATCTTTCAAACGATCCCCATAAATAATAGGTAGGAGGCAGCCAAAACCACCATGCATAAAAACATACACAGGTTTTATTCATACACTGGAACAAACATAAAAGTTGCAGCAAAACATGTCCAATGGAGGATAAATGTTCGTCACAGCATGGATAACTTCAACGCGTTTCAAGGATTCTTTCCTCTTTATCAAGAAGTGCTGTGAGGGTCCTGGCTTTCCTAAATTTATCCTGAGACGTTTTGAATCACATGACGATCTTGACCAATTCCAGACGAAGTCCAATCTCCACAAGGATGTATAACACCTGGTGCTCATATACACATGTCTTTGCATTTGCATAATCCAGGCTGAAGTGTGTTCAATCAGTGTGAGCATCACAACAACAGATGTACAGATCAGTATACAGATAAAACACACCTCATATATATCATATAAAACTCCAATCATATGACTCATGATCACCCGATGTTATATTACCACTATAACATCGGGTGATCATGAGTCATATGATTGGAGTTTTATATGATATATATATATGAGGTGTGTTTTATCTGTATACTGATCTGTACATCTGTTGTTGTGATGCTCACACTGATTGAACACACTTCAGCAGGTGTTATACATCCTTGTGGAGATTGGACTTCGTCTGGAATTGGTCAAGATCGTCATGTGATTCAAAACGTCTCAGGATAAATTTAGGAAAGCCAGGACCCTCACAGCACTTCTTGATAAAGAGGAAAGAATCCTTGAAACGCGTTGAAGTTATCCATGCTGTGACGAACATTTATCCTCCATTGGACATGTTTTGCTGCAACTTTTATGTTTGTTCCAGTGTATGAATAAAACCTGTGTATGTTTTTATGCACGGTGGTTTTGGCTGCCTCCTACCTATTATATATGGGGATCGTTTGAAAGATACCTTTCAGTGCATTCGAGACTGAAACTAAACGAAAGTGTCATTCTGTGCGACTGCTGTTTGTGATAGGATCAATTTCATCCAAACCTGTTTAAAGATACCTTTAAAGGAACGCGAGGTTGAACTGCTATGTAAGTGTCTTTTCACCCCCACGCTAACACTTGTGCACCGATCTGGAGGAAAACGACAGAAGTTTGGAGTGGTTTTCCAGTATTTTTAAAGTTTTAATACTTTAGAGAGCGCCTGTTTTTAATCATTTTTGTATTTGCTTAAAACATCATGCAATTCAACAGAATGATAACGAAACAAGAATCAATTGAAAGTGATAAAAGATATACAGTTTTTTAAATGTGACATCTGAAGGGAACCCTTCATCATACATGAGAGATGCAGTTAAAAATAAGAATTTACTTACCGATAATTCTATTTCTCGTAGTCCGTAGTGGATGCTGGGAACTCCGTAAGGACCATGGGGAATAGCGGCTCCGCAAGAGACTGGGCACAAAAGTAAAAGCTTTAGGACTACCTGGTGTGCACTGGCTCCTCCCCCTATGACCCTCCTCCAAGCCTCAGTTAGGATACTGTGCCCGGACGAGCGTACACAATAAGGAAGGATATTGAATCCCGGGTAAGACTCATACCAGCCACACCAATCACACCGTACAACCTGTGATCTGAACCCAGTTAACAGCATGATAACAGAGGAGCCTCTGAAAAGATGGCTCACAACAATAATAACCCGATTTTTGTAACAATAACTATGTACAAGTATTGCAGACAATCCGCACTTGGGATGGGCGCCCAGCATCCACTACGGACTACGAGAAATAGAATTATCGTTAAGTAAATTCTTATTTTCTCTGACGTCCTAGTGGATGCTGGGTACTCCGTAAGGACCATGGGGATTATACCAAAGCTCCCAAACGGGCGGGAGAGTGCAGATGACTCTGCAGCACCGAATGAGAGAACTCCAGGTCCTCCTCAGCCAGGGTATCAAATTTGTAGAATTTAGCAAACGTGTTTGCCCCTGACCAAGTAGCTGCTCGGCAAAGTTGTAAAGCCGAGACCCCTCGGGCAGCCGCCCAAGATGAGCCCACTTTCCTTGTGGAATGGGCTTTTACGGATTTTGGCTGTGGCAGGCCTGCCACAGAATGTGCAAGCTGAATTGTACTACAAATCCAACGAGCAATAGTCTGCTTAGAAGCAGGAGCACCCAGCTTGTTGGGTGCATACAGGATAAACAGCGAGTCAGATTTTCTGACTCCAGCCGTCCTGGAAACATATATTTTCAGGGCCCTGACCACGTCCAGCGACTTGGAGTCCTCCAAGTCCCTAGTAGCCGCAGGCACCACAATAGGCTGGTTCAAGTGAAATGCTGAAACCACCTTAGGGAGAAATTGAGGACGAGTCCTCAATTCTGCCCTGTCCGTATGAAAAATTAGGTAAGGGCTTTTATAGGATAAAGCCGCCAATTCTGAGACACGCCTGGCTGAAGCCAGGGCTAACAGCATTACCACCGTCCATGTGAGATATTTTAAGTCCACAGTGGAAAGTGGTTCAAACCAATGTGATTTTAGGAATCCCAAAACTACATTGAGATCCCAAGGTGCCACTGGAGGCACAAAAGGAGGTTGTATATGCAGTACCCCCTTGACAAACGTCTGTACTTCAGGAACTGAAGCCAGTTCTTTTTGGAAGAAAATCGACAGGGCCGAAATTTGAACCTTAATGGACCCTAATTTTAGGCCCATAGACAGTCCTGTTTGCAGGAAATGCAGGAAACGACCCAGTTGAAATTCCTCTGTAGGGGCCTTCCTGGCCTCGCACCACGCAACATATTTACGCCAAATACGGTGATAATGTTGTACGGTTACATCCTTCCTGGCTTTGATCAGGGTAGGGATGACTTCATCCGGAATGCCTTTTTCCTTCAGGATCCGGCGTTCAACCGTCATGCCGTCAAACGCAGCCGCGGTAAGTCTTGGAACAGACAGGGTCTCTGCTGGAGCAGGTCCTTTCTTAGAGGTAGAGGCCACGGGTCCTCTGTGAGCATCTCTTGAAGTTCCGGGTACCAAGTCCTTCTTGGCCAATCCGGAGCCAAGGGTATAGTCCTTACTCCTCTCCTTCTTATGATCCTCAGTACCTTGGGTATGAGAGGCAGAGGAGGGAACACATACACTGACTGGTACACCCATGGTGTTACCAGAGCGTCCACAGCTATTGCCTGAGGGTCCCTTGACCTGGCGCAATACCTGTTTGGTTTTTGTTGAGGCGGGACGCCATCATGTCCACCTTTGGTTTTTCCCAACGGTTCACAATTATGTGGAAGACTTCTGGGTGAAGTCCCCACTCCCCCGGGTGGAGGTCGTGTCTGCTGAGGAAGTCTGCTTCCCAGTTGTCCACTCCCGGAATGAACACTGCTGACAGTGCTATCACATGATTTTCTGCCCAGCGAAGAATCCTTGCAACTTCTGTCATTGCCCTCCTGCTTCTTGTGCCGCTCTGTCTGTTTACGTGGGCGACTGCCGTGATGTTGTCCGACTGGATCAGCACCGGCTGACCTTGAAGCAGAGGTCTTGCTAGGCTCAGAGCATTGTAGATGGCTCTTAGCTCCAGGATATTTATGTGAAGTGAAGTCTCCAGGCTTGACCACAAGCCCTGGAAATTTCTTCCCTGTGTGACTGCTCCCCAGCCTCTCAGGCTGGCATCCGTGGTCACCAGGACCCAGTCCTGAATGCCGAATCTGCGGCTCTCTAGAAGATGAGCACTCTGCAACCACCACAGGAGAGACACTCTTGTCCTTGGAGACAAGATTATCCGCTGATGCATTTGAAGATGCGACCCGGACCATTTGTCTAGCAGATCCCACTGGAAGGTTCTTGCGTGGAATCTGCCGAATGGGATTGCTTCGTAAGAAGCCAGCATTTTTCCCAGAACCCTTGTGCATTGATGCACTGAGACTTGGCCTGGTTTTAGGAGCTTTCTGACTAGTTCGGATAACTCCCTGGCTTTCTCCTCCGGGAGAAACACCTTTTTCTGGACTGTGTCCAGGATCATCCCTAGGAATAGAAGTCGTGTTGTCGGGATCAGCTGCGATTTTGGAATATTGAGAATCCAACCGTGCTGGCGCAGCACTATCTGAGATAGTGCTACCCCGACTTCCAACTGTTCCCTGGATCTTGCCCTTATCAGGAGATCGTCCAAGTAAGGGATAACTAAAACTCCCTTCCTTCGAAGGAGTATCATCATTTCGGCCATTACCTTGGTAAAGACCCGGGGTGCCGTGGACAATCCAAACGGCAGCGTCTGAAACTGATAGTGACAGTTCTGTACCACAAACCTGAGGTACCCTTGGTGAGAAGGGTAAATTGGGACGTGTAGGTAAGCATCTTTTATGTCCAGAGACACCATATAGTCCCCTTCTTCCAGGTTTGCAATCACTGCTCTGAGTGACTCCATCTTGAATTTGAACCTTTGTATGTACGGGTTCAAAGATTTCAGGTTTAAAATTGGTCTCACCGAGCCGTCCGGCTTCGGTACCACAAATAGTGTGGAATAGTACCCCTTTCCCTGTTGTAGGAGGGGTACCTTGATTATCACCTGCTGGGAATACAGCTTGTGAATGGCTTCCAATACTGCCTCCCTGTCTGAGGGAGAAGTCGGTAAAGCAGACTTTAGAAAACGGCGAGGGGGAGACGTCTCGAATTCCAATTTGTACCCCTGAGATACCACCTGAAGGATCCAGGGGTCCACTTGCGAGTGGGCCCACTGCGCACTGAACTTCTTGAGACGGGCCCCCACCGTGCCTGAGTCCGCTTGTAAAGCCCCAGCGTCATGCTGAGGACTTTGCGGAGGCGGGAGAGGGTTTTTGTTCCTGGGAACTGGCTGTTTGTTGCAGCCTTTTTCCTCTCCCTCTGCCACGGGGCAGAAATGAGGCGCCTTTGGCCCGCTTGCCCTTATGGGGCCGAAAGGACTGCGCCTTATAATATGGCGTCTTCTTAGGTTGAGAAGCTACCTGGGGTAAAAATGTGGATTTTCCAGCAGTTGCCGTGGCTACCAGGTCAGATAGACCTACCCCAAATAACTCCTCCCCCTTATAAGGCAATACTTCCATGTGCCTTTTAGAATCCGCATCACCTGACCACTGCCGCGTCCATAAACCTCTTCTTGCAGAAATGGACAGCGCGCTAACTCTTGATGCCAGTCGGCAAATATCCCTCTGTGCATCACGCATATATAGAAATGCATCCTTCAAATGCTCTATAGTCAATAATATACTGTCCCTATCCAGGGTATCAATATTTTCAGTCAGGGAATCCGACCACGCCAGGCCCGCACTGCACATCCAGGCTGAGGCTATTGCTGGTCGCAGTATAACACCCGTGTGAGAGTATATACATTTTAGGATATTCTCCAGCTTTCTATCGGCAGGTTCCTTTAGGGCGGCCGTATCAGGAGAGGGTAGTGCTACCTGTTTTGACAAGCGTGTGAGCGCTTTATCCACCCTAGGGGGTGTTTCCCAACGTGCCCTATCCTCTGGCGGGAAAGGGTACGATGCCAATAACCTTTTAGGAATTATCAGTTTTTTATCGGGGGAAACCCACGCCTCATCACACACTTCATTTAATTCCTCGGATACAGGAAAAACTACAGGCAGTTTTTTCTCACCAAACATAATACCATTCTTAGTGGTACTTGTATTATCAGATATATGCAATACATTTTTCATTGCTTCAATCATGTAACGTGTGGCCCTAGTGGAAGTCACGTTTGTCTCCTCATCATCGACACTGGAGTCAGTATCCGTGTCTGTATCTGCCATCTGAGGTAACGGGCGTTTTAAAGCCCCTGATGGCGTTTGAGACCCCTGGACAGGCACAAGCTGATTAGCCGGCTGTCTCATGTCGTCAACTGTCTGTCTTAAGGAGCTGACACTGTCACGCAGTTCCTTCCACAAGCTCATCCACTCAGGTGTCGACTCCCTAGGGGGTGACAACTGTATAATAGGCAATTGCTCCGCTTCCATCTCATTTTCCTCCTCAAACATGTCGACACAATCGCACCGACACACCGCACACACACAGGGAATGCTCTGATAGAGGACAGGACCCCACTAGCCCTTTGGGGAGACAGAGGGAGAGTATGCCAGCACACACCAGAGCGCTATATATATATACAGGAATAAAACTATCAAGTGTGTTTTTCCTTTATAGCTGCTATTTATATTAAACTGCGCCAAATAAGTGCCCCCCCTCTCTTTTTTACCCTTTTCTGTAGTGCAGGACTGCAGGGGAGAGTCAGGGAGACGTCCTTCCAGCGGAGCTGTGATGGAAAATGGCGCCCGTGTGCTGAGGAGATAGGCTCCGCCCCCTTCTCGGCGGCCTTTTCTCCTGCTTTTTTTTTGGTAATTCTGGCAGGGGTTAAAATACACCCATATAGCCCTGGGGGTTATATGTGGTGTATTTATGCCAGCCAAGGTGTTTTACATTGCTGCTCAGGGCGCCCCCCCCAGCGCCCTGCACCCTCAGTGACCGGAGTGTGAAGTGTGCTGAGTAACAATGGCGCACAGCTGCAGTGCTGTGCGCTACCTTGTTGAAGACTGATGTCTTCTGCCGCCGATTTTTCCGGACCTTTTCTTGCTTCTGGCTCTGTAAGGGGGCCGGCGGCGCGGCTCCGGGACCGAGCTCCGAGGCTGGGCCTGTGTTCGGTCCCTCTGGAGCTAATGGTGTCCAGTAGCCTAAGAAGCCCAATCCACTCTGCACGCAGGTGAGTTCGCTTCTTCTCCCCTTAGTCCCTCGATGCAGTGAGCCTGTTGCCAGCAGGTCTCACTGAAAATAAAAAACCTAAAACTAAACTTTTCACTAAGAAGCTCAGGAGAGCCCCTAGTGTGCACCCTTCTCGTTCGGGCACAAAAATCTAACTGAGGCTTGGAGGAGGGTCATAGGGGGAGGAGCCAGTGCACACCAGGTAGTCCTAAAGCTTTTACTTTTGTGCCCAGTCTCCTGCGGAGCCGCTATTCCCCATGGTCCTTACGGAGTTCCCAGCATCCACTAGGACGTCAGAGAAATACCGGCTGTCGGGATCCCGGTGTTCAGGAGACCGATACCAGAATCCCGTCAGACGGTGAAATAACTCCGTACCTCCGCCAGGTATTCCCCCTCAGTTGGTGGGTCCATACCACCAACCGAGTGGTAATATAACCTGTGGCGAGCCTCGCGGCTGGGTTTCAGACAGACAAAGCCGTACATGATGCTCAGAAAACGATGGTGAGGCACCAAAGCAGAGTACAAAGTACATATACTTGCTGTCGCACTACCTTAGTCGAATCCCTTTAAACACAGGGAAGATATTGTTCCGATATACTTTCTGCTTACAAGTAACTCCCCAAAGTAACTGGTATTACTGTCCCAGCACAAACACCAAGGCCATAAACAAGCTGTTTATGCACAACAACTTTCTGCACATATTCGCATAATAGGAACTTTAAGCACAAAAACAACTTTTGTGCGCATTTCAATTTGTGATCAGTAAATGCTCAGCAATTACTTATTAGCATAGTCAGCAAGCTAGATCCAATGTTCTGTGATTGCTACAGTATCTTCTTTTCAATGACTCAGCAATACTGTTCCTTATCTAGCACTCATGAAAGTATTACTCTATTGGCCCTAAACATGATAACCACAAGCCAGAAGAGACATGGGGCTAAATTTACTATACAGCACTTCTCAAAGCTGCTGCATCCTCAGCAACTTCAGTTGCTGTATTTAAAGGGGCACTTCCCTACAGCTGGTGCAAAAAAAATATGTCCCATGACAGGCGTATTTGGGAATATATATTCTGCAATCAGGAGGGACGATTCCAAATTGTACATAACTCTGCACAATATCAATTGCATGCGCTACCCTTTGGCGTTTGCGCAGTGCAATTTCATGCAAGAAACGGACACATTCAGCTTTACATCAGATGTGCAAATCAAGACAGCAGATTACACAAACTGTACAACAATGGGGGTCATTCCGAGTTGTTCGCTCGGTAAATTTTTTAGCATCGCAGCGATTTTCCGCTTAGTGCGCATGCGCAATGTCCGCAGTGCGACTGCGCCAAGTAAATTTGCTATGCAGTTAGGTATTTTACTCACGGTTTTTTCTTCGTTCTGGTGATCGTAATGTGATTGACAGGAAGTGGGTGTTTCTGGGCGGAAACTGGCCGTTTTATGGGTGTGTGTGAAAAAACGCTACCGTTTCTGGGAAAAACGCGGGAGTTGCTGGAGAAACGGAGGAGTGTCTGGGCGAACACTGGGTGTGTTTATGACGTCAAACCAGGAACGACAAGCACTGAACTGATCGCAGATGCCGAGTAAGTCTGGAGCTACTCAGAAACTGCACAGAGATGTCTTTTCGCTATATTGCGAATCTTTCGTTCTCAATTTTGATAAGCTAAGATTCACTCCCAGTAGGCGGCGGCTTAGCGTGTGCAAAGCTGCTAAAAGCAGCTTGCGAGCGAACAACTCGGAATGACCCCCAATATCAGAGATTTTAGTGTATTAAAGTGACTATAGTTTGCAACTGCAATTAGCGGACTGTCATTCTGGGCAGGAAAGCCTGCTGCATACAGATGTGTCTTTTCACATCCTTGCTGCAGTCACGCTAAACAGCCCTTGAAGTCGCGTCATGTCATGGCAGGACTTGAAAGCGCAGAGCATCTTTTTTGTGTGGGGGGGGGGGTGTTTGGTGAAAATGCGTCTTAGATGCAAAGTAATGTAATAGGACGCACAAGCAGCTTCTGCCAATTAAAATGATATCCAATATGCATATATTCTGTGTGTAATTGCTGCTTTATCTGCATCCGAAATGCCACATTTGTGTCTTTCATGAAAACACTGACGCAGCATTTTGTATGCAAATACAGTCACAAACAGAATATAGACATGCTGTATACCATTTTAATCAGCAGAAGCTGCTTGTGCATCTTATTACATTACTTAGCATCTAAGACGCACTGTTGCGGACAAAATGCAAAAAAAAAAATAGGATTTTAATACCTACCGGTAAATCCTTTTCTTTTAGTTGGTAGAGGATGCTGGGAACTCCATAAGGACCATGGGGTATAGATGGGATCCGCAGGAGACATGGGCACTTTAAGACTTTAAATGGGTGTGAACTGGCTCCTCCCTCTATGCCCCTCCTCCAGACCTCAGTTATAGGAACTGTGCCCAGGGAGACATTTCGAGGAAAAGGATTTTTGTTAAACCAAGGGTGAGATACACACCAGCTCACACCACAACACACCGTAAAACATGGCTTTTAACTAAACACCAGTTAACGGCATGAACCAAAATCAGCAACAGGCTGATCTTAACCGAAACACAACCTTCGTGTAACATAAGCAATAACTATTAACAAGTACTGCAGCTAGAGTCCGCACTGGGACGGGCACCCAGCATCCTCTACGGACTAAGAGAAAAGGATTTACCGGTAGGTATTAAAATCCTATTTTCTCATACGTCCTAGAGGATGCTGGGAACTCCATAAGGACCATGGGGTTTATACCAAAGCTTCAGAACGGGCGGGAGAGTGCGGATGACCCTGCAGCACCGATTGAGCAAACATGAGGTCCTCATCAGCCAGGGTATCAAACTTATAGAATTTTGCAAAAGTGTTTGAACCCGACCAAGTAGCCGCTCGGCAAAGTTGTACCGCCAAGACTCCTCGGGCAGCCGCCCAAGATGAGCCCACCTTCCAGGTAGAATGGGCCTTCACCGACTTCGGTAACGGCAATCCAGCCGTAGAATGAGCATGGTGAATCGTATTACAGATCCAGCGAGCAGTAGTCTGCTTGGAAGCAGGATTTCCAATCTTGTTGGAAAAATACAGGACAAACAGCCTCTGTTTTCCTAATACGAGCCGTTCTGGCTACATAAATTTTCAAAGCTCTGACCACATCGAGAGACTTTGATTCAGCCAAGGCTTCAGTAGCCACAGGCACCACAATAGGTTGGTTCATGTGAAACGAAGAAACCACCTTTGGCAGAAATTGTTGACGAGTTCTCAATTCCGCTCTATCCACATGGAAGATCAAATAGGGGCTCTAGAGAGACAAAGCCGCTAATTCCGACACCTGCCTTGCGGACGCCAAGGCCAAAAGCATGACCACTTTCCAAGTGAGAAATTTCAACTCAACCTTCTGTAAAGGTTCAAACCAATGTGACTGAAGGAACTGCAACACCACGTTAAGGTCCCACGGTGCCACTGGGGGCACAAATGGAGGTTGGATATGCAGCACACCTTTCACGAAAGTCTGAACTTCTGGAAGGGAGGCCAATTCTTTTTGACTGAAATTGATAAGGCCGAAATCTGCACCTTAATGGAGCCTAACTTTAGGCCCGCATCCACACCTGCTTGCAAAAAATGGAAAAAACGACCCAGCTGAAATTCTTAAGTAGAAGCCTTCTTGGATTGACACCAAGACACATATTTTCTCCAAATACGGTGATAATGCTTCGCCGTTACCTCCTTTCTAGCTTTAAGTAGTGTGGGGATGACTTCACCGGGAATACCCTTTCGAGCTAGGATTTGGCGTTCAACCGCCATGCCGTCAAACGCAACCGCGGTAAGTCCTGGAACACGCACGGCCCTTGCTGTAATAGATCCTCTTTTAGAGAAAGAGGCCAGGGATCTCCTTTGAGTAATTCCTGAAGCTCCGGATACCAGGCCCTCCGTGGCCAATCTGGAACAACGAGTATCGCCTGAACCCTTGTTCTTCTTATGATACTTATCACCTTTGGAATGAGTGGAAGCAGAGGGAACACATACACCGACCGAAACACCCACAGTGTCACCAGGGCGTCCCTCGACCTGGAACAATACTTCTGAAGTTTCTTGTTGAGGCGAGACGCCATTATGTCTATTTGAGGAATTCTCAAAGACTTGTCACTTCTGCAAAGACCTCTTGATGAAGACCCCACTCTCCTGGATGGAGATCGTGTCTGCTGAGGAAGTCTGCTTCCCAGTTGTCCACTCCTGGAATGAAGACTGCTGACAGAGTGCTTGCATGTTTTTCCGCCCAGCGAAGAACTTTTGTGGCCTCCGCCATCGCCGCTCTGCTCTTTGTTCTGCCCTGGCGGTTTATGTATGCCACTGCCGTTATGTTGTCTGACTGAATCAAGACAGGCAAACCGCGAAGAAGATATTCCGCTTGCAGAAGGCCGTTGTAAATGGCCCTTAATTCCAGAATGTTTATGTGCAGACAAGCTTCCTGGCTTGACCATTTTCCCTGGAAATTTTCACCCTGTGTGACTGCTCCCCAGCCTCGGAGACTTGCATCCGTGGTTACCAGGATCCAATCCTGGATCCTGAACCTGCGTCCCTCTAGGAGGCGAGAACTTTGGAGCCACCACAGGAGAGAAATTCTGGTCCTGGAAAATAGGCTTATTTTCCAGTGCATGTGTAGGTGAAACCCGGACCACTTGTCCAACAGGTCCCACTGAAACACCCTGGCATTGAACCTGCCAAACGGAATGGCTTCGTAGGCCGCCACCATCTTCCCCAGCACCCGGGTGCATTGATGAATCGACACTCTTGCCGGTTTCAGAATTTCTTTGACCATGTTCTGGATTTCCAGAGCTTTTTCCACTGGTAGAAAAACTCTCTGTAGTTCCGTGTCCAGAATCATGCCCAAGAATGACAGCCGTGTTGTCGGAACCAACTGTGACTTTGGCAAATTTAGGAGCCAACCATGTTGTTTCAGAATTGTCAGGGAGAGCGTAACGTTTCTTAGTAACTGCTCCTTTGATCTCGCCTTTATCAGGAGATCGTCCAAGTATGGGATAATTGTGACCCCCTGCTTGCGCAGGAGCACCATCATTTCCGCCATTACTTTGGTGAAAATCCTCGGAGCCGTGGAAAGACCAAACGGCAACATCTGAAATTGGTAATGACAATCCTGAACCGCAAACCTCAGGTAAGCCTGATGTGGAGGATATATGGGAACATGTAAGTAGGCATCTTTTATGTCGACTGATACCATAAAATCCCCCCCTTACAGACTGGAAATCACTGCTCGGAGAGATTCCATCTTGAATTTGAAACTTTTCAGATATAAATTGAGGGATTTTAAGTTCAGAATCGGTCTGACCGAGCCATCCGGCTTCGGGACCACGAACAGGCTTGAATAAAAGCCGTCTCCCAGTTGTGACGTGGGTACCGTGACAATGACTTGATGTTGACACAGCTTTTGTACTGCAGCGCATACTATATTCCTTTCTGGAAGAGAAGCTGGCAAGGCCAATTTGAAAAATCGGTGAGGGGGCACGTCTTAAAATTCCAGTTTGTACCTTTGGGTCACTATTTCTAGTACCCAAGGATCTAGGGCCGAGTGAGCCCAGACCTGACTGTAGAGTTGAAGACGTGACCCCACCGGTGCGGACTCCAGCAGTGGAGCCCCAGCGTCATGCGGTGGATTTGGTAGAAGCCGGGGAGGACTTCTGCTCTTGGGAGCTTGCCACAGCCTGCGACCTTTTTCCCCTTCCCCTACCTCTAGTAGCAAGGAAGGAGGACCCTCGTCCTTTTTTTAATTTATTAGACCGAAAGGACGGCATCTGATAATGGGGCGTTTTCTTTTGTTGAGCAGGGATATAAGGTAGAAAAGATGACTTACCCGCGGTAGCTGTAGATACCAGGTCCGCAAGGCCCTCACCAAACAAGACACCACCCTTATACGGCAGAGACTCCATAGCCTTCTTAGAGTCAGCATCACCATTCCATTGATGAGTCCATAATGCTCTCCTAGCCGAGACTGCCATGGCATTGGCCCTCGATCCCAAGAGGCCAATATCTCTCGCAGCCTCCCTGAGGTAGACTGCAGCGTCCCTGGTATGACCCAGTGTCAAAAGAACGCTATCCCTATCCAGGGAGTCTAATTCAGATGAATTATCTGCCCACTTTTCAATCGCACTACTCACCCATGCCGATGCCACGGCAGGTCTGAGCAGCGTACCCGTAGCGATATAAATAGATTTTAAGGTAGTTTCCTGCTTACGATCCACAGGATCCTTTAGGGCTGCCGTGTCAGGGGACGGAAGCGCCACCTTCTTGGACAACCGTGCTAGAGCTTTGTCCACAGAGGGTGTTGACTCCCACTTTTCCCTGTCCTCAGTGAGGAATGGATATGCCATATGAATCCTCTTGGGAATCAGTAACTTTTTGTCAGGAATTTCCCAAGCCTTTTCAAAAAGAGTGTTCAGCTCATGAGAGGGAGGAAACGTTACCTCAGGTTTCTTTCCCTTAAACATACAGACCCTAGTATCAGGAACAGCCGGGTCTTCCGTGATATGTAACACGTCTTTTATTGCCACAATCATGTACTGAATGCTCTTAACCAGTTTAGGATTCAATCTGGCATCAGTATAGTCGACACTGGAGTTCGAATCTGTGTCTGCTATCTGGGTAAATGACCTCTTCTGCGACCCTGAGGGGGTCTGAGTTTGGGATAAAGCATCTTCCATGGATTGTCTCCACGTTTGGTTTTGAGCCTCAGATTTATCCAACCTCTTATTTAATAAAGCCACATTTGCATTCAAGACATTCCACATATTTGCCCAATCAGCAGTCGGCAGTGCCGACAGATTCACTCCCATACTCTGTTCTGTCCCCACTCCAGCCTCCTCCTGGGAAGAGCATTCAGCCTCAGACATGTCGACACACACGTACCGACACCCACGATCACACTGGGCTATAGGGGACAGATCCACACCAAGGCCTGTAAGAGAAACACAGAGGGAGATTGCCAGCTCACACCCAGCGCCTATCCCAGTCTGAAACTGATATACAATGCCTCAGACCTATCAGTGCTTTTACTATATAGTTAATCAACACCAAATTTGCCGTGCCAACCCCCCCCCCCCCCAAGTTTTACACCCTGTTACTTGGACAGTAGTGAGGACCAGCGTCTCTGCAGCTTCTGTGAAGAGAAAATGGCGCTGATTAGAGCTGTGAGGGCTAAGTCCCGCCCCCCTTAATGGTGCGCTTAAGTCCCGCTATTTTTTTATACTGGCGGGGGTCTGTATACAGAGCCTATGCACTATATACCCTTATTGCCAGGCTTAAAAAGAGGTTTATTGCTGTACAGGACGCCCCCCCCTGCGCCCTGCACCCTTGTAGTGCCGCTTGTGTGTGGGAGCAATGGCGCGCATCGCGACCGCTGCGCAGTACCTCTGAGAAGTGAAGTCTTCTGCCGTCTTAACTGAAGTCTTCTGTTACTCACCCGGCTTCTTTCTTCAGGCTCTGTGAGAGGGACAACGGCGCGGCTCCGGGAACGAGCAGCTAGGCGAACCAAGTGATCAGATCCTCTGGAGCTAATGGTGTCCAGTAGCCTAAGAAGCAGAGCCTTTAAACTCACAGAAGTAGGTCTGCTTCTCTCCCCTCAGTCCCACGAAGCAGGGGGCCTGTTGCCAGCAGTGCTTCCTGAAAATAATAAACCTAACAAAGTCTTTTTCAGAGAAACTCAGGAGAGCTCCCCTGTCGTGTGTCCAGTCTCTCTGGGCACAGAATCTAACTGAGGTCTGGAGGAGGGGCATAGAGGGAGGAGCCAGTTCACACCCATTTAAAGACTTAAAGTGCCCATGTCTCCTGCGGATCCCGTCTATACCCCATGGTCCTTATGGAGTTCCCAGCATCCTCTTGGACGTATGAAAAAAGACGATTGGCGCTACAGAGTCAAACACTCACTCGTTATGTGTAACACGACTTGTAGAGCACGGAGCAAAGATGTAAGAGGACACATCTGTATTTCAGAGGAAGAACCATCTGACACACGGGGGCCAGCCTATACATCCAAGGGCCTCTAAAACGTCAGCAAAGCCACAGACACTGCACCAAATCCTTGTGACTCTCAGGACTTACATCTGAAACGCTAACATGTTATATACATGAAAAAAACTTTGCAAAGTTCATAAGGGAAGTGAATTCTGAGAAGTAGTAAAACAAGAAGTCATGCCTTAGATCTGTGAGGTTAAGCAACAATAAGAAGTACTGATTTCCTGAAAGGGTAGAGGATATCTGGAACAAACCTATTATCAGAAATTGTGAAAACCAAATGGCTGTAATGTCAGAAGTACAAAATTCCCATAGTCGTGTGTTCAAAAGGACGATAAGAGGCACCACGTTCTGGGGGATGGTGCCCCTTGCAGTGGATTATAGGACGATAAGAGGCACCACGTTCTGGGGGATGGTGCCCCTTGCAGTGGATTATAGTTAGTGACCCTTTGCACTGCTGTTGTAGCTAAACCTTAGAGGTGGCTTAGTTTCTTATCGGGACCAGAGGCGTCGGAATGGGGGTGGGGGGGCGAGGGGGCAGCTCGCTCCCCCCAAACATGAGAGAGGCGCCTGCCGCCGTCGATCCCTATACATGACCACAGTACGCGGCTGAGATAGGCGCCACGGACCGTGATTCACTGACTGTGCTGCTGCTCCTCCCGTGTAGCGCTATAATCACTCATATGTAATGAGCGGCGAAGCGTCATGACGTCAAGCCGCTCATTACATATGCGCAAGCTGTGCTGGGGCCAGGGGCAGTCCCGGACGTCGCAGCGGAGGCACATGTTTGAAAATGCAGAGGCCGCCCGCTCCTTCTTGCCCGCCCAGCGTCCTGTAGGGGGTATGTGTTCCTGGCACTGTGGGGACATATGTATATCTGGCTTTGGGGGCATATATGTAAATCTGGCACTTGGGACATATGTATATCTGGCTTTGGGGGAATACTGTAGATGTATATCTGGCTCCGGGGACATATGTATATCTGGCTCTGGGGGCATGTATGTATAACTGGCTCTGGGGGCATATATGTATATTTGGCTCTGGGGGGAATATATGTATATCTGGCTCTGGTGCATGTATGTATAACTGGCTCTGGGGGCATATACTGGATGTATATCTAGCTCTGAGGCATATATGTATATCTGGCACTGGGGAAATATGTATATCTTGCACTGGGGACATATGTATTACTGGCTCTGGGGGCAAATATGTATCTGGCACTGGGAACATGTGTATAACTGGCTCTGGGGGCATATATGTATATCTGGCACTGGGGGGCATATGTATAACTGGCTCTGGGGGCATATATGTATATATGGCACTGGGGACATATGTATAACTGTCTCTGAGGGTATATATGTATAACTGTCTCTGAGGGCATATATGTATGTATATCTTGCACTGGGGACATATATATAACTGGCTCTGGGGTCATTTATGTATCTAGCACTGGGAACATGTGTATATCTGGCTCTGGGGACATATGTATATCTGGCTCTGGGGAGATATGTATATCTGGCACTGGGGGCATATACGTATATCTGGCACAGGGGGCATATACGTATATCTGGCACGGGGGGCATATACGTATATCTGGCACGGGGGGGCATATACGTATATCTGGCACGGGGGCATATACGTATATCTGGCAATGGGGACGCTTTACAGTGTATATAATGGGCTCTGTCAGGCATTATGTGTGTAAGAGGCTCTACCAGACATAAATGTATATAAGGGGCTTTGGGGGTTATTCAGACTGGATTGCTGTAGCGGCAGTGATCGCAGTCTGAATCCCTTTGTGGAGTGCGCACGCACCCCGGTAGCCCAGTGAGATGCTGACAGCATCTCTGGGCTGCGATCACCTCTGCCTGATTGACAGGCAGAGGTGGTTACGGGGAGAGGGCGTGCCAACGGCGTAAGAACACCGTTGGCTGGGTGCGGTCCAGACAACGCAGGTGTGTCCGGTCCGTTGCGGGGGTGGGCCACAGCGGCTGCGTTGGAAGGGAGATACTAGCTAGGTGCAAAATCATCACCGCTATGCAATGCTTTCACACCCGTGCGGGAGGGGGGGGGGGGGGGGGGGGGGGGGCGGAGAGCCAGACATGCTGGGTGGACTAGCCCTGTGCTGGACATCCCCCCGCATGTCTGAGAAACTGATCGTAGATGTGCTAAATTTAGCACGCTACGATCAGATCTGAGTTAGGCCCTTTACCAGGCATATTGTGTGTAAGGGGTCACTCACTCACTGCTACTCCATAGAGTTTCGTACAGGTACAAGTGACCTGTCTAAGGTGGCCACAAGTTAGGGGCGCCAAATTGAGATTTTATCTCCCCCCCCCAACTGAAAAACGTTCTGACACCCCTGATCGGGACCAAGATATATATTGGTCTCAGAATCTCACTATTTACATATGTGATGGATTTGATTCTGCTTGGTTAATCACATAATGGAATAGTTTAGGAACCCAACAGATATTAGATATCTGGATTTATTTTAAAAACAATATAACTTTTTACTCTCCATATAGAATGTAATTGTACTGTATAAAATCATAAGCAGTGCATTGAAGTCTAAGCTCTGTGTAAGATATGTACTATAATCTGTTTGATGTTATCCAGGTGCGAATAAGATTTGTGTATTTCAATGAAAAAAAATAAAAAATAAGATTTTACTTACAGATAAATCTATTTCTCGTAGTCCGTAGTGGATGCTGGGGACTCCGTCAGGACCATGGGGATTAGCGGCTCCGCAGGAGACAGGGCACAAAAATAAAGCTTTAGGATCAGGTGGTGTGCACTGGCTCCTCCCCCCATGACCCTCCTCCAAGCCTCAGTTAGGATACTGTGCCCGGACGAGCGTACACAATAAGGAAGGATTTTGAATCCCGGGTAAGACTCATACCAGCCACACCAATCACACCGTACAACTTGTGATCTGAACCCAGTTAACAGTATGAGAAACGTAGGAGCCTCTGAACAGACGGCTCACAACAATAACAACCCAATTTTTTTTGTAACAATAACTATGTACAAGTATTGCAGACAATCCGCACTTGGGATGGGCGCCCAGCATCCACTACGGACTACGAGAAATAGATTTATCGGTAAGTAAAATCTTATTTTCTCTGACGTCCTAGTGGATGCTGGGGACTCCGTCAGGACCATGGGGATTATACCAAAGCTCCCAAACGGGCGGGAGAGTGCGGATGACTCTGCAGCACCGAATGAGAGAACTCCAGGTCCTCTTTAGCCAGGGTATCAAATTTGTAGAATTTTACAAACGTGTTCTCCCCCGACCACGTAGCTGCTCGGCAGAGTTGTAATGCCGAGACTCCTCGGGCAGCCGCCCAGGATGAGCCCACCTTCCTTGTGGAATGGGCCTTGACAGATTTAGGCTGTGGCAGGCCTGCCACAGAATGTGCAAGTTGAATTGTGCTACAAATCCAACGAGCAATCGTCTGCTTAGAAGCAGGAGCACCCAGCTTGTTGGGTGCATACAGTATAAACAGCGAGTCAGATTTTCTGACTCCAGCCGTCCTTGAAATATATATTCTCAATGCCCGGACAACGTCCAGCAACTTGGAATCCTCCAAATCGCTAGTAGCCGCAGGCACCACAATAGGCTGGTTCAGATGAAACGCTGACACCACCTTAGGCAGAAAATGAGGACGCGTCCGCAGTTCTGCCCTGTCCGAATGGAAAATCAGATATGGGCTTTTATACGATAAAGCCGCCAATTCTGATACTCTCCTGGCTGAAGCCAGGGCCAGTAGCATGGTTACTTTCCACGTAAGATATTTCAAATCCACCGATTTGAGTGGCTCAAACCAATGGGATTTGAGAAAATCCAAAACTACATTAAGGTCCCACGGAGCCACAGGGGGCACAACCGGGGGCTGTATATGTAGTACTCCTTTAACAAAAGTCTGGACTTCAGGAACTGAAGCCAATTCTTTCTGGAAGAAAATCGACAGGGCCGAAATTTGAACCTTAATGGACCCCAATTTGAGGCCCATAGACAATCCTGTTTGCAGGAAATGTAGGAATCGACCCAGTTGAAATTCCTCCGTGGGGACCTTCCTGGCCTCACACCACGCAACATATTTTCTCCAAATGCGGTGATAATGTTGTGCAGTCACCTCCTTCCTGGCTTTAACCAGTGTAGGAATGACCTCTTCCGGAATGCCTTTTTCCCTTAGAATTCGGCGTTCAACCGCCACGCCGTCAAACGCAGCCGCGGTAAGTCTTGGAATAGACACGGTCCCTGCTGAATCAGGTCCCGCCTTAGAGGTAGAGGCCACGGATTTTCCGTGAGCATCTCCTGAAGTTCCGGGTACCAAGTTCTTCTTGGCCAATCCGGAGCCACGAGTATCGTTCTTACTCCCCTTTGCCGTATAATTCTCAGTACTTTGGGTATGAGAGGCAGAGGAGGAAACACATACACTGACTGGAACACCCACGGTGTTACCAGAGCGTCCACAGCTATTGCCTGAGGGTCTCTTGACCTGGCGCAATACCTGTCCAGTTTTTTGTTGAGGCGAGACGCCATCATATCCACCTTTGGTTTTCCCCAACGGTTCACAATCATGTGGAAGACTTCTGGATGAAGTCCCCACTCTCCCGGGTGTAGATCGTGTCTGCTGAGGAAGTCTGCTTCCCAGTTGTCCACTCCCGGAATGAACACTGCTGACAGTGCTATCACATGATCTTCCGCCCAGCGAAGAATCCTTGCAGCTTCTGTCATTGCTCTCCTGCTTCTTGTGCCGCCCTGTCTGTTTACGTGGGCGACTGCCGTGATGTTGTCCGACTGGATCAACACCGGCTGACCCTGAAGCAGGGGTTTTGCCAGGCTTAGAGCATTGTAAATCGCTCTTAGCTCCAGTATATTTATGTGAAGAGACATCTCCAGGCTTGACCATACTCCCTGGAAGTTTCTTCCCTGTGTGACCGCTCCCCAGCCTCTCAGACTGGCATCCGTGGTCACCAGGACCCAGTCCTGTATGCCGAATCTGCGGCCTTCTAACAGATGAGCACTCTGCAACCACCACAGAAGAGACACCCTTGTCCGTGGCGATAAGGTTATCCGCTGATGCATCTGCAGATGCGATCCGGACCATTTGTCCAGCAGATCCCACTGAAAAGTTCGTGCGTGGAATCTGCCGAATGGGATTGCTTCGTAAGAAGCCACCATCTTTCCCAGGACTCTTGTGCATTGATGCACAGACACTTTTCCTGGTTTTAGGAGGTTCCTGACAAGTTCGGATAACTCCTTGGCTTTCTCCTCCGGAAGAAACACCTTTTTCTGAACCGTGTCCAGAATCATTCCCAGGAACAGCAGACGTGTTGTCGGGGTCAACTGAGATTTTGGAAAATTCAGAATCCACCCGTGTTGTTGCAGCACTACTTGGGTTAGTGCTACTCCATCCTCCAGCTGTTCTCTGGACCTTGCCCTTATCAGGAGATCGTCCAAGTAAGGGATAATTAATACGCCTCTTCTTCGTAGAAGAATCATCATTTCGGCCATTACCTTGGTAAAGACCCGAGGTGCCGTGGACAATCCAAACGGCAGCGTCTGAAACTGATAATGACAGTTTTGCACCACGAACCTGAGGTACCCTTGATGTGAAGGGCAAATTGGGACATGCAGGTAAGCATCTTTTATGTCCAGGGACACCATAAAGTCCCCTTCTTCCAGATTCGCTATCACTGCTCTGAGTGATTCCATCTTGAACTTGAATTTTTGTATGTACAGGTTCAAAGATTTCAGATTTAGAATAGGTCTTACCGAGCCGTCTGGCTTCGGTACCACAAATAGCGTGGAGTAATACCCCTTTCCCTGTTGTAGGAGGGGTACCTTGACTATCACCTGCTGAGAAAACAGCTTGTGAATGGCTTCCAATACCGTCGCCCTGTCTGAGGGAGACGTTGGCAAAGCAGACTTTAGGAACCGGCGAGGGGGAGACTTCTCGAATTCCAACCTGTAACCCTGAGATACTACCTGCAGGATCCAGGGGTCCACCTGTGAGCAAGCCCACTGCGCGCTGAAATTCTTGAGTCGACCCCCCACCGTTCCTGAGTCCGCTTGTAAAGCCCCAGCGTCATGCTGAGGGCTTTGCAGAACCCGCGGAGGGCTTCTGTTCCTGGGAAGGAGCTGCTTGCTGCCCTCTCTTACCCTTTCCTCTGCCTCGGGGCAGATATTACTGTCCTTTTGCCCGCTTGTTCTTATAGGACCGAAAGGACTGCGGCTGAAAAGACGGTGTCTTTTTCTGTTGGGAGGGGGTCTGAGGTAAAAAAGTGGATTTCCCGGCCGTTGCCGTGGCCACCAGATCCGATAGACCGACGCCAAATAATTCCTCCCCTTTATACGGCAATACTTCCATATGCCGTTTGGAATCCGCATCACCTGACCACTGTCGTGTCCATAAACTTCTTCTGGCAGATATGGACATCGCACTTACTCTCGATGCCAGAGTGCAAATATCCCTCTGAGCATCTCGCATATAAAGAAAAGCATCCTTTAATTGCTCTAAAGTCTGTAAAATACTGTCCCTATCCAGGGTATCAATATTTTCAGACAGGGAATCCGACCAGACCACCCCAGCACTGCACATCCAGGCTGAGGCGATGGCTGGTCGCAGTATAACACCAGTATGTGTGTATATACTTTTTAGGGTAGTTTCCAGCCTCCTATCAGCTGGATCCTTGAGGGCGGCCGTATCAGGAGACGGTAACGCCACTTGTTTTGATAAGCGTGTGAGCGCCTTATCCACCTCAGGGGGTGTTTCCCAGCGCGCCCTAACCTCTGGCGGGAAAGGGTATAATGCCAATAACTTTTTTGAAATTAGCCCTTTTCTATCTGGGTTAACCCACGCTTCATCACATACATCATTCAATTCCTCTGATTCAGGAAAAACTACAGGTAGTTTTTTTTACCCCCCACATAATACCCCTTTTTGTGGTACTTGTAGTATCAGAGATATGCAAAGCCTCCTTCATTGCCGTGATCATAGAACGTGTGGCCCTACTGGAAAATACGTTTGTTTCTTCCCCGTCGACACTAGATTCAGTGTCCGTGTCTGGGTCTGTATCGACCGACTGAGGTAAAGGGCGTTTTACAGCCCCTGACGGTGTCTGAGACGCCTGGGCAGGTACTAACTGGTTTGACGGCCGTCTCATGTCGTCAACTGATTTTTGTAATGTGCTGACATTATCACGTAATTCCATAAACAAAGCCATCCATTCCGGTGTCGACTCCCTGGGGGGTGACATCACCATTACCGGCAATTGCTCTGCCTCCACACCAACATCGTCCTCATACATGTCGACACACACGTACCGACACACAGCAGACACACAGGGAATGCTCTATTGAAGACAGGACCCCACTAGCCCTTTGGGGAGACAGAGGGAGAGTTTGCCAGCACACACCCAAGCGCTATAATATATATGGGAACAACCCTATATAAGTGTTGTATCCTTATAGCAGCTTAAATATAGTAATATCGCCAAAAAAAGTGCCCCCCCTCTCAGTTTTACCCTGTTTCTGTAGTGCAGGGCAGGGGAGAGTCCTGGGAGCCTTCCTCACAGCGGAGCTGAGCAGGAAAATGGCGCTGTGTGCTGAGGAGAATAAGCCCCGCCCCCTATTTCGGCGGGCTCTTCTCCGGAGTTTGTGAGATCTGGCAGGGGTTAAATACATCCATATAGCCTCAAGGGCTATATGTGATGTATTTTTAGCCATAAAAAAGGTATTATACATTGCTGCCCAGGGCGCCCCCCCAGCGCCCTGCACCCTCCGTGACCGCTGTGTGAAGTGTGCTGACAACAATGGCGCACAGCTGCAGTGCTGTGCGCTACCTCAGGAAGACTGAAAAGTCTTCTGCCGCCTGCTTCTGGACCTCTTCCATCTTCGGCATCTGCAAGGGGGGTCGGCGGCGCGGCTCCGGGACGAACCCCAGGGTGAGACCTGTGTTCCGACTCCCTCTGGAGCTAATGGTGTCCAGTAGCCTAAGAAGCCAATCCATCCTGCACGCAGGTGAGTTCACTTCTCTCCCCTAAGTCCCTCGATGCAGTGAGCCTGTTGCCAGCAGGACTCACTGAA
This sequence comes from Pseudophryne corroboree, assembly GCF_028390025.1. NCBI lineage: Eukaryota > Metazoa > Chordata > Amphibia > Anura > Myobatrachidae > Pseudophryne > Pseudophryne corroboree. Next base: position 217,424,988 of record NC_086448.1, read on the forward strand.
AATAAAAAACCTAAAAACTTTTTCTAAGCAGCTCTTTAGGAGAGCCACCTAGATTGCACCCTGCTCGGACGGGCACAAAAACCTAACTGAGGCTTGGAGGAGGGTCATGGGGGGAGGAGCCAGTGCACACCACCTGATCCTAAAGCTTTATTTTTGTGCCCTGTCTCCTGCGGAGCCGCTAATCCCCATGGTCCTGACGGAGTCCCCAGCATCCACTAGGACGTCAGAGAATATATATATATATATATATATATATATATATATATATATACACACACACATACATAGAGCTTATGTTTTACAGTTGGTTATTGACTACAAATGTTGACCAAACAACACAACTTCTGTGATCTTTACCAGATATGAAGATTAAAAAAATAAAATAAAACAAATTCTGTTTAAATAAAGCAACCAATTTTTCCTCCTGTAACAACAGAATGCAAAAGTTGTGGCTGATGTAGAATTATAATTGTTACCTACATACTGTGTGTGGTACTGGTATATTATTATTACAGCTTGTACATAAGGGAATTACTGAAATAGTTCTCTCCCTGGAATCTACTGTATCTCTAAAGAGAGAAAATATAGTGGATAATGAGATCAGAGAAAGTAGATCTTGCCACACTCAAAGCGGTATAACATCAGGTGTGAAAAAAAAACAACTGTTTTTCACAGGTTTTTTTTGTTTTTTTTTATTACAGACTATACAATTAGATCTCCCGTAGACAAAATACCTTTTCTGCGTGTTTTCGTGAGAAATAGCCCCGTTTACACTTGAAAGCGGGGCTGTTTCCGGGGATTTGGTTTTACCTGCCCGAGGCAGGTGAAAATAAATCCCCAATAAAACACGGCTCCCGCCGGCTTATCGGGACTAATAGGATAGCCGCCGGCGAGACCTTTAGCATAATAGGATACTGTCCTCAGTCTCAGTTGCGCTCTGCCATGCAGAGAAAAGTTGTACAGTCAGATGAGACAAGACAGAACTTTTTGGAGTTAAATCCAAATGTTATGTTTGGTGAAAACAAACACAGAAAACCACCCAAAACACTCCATACCCACTGTGAAGCATGGTGGCTGCAACATTATTTTGTGAGGGTGTTTCTCTTCAGCATGGTCTGGGCAATAGGATGGAAGGGGAGGTTGATGCTGCCAAATACACCCAAATTCTTGAGGAAAACCTGAGGCCCTCTGCTAGACAGCTGAAGATGAGGAGGTGGGTTCACCTTTCTGCACAACAATGATCCCAAACATATCACCAAGTAAACAATGCAGTACAGATGTGTCCTCAAACATCATTGCGGCAGTTGAGTACCTTGCACCTGTGCTAGCCTCAGGAATCTTTTTTGCGTCTTCTTGACAAAAATTAGTCTTAGTCGCAATGCTATATGACTAGGATGTACCAGGAGACTATGCAGATCAATTTGATGTGCGACACTTGCACGTCTGTGTGCGATGGATTCTCAAAGCTACAGTGCAGAGGCCACTGCTTTTTCCATGCTCCATAGTGCAAGTATATAGACTCCATAACACACAATATACATGTGTCACAAACCAAATTAATCAGCACAATCTCCTGGTGCTGTGCTTAAATGACAGAAATGCGTTGCGACTATGATGCATTTTCGCAAAAAAAAAAAAAAAAAAAAAGACACCAAATGCTAGCATTGTTGTACAGGACCTTGCAGCTCACACTATGTGGCGTATTGAGGCTTGATGTAGGAGGACACATCTGCAGAATAAGGGGGGTATACAATTAGCTCCAATAATTTCAGAGCTGCTGAATTCGCACCCCTGCGTATTTAGCTGCGGTAGGTTTTCACCCGTTTTTTTTCACCAATGCCTTTTCACCTTTTTTTCTATTTAGTAAAAAAGGCATTGGCAAAAAATATGTAGTTATGGTAGACTTACCGTCGATAACTCTATGTCTCCGAAGTCCGCAGTATCCACAGGATAACATTGGGATATGAGGTAGCATCAGCGGAATGGCACTTATTGATCAAAAGCTTTCGGCCTCCCAGTCTCCTATATCCCCACCTCCTAGTTCAAGCAATTTAGTTATTTTCCAAAGCTCAAGGCAGGAGCATCATAGAGAGCCCTAATCAGGCAAGAACAACATACATACACACTTCCATACCAGAAGGAAGAGGTTAGTAAGTATAAGGATCCTCAAATCAGGTGCGTCAGGGTGGGATCCCTGTGGATACTGGGGACTTCGGAGAAATAGAGTTATCGACAGTAAGTCTACCATAACTACATATTACTCCTGCAGGGTCCACAGTATATCCACAGGATAACATTGGGATATCTCAAAGCAATATTAGTGGAGGCGACGCTCCTGATTGGACAGGAGAATCCTTTGCCTGAATGCAGCGTCCTGAGAGGCAAAGGTATCAAAGGCATAATGTCTAATGAATGTGTTTATGGAAGACCATGTGGCTGCCTTACAAATCTGTTCAGCAGAAGCACCACGTTGTGCTACCCAAGAAGGACCTACCTTACGAGTAGAGTGAGCAGAGACATTAGCCAGAATAGGGAGATCAGCTCGAGAATATGCTTCTGAAATAGTCATCCGAAGCCACCTCGCCAGTGTCTGCTTGTCAGCAGGCCATCCTCTCTTGTGAAATCCGTAGAGAACTAAGAGAGTATCTGTCTTTCTGATGGCACTGGTATGATCCAGGAAGATATCAAGATTTGGTTCTGAGAACTGCTCTACAGGGATGAAAAACCAGAAAAGGAGGACGACATAACAACGCCCCTAAATCTGAGACTCTACTAGCTGAAGCAATAGTCAGTGGAAAAAGTACCTTAGCTGTCAACCATTTAAAATCCACTTGACTCAGTGGTTCAAATGGGGCAACTTGAAGGGCCTTTAGGACTAAATTTAGTTCCCAAGGAGATGCAGGAAGAACAAAGAGGAGGTTGTATGTGAAGCATTCCTTGGAAAAAAGTGTGAACATCCTGCAGGTTAGCAATTTTCTTTTGAAATGAAATCATACAGTCAATGCTGACACCTGAACTCTCTCTCAATGAAGCCACCCGTAGACCTTTATCCATTCCTGCCTGAAGGAATGCAAGGACTCTGGAAACTCTAAAAGACCAAGGGTCAAACTTCGTGGCACTGCACCACTGACTATAAGCATGCCATATTCGGTAATAAATGTGAGCAGAAGATGGTTTTCTTGCTCTAAGCATTGTTTCAATTACCTGTTGTGAAAATCCTTTTGCTTTCAGGATGGAAGTCTCAAGAGCAACACCGTCAAAGACAGCCGATCCAGGTGCTTGTAATAACAAGGACCCTGAGACAGTAGATCTGGACGTTGAGGGAGTAGAAACGAGTATCCACCGACAGCCTCTGCAGATCTGTGTACCAATGTCTTCTGGGTCAAGCCGAAGCTAGTAGTATCATGGCGCCCTTTCCCCGTTTGACTTTTCGCATCAACCTGGGCAACAGGGCGATCAGTGAAAACACATAGGCCAGACGAAAGTCCCATCTTTCTGACAGAGCATCCACGAAGGTTACTTTGGGATCCTTTGCCCTTGACCCGTATGCGGGAACTTTGTTGTTCTGACGAGAAGCCAAGAGGTCTATCTCCAGCAGCCCCCACGTGTTTACCAGAATCTGGAAAACCTCTGGGTGTAAAGCCCATTCGTTTGCATGAATGGCGTGACAACTGAAAAAATCCGCTTCCCAGTTTAGGACTCCTGGAACAGACACTGCAGACAAGGCCGGATGATGAAGTTCTGCCCACCTTAAAATGCGGCTTACCTCCTTCATTGCCTTTTGGCTGCGAGGTCCTCCCTGATGATTGAGGTATGCTACTGCCATTGCATTGGCCGAGCAAATCTGCACCAGTTTTCCTTGAAGTGTGCCCTTTGCCTGAGTGAATGCCATATATATGGCCCAAAGTTCCAATATATTTATTGGAAGGCAACTTTGTTCCTTGGTCCACTGCCCCTGGAAGCAACACTTTTCTGACACTGCTCCCCAGCCCTAAAGACTGGCGTCCGTCGTCAGAATCTCCAACTCTGAGATCCAAAAGGGTCGCCCTTTGTCCAGAGGGGATGTCTGTAGCCACCAGGCTAACGACCTCCGTACTTCCAGAGGAAGGACCATAGTCTGAGTTTTTATCGTCTGATGTAGATCATTCCATCTGGAAAGAATCAGACGTTGAAGGGGCTATGAGTGGAATTGAGCATATTCCACAATGTCGAATGTTGACACCATAGATCCCACCACTCGCATTGCTGCATGAATGGATACTCTTAGACTGTGTAGTAACTCCTGAATCCTTGTCTGTATTGTGGATAATTTGTGCAGAGGTAGAAAAACTCTCTGAAGCCTGGAATCCAATACAGCCCCCAGGTGAATTGTGCATTGTAACGGAACCAGGGATGACTTAACCCAATTTATTAGCCAGCCGTTGCTTTGTAAACAAGCTATTGTCAATTGCAGATGGCCCTGGAGAGTTTGCTGGGAATGAGCCAGGATTAACAGGTCGTCCAGGTATCGGAAAATTCCTGTCCCATGATGACAGAGATAAACTGCCATCACCACCATAATTTTGGTGAACACTCCTGTAGCTGTAGCCAGTCCAAATGGTAGGGCCTGAAACTGAAAATGTTGCCGGAGGATAGCAAACCTGAGATAGCACTGATGGGACGGTGCTATAGGTACATGCAGGTAAGCATCCTGGATATCTAGGGATACCATAAAATCCCCGGACTCCATGGCTAGGATAACGGAACATAAAGTATCCATATGAAAACAAGGCACCCAAATGTATTTGTTCAGAGCTTTGAGATTGAGAAAGGACCGGTATGACCCATCCGGTTTCTGTACTAGAAACAGGTTGGAATAGAAACCTAGGGACTAATTCAGACCTGATCGCTGCTGTGTGTGTTTGCACAGCAGCGATCAGGTCAGAAGTGCGCATGCGGCGGTGCACCGCATAACAGACAGTCGACGGCGCAGCCCGAGCAACGCAGGCATGCCTGGACTGTTGGGGGGGGGGGGGGCACGGCGGCTGCGTGACGTCACACACAGCCGCTGCGATCCAGGCAGTGATGAGTAGCTCCCTGCCAGCGCGCATGTGCTGCAGTGGTAGGGAGATACTCCTACAGTACAAGAGCATCACCCCTGTGCGATACTTTTGAACTTGTACGATGGGGTAGGGCCTAACATGTGGGGCGGTCTAGACCTGTGTTGGGCGTCACCCCCGCATGTCAGGGAAGCTGATTGTAGATGTGTTAAATTTAGCACATCTACGATCAGGTCTGATGCCCCCCCCCCCCCCCCCCTTGTCCCTGCTGAGCAGGAGGAACGGTACTATCACCCCTGATTGTAGCAACTTCTGAACTGCCTCTTGTAAAGCCCTGGCCTTTGTTTCCACAGAAGACGGGCTGGTACAAAAAAATCTTTGTGGAGGGTGTTCATTGAAGGCAAACGCATAACCGTGAGATACCGCTTCTTGCACCCAGGCATCTGTGGTGGACTGCTACCAGGTCTGTGTAAACAGAAGAAGTCGGCCTCCCACCCTGGGGTCCCCCAGGTGGAGGCCCGTGCCATCAGGCTGATGGCTTATCTTCTAGTTTGGAAGCAGGCCTTCTGGTAGCCCAATGCTTTTTAGTCTTTCTAGACTTATCTGATTGGGACTGTTTGCCGTAACCCTTTCCTTTCGCTTTTCCTTGGGTCCGAAAGGACCGAAAAGCTGGAAAATTAGGTTTAGACTTGTAAGTACAGGTAGAAGGAAACTTCACTTTCTTAGAGTCTGCTTCATACTCCAGAATATTGTTTAACTCTTTACCAAGAAGAATATCTCCAGCAATAGGCAAAGACTCTAGTACCTTTTTAGACTCTGAGTTAGCCTTCCATGTACATAGTCAGACAGCTCTGCATGCTGCTACTGCTGAGGTTGATGCCTGAGAAGCTACTATACCCATATCCAAGGCTATTTCTTCCATAAAAACAGCTTCTTGTTTAATATGTGCAATATGGGACTTTTGTTCTCTAGACGCTGATGAAAGGTCGTCTTCCAATGCGTCAGCCCAGGACGCCACTGCTTTCGCCATCCAGACTGAAGCCATTGCAGGCCTAGCAACTGCTCCTGATAAGGAAAAAAAAGTTTTTAGAAAACCATCTATCTTCCTTTCCGTTACATCATTTAATGATGTAGAAGGCAGAGGTAATGTAGATTTACGCACCAACCGAATGACATGCGTATCTATCTTGGGAGCAACCTCCCTTTTCAAACAATGCCCAGCTGGAAAAGGATAATGAGAATTCCATTTTTTTGGAATTCTGAACTTTTTACTGGGTGTAACCCAAACCTCTTGCCTGATTTCCGTCAGCTGTTCTGACTCTGGAAATTCATTTCTGACTGTTTTAGGATGTTTATACACAAGTGCCTTGGATTTTAACACAGGCTCTGCTGCCTCCTCTAATGATAGAATGGCTTTTATAGCATTAATTAGCTCAGGTACATCTACCGAGCTGGGACCTTCATCCTCCTCTCTGTATGCAGATTTAGAATGCAAGGAACCGTCCTCATCCTCTAAAGTGTCCCCTTCTGAAACATATGTTTTATGTCTGTGATTTACTTTCCACAGATCTTTCAGACTGTTTTTGTTGAAAGGCTGCAGGATGTGATCAGACCCAGGAGGAATGTTGCATGTAAGGGTTAACTGGGTAACCTATCCCTGGTAAGGGAGCTGGCATTATCCGCTCAGCTATACTGGATAAAGTTTGTGCACATTAAGCCCATGGGGGTTCTGATTGAACCTGTGCCTGTCTTGGATTATTGAGGCTTTGATGAAAGCTGTAACAGCTCGCACATAATCCATTTTGTACCAGATCTTGAGAGGTTAACCCTGCTTTGCATGACAAACATGATATCAATGTTGGTGCTGCTGTGGATAGTGTATCCTCCTCACCCTTGCCTCTCTTAGACATGGTAAACAAATCACATACCTGTATTGTGTTAACTACACAATTTGTGACCGTATTCACTTCAAGCTTGCTAAAGTGATATACAATCTGATCCCTCCCTGCCTTGCACCAGCATTGAGGATCGGTATATACAAAGACAGCAGAACTGAGGGAAATATAGTATAGTATAGAAAAAGTCAGCAGCCGCACTAGCAATCAGTCACAAGTTATACATTAGTATAATAAGCAATATGAGCATATATTCAACTACAGATACATTACAGGAACGTAGGAAAAACAAATTACTGCATTACCTTATATAGGACTTTTAACGTATTCAGTCGCATAGCGAAAGAAACAGCAGTAACAGTTTATCAGACTCATATACATCAGGCACTTATCCAACTATTAAGCTCGGTGAAGTGATAAAGTGGAAGGTGATAAAGGACCAGCCAATCAGATCTTAAGTGCCATGTCACATGCAGGGTTTAAAAAATGACAGTTAGGAGCTAACTGGCTGTTCCTTTATCACCTTCCACTTTATCACTTCACCAAGCTTAATAAATCTGAGCCTTAAGGGGGGTACTCACGGAGCGATATTCTAAGCAATCTGACTAGATTGCTTAGAATTTCAGCATTATCGCTCTGTGTGTACCCCCTACAGCGATAGCAATGCGCAGCCCCGCTATCGCTGCTGCTAGATTGGCCTGCATGCAGGCCAATCTAGCGGGTCACTCACTTCACCCGCTGGGTGAAGTGAGCGCCCCCCCGCATGCTCAGCACACATCACGCTGTGCTGAGTGGCGGGAGAGATGTGTGCTAAGCGGTTCGCTCAGCACACATCTCTCCTGCATCGGCCCGTCTATATGGGCCTTAAGTACTGCATCACCTGCCTCAGGAGAGCGGGATACAGGGAGACTTAACTCCACTTCCAGGATCGATCAATACGTTATCCAACGCTGAGTGGATCCAGAGGCAAAAAGTGAATACTAACAACCAAGTGAACACATATGTTATAAGTGAACGCAGACACACCAGTGACACAGCCGCCTATGCTGCCACTGGGTCAGATAGATATCTAGCGTCTCAGACCGAAGCAGGAAATCTATTCATGGCGGGAACCTCTGAACAAACTGGTCATGAACCGGGGGGAGGGGCGACCAGGGGAACATCTTACTCCCAACTGCTGACATCAACCCTAGGGATCGCAGCCTCACACTAACCCCTGGAGCCTATGATCCCTGAGGCCTATCGCTGGTGCACCCGAGGTGGCAGCCGCATCAGCGACTGTTCGGTAGTCTACTCCCGAAAACAGTGCGACTGTGTCTAGCGTCTCCCCCACTAAGCAGAACCGATGCCTTACCTTTTCCCTGTGCTCCGGCCGCAGCCTGGTAACGTCAGCTGGACTTGCTATTACATCCACACAGATGCCAGCCGAAACAGCACTGTATACGTGGGTAAGCGTTGTTGGAGCGACTCTTTCTAAGGTGCATATACGATACTTTTTAGAAAGATCGCTCAAAAGGAACAAGGCTATAAAAATAAAAAGCTTATGGCTGCAAAAAACAAGCATCCCCATGACCATGGTCCAGCTGCTGCCACACCAAACAAAAAACTGAATTGCCTGAGCCAGGAGGCAGGGATACAGGAGACTGGGCCATTGCATTCTGGGAGGACGAAAGCTTTTGTGCCATTCTGCGGACGCTACCTCATATCTCAATGTTATCCTGTGGATAAACTGTGGACCCTGCAGGAGAAATGCCTTAAAATCGCGAAAACGGCCCGAGATTACGCCGGCGCAGGTGGGGAAACGTGGGTTCACCGATCCACGTTTTTCGCTCCTGCAGAATTTTTCGCCTAGGCATAAAAAACGGCCCTGCTACTGAATAGGGAGAATCCCCATTCGCCCTAAAAATAGTAAAAACTCCAGTTTTTTTTTCACCTAGGCGAAAAGAAACGGACCTCTTCGAATACCCCCTAAGGATTAGAAGGTGAAATGTCCTTGCGTTGCAGTGTCAGATTCCTGACCTAATTCTGATAGGAAACCCATGTATTGACTTGAGGAGGGCAGTCCATCGCCAGTCACTATGAAATTTTCTGAACTTGGACAATTCTGCAAGGACGAATGGGCAAATATTCCCAATCTACTGAAGTAATAAATCAGGACACAGATTACTTTTCCAACCCTGTTAATCTAGTTCAGACGTAGACTATCTGAGCTGCTGTAGAATTCACATACTGTCTAGGGCATGCTAAAACAGTGGTAGGGAATGCTGGAATGTGTAGTTTCACAGCAGCTGGAGAGCTAAAGGTTGCCCTAGTTTTTCATTTTTCATTCATTTTCAAAATAGTTGCTTTTTTTTTTTGCATTAGCTGAATCCTGTAAGGCGAAATGTGTAAAAGCTGGAAAAAGTTTGATTTCATTTATTTTATTTTCCAAGGCGTAATGATGCAAGTGATAACGTTTATAACAGGGTATGAAGATTTTTTTATAAGCGGTGTAGATGTATAGATTTAAAGAAGGTGGCTCTGTATATAAATATGTGTATTATATTCAAATTACAGGTTCCTGGAACAACTACACAAATAAAATGTATTTAAAGGAAACCAAATGTTTCTATCCAATATATTAAGAGGACAGGGACACATAACCTTGGATTTAAAGCTACTTTGGCATTTGCTTTATAAGAAACAATGTATGCTCTATGCTTTGTAGCGTTAGAAAATCATCCAACATGTCGGTTTTTGCAGGAGCTTTAGAATGCACTTACTGTTCAAATCTTCTGTTGCGAAGGTCACCATTGTTAATTCTGACGATACAATCATTCTCATGAAAAAGATTCTCTCGTTCAGCTTTGCCACCTTTCTCGAGCCGCTTTACTAATAATCCAAGAGTTCTGCAACATTAAGATTGCAAATGATTACACATGCAGCATTTGTGCTGGTACTTAATGGCTTCTGCCGATGACAATATCCATGCAATATATGAGCAAAGCAAAATATTAACATTCCCTAAAGAAAACAAGGTTAAACTAGCAGAAAGCATACACATCTTAATAGATTTTTTTATTTTAAAAACTAAACTGTAAGTAGATAGAGAGGATAAGACCGTCATCAAAATATGCAAATCTATCCAAAACAAGGAGGCTAATTAAAACACTCTCTAACAAATATCTATATATCTATCTATCTATCTATCTATCTATCTATCTATCTATCTATCTTTGGGGCTGTGCCCCAAAATGTTGGTATGTCACTTTGGGGCAGATATATGAAGCATCGATATGTGCCTTTGTGCACACAGCGCACGCTAATTCCTGCATTCCCCGCTTCACAGCAATGTATGAAGCAGATATCAGCTGGGACTTTTCGAAACACAGCGCACAGAACAATAACGTATGCCGCGCTGTGTGCATGGGAAGGCGAACCATACCTAATGTATTAACGGTGAGGTAGCTCTTCACCTCGCAATCCCCCCCTCCTGTCACTTCACCTTCCCGGGGCTGGCGCTGCAACACTGTAGTATTTCGCTGTAGGTTTGTTTTTTTTCATATAAAACTTTATTGAGAGCCCATGGCGTCCTTAGGGCTTCTCCGTGCATGCGCCATGTCGCGTTGCACAGTGCGCTGGGAGCTGGAGAGATGGCGCATGCCCGCTGCTACGCTCGACTCCGGACCCTGGATTCCTTATAGATGAATCGCACATGCGCAGGGTGACAGGTTGGCGTAATTATTAGTGCGCATGCGTGGGGCCTAAACGAATGGCACTAGGAAGCAGGACTGCACATCACCAGCGGAAAGACATAGCGCACGGCTATGAAGCCAGGCCCGGGGATCAGACATACAGGTGATGTGTGGAGGCACTTCCCCGCGAAAAACCGGTCAAGTGCCAAAGTGGCAATAACGAACTTTAAGCAACTGCTGATACATCTGCCCCATAGTGCTTAATACAGATGGATCTACACTAAACCCCTAAGTGCCGCTGCCAGTTTGAAATGGGAGACATTGGTATTGTCCAGAGGGCACGGGAGCCTATTGGACCATAATATTTTATATATACAGTGTGTGTGTGTGTGTGTGTGTATATATATATATATATATATATATATATATATACACAAAAAATAGTAACCAATTTGCACTATAAAAATCCCGCCTTAGTCCCAATAGTCCTTGGGGAGAACCGGCTGCTATTCTCCGATACAAGTCCTCCTGCCAGTCGAGAACCGGTAATTCAACAGTACAGATGGTTGTATGGAGAGCGCTCAAATGTATGTTAATGTTTCTTTGTAGTTCTTTCTAAGATAGTCCTACGATTTGGAATTGACCACGGAGAATGGATGATTCTAAAAAAAACCCTCTCACCAGATTCACCCAAACAGCAATATCACTCGTTAATCCATAACTTCCATAAAATTTATTAAAATCTTTTTGTAAAATAATAAAGGACTCTTACATTGATCTTAACATTTGTGATCTTAATAGGACTTGCTGTCCACCCCAGCCAGGAAGGAGCTCAAATGACAGCCTGCCCACCCACTAAGTCTAATCACCCCATTAAACATAGTGGGTGGACAGGCTGTCATTTGAGCTCCTCCCCGGCTGGGGTGGACAGCAAGTCCTATTAAGATAATATCCCACGAATGCTAAGATCAAGGTAAGAGTCCTTTATTATTTTACAAAAATAAGAATTTACTTACCGATAATTCTATTTCTCGGAGTCCGTAGTGGATGCTGGGGTTCCTGAAAGGACCATGGGGAATAGCGGCTCCGCAGGAGACAGGGCACAAAAAAGTAAAGCTTTACTAGGTCAGGTGGTGTGCACTGGCTCCTCCCCCTATGACCCTCCTCCAGACTCCAGTTAGGTACTGTGCCCGGACGAGCATACACAATAAGGGAGGCATTTTGAATCCCGGGTAAGACTCATACCAGCCACACCAATCACACCGTACAACTTGTGATCTAAACCCAGTTAACAGTATGACAACAGAAAGGGCCTCTTAAAGATGGCTCCTTAACAATAACCCGAATTAGTTAACAATAACTATGTACAAGTATTGCAGATAATCCGCACTTGGGATGGGCGCCCAGCATCCACTACGGACTCCGAGAAATAGAATTATCGGTAAGTAAATTCTTATTTTCTCTATCGTCCTAAGTGGATGCTGGGGTTCCTGAAAGGACCATGGGGATTATACCAAAGCTCCCAAACGGGCGGGAGAGTGCGGATGACTCTGCAGCACCGAATGAGAGAACTCCAGGTCCTCCTTTGCCAGGGTATCAAATTTGTAAAATTTTACAAACGTGTTCTCCCCCGACCACGTAGCTGCTCGGCAGAGTTGTAATGCCGAGACCCCTCGGGCAGCCGCCCAAGATGAGCCCACCTTCCTTGTGGAGTGGGCTTTTACAGTTTTAGGCTGTGGCAGGCCTGCCACAGAATGTGCAAGTTGAATTGTGTTACAAATCCAACGAGCAATCGACTGCTTAGAAGCAGGTGCGCCCAACTTGTTGGGTGCATACAATATAAACAGCGAGTCAGATTTTCTGACTCCAGCCGTCCTTGCAATGTATATTTTTAAGGCTCTGACAACGTCCAACAACTTGGAGTCCTCCAAGTCGCTAGTGGCCGCAGGCACCACAATAGGTTGGTTCAGATGAAATGCTGATACCACTTTAGGGAGAAAATGCGGACGAGTCCGCAGTTCTGCCCTATCCGAATGGAAGATTAGATAAGGACTTTTATAAGATAAAGCCGCCAATTCAGATACTCTCCTGGCAGAGGCCAGGGCTAGTAACATAGTCACTTTCAATGTGAGATATTTCAAATCCACCTTTTTCAATGGTTCAAACCAATGGGATTTGAGGAAATCTAAAACTACATTTAGATCCCACGGTGCCACCGGAGGCACCACAGGAGGCTGTATATGCAGTACTCCCTTGACAAAAGTCTGGACCTCAGGGACAGAGGCCAATTCTTTTTGGAATTCCTCCGTCGGAACCTTCCGATCCTCGCACCACGCTACATATTTTCGCCAAATGCGGTGATAATGTTTCACGGTGACTTCCTTCCGTGCCTTAATCAAGGTAGGAATGACTTCTTCTGGAATGCCTTTCCCTTTTAGGATCTGGCGTTCAACCGCCATGCCGTCAAACGCAGCCGCGGTAAGTCTTGAAAAAGACAGGGACCCTGCTGTAGCAGGTCCCTTCTCAGAGGTAGAGGCCACGGTTCGTCCGTGAGCATCTCTTGAAGTTCCGGATACCAAGTCCTTCTCGGCCAATCCGGAACCACTAGTATTGTTCTTACTCTTCTTTGCCGTATGATCTTCAATACCTTTGGTATGAGCGGCAGAGGAGGAAACACATACACTGACTGGTACACCCAAGGAGTTACCAGTGCGTCCACAGCTATTGCCTGTGGATCTCTTGACCTGGCGCAATATTTGTCCAGTTTCTTGTTGAGGCGAGACGCCATCATGTCTACAATTGGTCTTTCCCAACGGTCTATTAACATGTTGAAGACTTCTGGATGTAGCCCCCACTCTCCCGGATGAAGATCGTGTCTGCTGAGGAAGTCTGCTTCCCAGTTGTCCACGCCCGGGATGAACACTGCTGACAGTGCTATCACGTGATTCTCCGCCCAGCGAAGAATCTTGGCAGCTTCTGCCATTGCACTCCTGCTTCTTGTGCCGCCCTGCCTGTTTACATGGGCGACCGCCGTGATGTTGTCCGACTGAATCAACACCGGCTTTCCTTGCAGGAGAAGTTCCGCCTGGCTTAGAGCATTGTAGATTGCTCTTAGTTCCAGAATGTTTATGTGAAGAGACTTTTCCAGACTCGTCCATACTCCCTGGAAGTTTCTTCCTTGTGTGACTGCTCCCCAGCCTCTCAGGCTGGCGTCCGTGGTCACCAGGATCCAATCCTGAATGCCGAATCTGCGGCCTTCTAATAGGTGAGCCTTCTGCAACCACCACAGAAGTGACACCCTTGTCTTTGGTGACAGGGTTATTCGCAGGTGCATCTGCAGATGCGACCCTGACCATTTGTCCAACAGATCCCTTTGGAATATTCTTGCATGGAATCTGCCGAATGGAATTGCTTCGTAAGAAGCCACCATTTTTCCCAGGACTCTTGTGCATTGATGTACTGACACTTTTCCTGGTTTTAGGAGGTTCCTGACCAGATCGGATAACTCCTTGGCTTTTTCCTCTGGAAGGAAAACCTTTTTCTGAACCGTGTCCAGAATCATTCCTAGGAACAGCAGACGAGTTGTCGGGATTAAATGGGATTTTGGAATATTCAGAATCCACCCGTGTTGTCTTAGCACCTCTTGAGATAGTGCTAAAGCTGTCTCCAGCTGTTCTCTGGACCTTGCCCTTATTAGGAGATCGTCCAAGTATGGGATAACTAATACGCCTTTTCTTCGAAGAAGAATCATCATCTCGGCCATTACCTTGGTAAAGACCCGAGGCGCCGTGGACAATCCGAACGGCAGCGTCTGAAACTGATAGTGACAGTTTTGAACAATGAACCTGAGGTACCCCTGGTGTGCGGGGTAAATCGGAACGTGTAGATACGCATCCTTGATGTCCAAGGATACCATAAAGTCCCCTTCTTCCAGGTTCGCTATCACTGCTCTGAGTGACTCCATCTTGAACTTGAACTTTTTTATGTAGAGGTTCAAGGACTTCAGATTTAGAATAGGCCTTACCGAGCCATCCGGCTTCGGTACCACAAATAGAGTGGAATAATACCCCTTTCCTTGTTGTAATAGGGGTACTTTGACTATCACCTGCTGAGCGTACAGCTTGTGAATGGCTTCCAACACCCTCTCCCTTTCGGAAGAGACGGTTGGTAAGGCAGACTTCAGGAAACGATGAGGAGGATCCGTCTCTAATTCCAACCTGTACCCCTGAGATATTATCTGCAGGATCCAGGGGTCTACCTGCGAGTGAGCCCACTGCGCGCTGTAATTTTTGAGACGGCCCCCCACTGTCCCCGAGTCCGCTTGAGAGGCCCCAGCGTCATGCTGAGGTTTTTGCAGGAGCCGGGGAGGGCTTCTGTTCCTGGGAAGGAGCTGCCTGTTGGTGTCTCTTCCCTCTTCCTCTGCCTCGTGGCAGGTACGACAAGCCCTTTGCTCTCTTATTTTTGTAGGAGCGAAAAGGCTGCGGTTGAAAAGTCGGTGCCTTTCTCTGTTGGGGAGTGACTTGAGGTAAAAAAGTGGATTTCCCGGCAGTAGCCGTGGCCACCAAGTCTGATAGACCAACTCCAAATAACTCCTCCCCTTTATACGGCAAAACCTCCATGTGACGTTTTGAATCCGCATCGCCTGTCCACTGTCGTGTCCATAAGGCTCTTCTGGCTGAAATGGACATAGCACTCACCCGAGATGCCAGTGTGCAAATATCCCTCTGTGCATCACGCATATAGATAAATGCATCCTTTATTTGTTCTAACGACAGTAAAACATTGTCCCTATCTAGGGTATCAATATTTTCAATCAGGGATTCTGACCAAACTACTCCAGCACTGCACATCCAGGCAGTTGCTATAGCTGGTCGTAGTATAACACCTGCATGTGTGTATATATTCTTTTGAATAACTTCCATCTTTCTATCTGATGGATCCTTAAGTGCGGCCGTCTCAGGAGAGGGTAACGCCACTTGTTTGGATAAGCGTGTGAGCGCCTTGTCCACCTTAGGGGGTGTTTCCCAGCGCGCCCTAACCTCTGGCGGGAAAGGGTATAATGCCAATAACTTTTTTTGAAATTATCAACTTTTTATCAGGAGCAACCCACGCTTCATCACACACGTCATTTAATTCTTCTGATTCAGGAAAAACTGTTTGTAGTTTTTTCACACCATACATAATACCCTGTTTTACGGTATCTGTAGTATCAGCTAAATGTAACGTCTCCTTCATTGCCAAAATCATATAACGTGTGGCCCTACTGGAAAATACGTTTGAATTTCTACCGTCGTCACTGGAATCAGTGCCCGTGTCTGGGTCTGTGTCGACCGACTGAGGCAAAGGGCGTTTTACAGCCCCTGACGGTGTTTGAGGCGCCTGGACAGGCATTAATTGATTGTCCGGCCGCCTCATGTCCTCAACTGACTGTTTAAGGGAAGATAAACCATCACGTAATTCCACAAATAAAGGCATCCATTCTGGTGTCGACCCCCTGGGGGGTGACATCTGCATATTTGGCAATTGCTCCGCCTCCACACCAATATCGTCCTCATACATGTCGACACCACGTACCGACACACACCGCAAACTCACAGGGAATGCTCTAATGAAGACAGGACCCACTAGCCCTTTTGGGGAGACAGAGGGAGAGTCTGCCAGCACACACCACAAAGCGCTATATATACAAGGGATATCCTTATATTAAGTGCTCCCTTATAGCTGCTTTAATATATATATATATATATAGCCATTAATGTGCCCCCCCTCTCTGTTTTACCCTGTTTCTGTAGTGCAGTGCAGGGGAGAGACCTGGGAGCCGTTCTGACCAGCGGAGCTGTGACAGAAAATGGCGCCGTGTGCTGAGGAGATAGGCCCCGCCCCTTTTTCGGCGGGTTCTTCTCCCGCTATTTTTCCAGTCAGGCAGGGGTTAAATATCTCCATATAGCCCCTATGGGCTATATGTGAGGTATTTTTAGCCTTGTATAAGGTTTATATTTGCCTCTCAGAGCGCCCCCCCCCAGCGCTCTGCACCCTCAGTGACTGCCCAGTGAAGTGTGCTGAGAGGAAAATGGCGCACAGCTGCAGTGCTGTGCGCTACCTTATGAAGACTGAGGAGTCTTCAGCCGCCGGTTTCCGGACCTCTTCACGCTTCAGCATCTGCAAGGGGGTCGGCGGCGCGGCTCCGGGACCGGACTCCACGGCTGGGCCTGTGTTCGATCCCTCTGGAGCTAATGGTGTCCAGTAGCCAAGCAGCAAATCCACTCTGCATGCAGGTGAGTTTACTACTTTCCCCCTAAGTCCCACGTTGCAGTGATCCTGTTGCCAGCAGGACTCACTGTAAAGAAAAAAACCTAAACTAAACTTTCTCTAAGCAGCTCTTTAGGAGAGCCACCTAGATTGCACCCTTCTCGTTCGGGCACAAAATCTAACTGGAGTCTGGAGGAGGGTCATAGGGGGAGGAGCCAGTGCACACCACCTGACCTAGTAAAGCTTTACTTTTTTGTGCCCTGTCTCCTGCGGAGCCGCTATTCCCCATGGTCCTTTCAGGAACCCCAGCATCCACTTAGGACGATAGAGAAAAGAGTTTAATAAATTTTATGGAAGTTGTGGATTAACGAATGATATTGCTGTCTGGGTGAATCTGGTGAGAGGTTTTTTTTTTCAGAATCATCCAACTCTCCGTGATCTATCTATCTATCTATCTATCTAATAAGATTTTACTTACCGGTAAATCTATTTCTCGTAGTCCGTAGTGGATGCTGGGGACTCCGTAAGGACCATGGGGATAGACGGGCTCCGCAGGAGACATGGGCACTTTAAGAAAGAATTTAGGTTTTGGTGTGCTCTGGCTCCTCCCTCTATGCCCCTCCTCCAGACCTCAGTTAGAGAAACTGTGCCCAGAAGAGCTGACAGTACAAGGAAAGGATTTTGGTAATCCAGGGCAAGATTCATACCAGCCACACCAATCACACCGTATAACTTGTGATAAACTTACCCAGTTAACAGTATGAACAACAACAGAGCATCAGGTCAACCCTGATGCAACCATAACATAACCCTTATTGAAGCAATAACTATATACAAGTATTGCAGCAGAATTCCGCACTTGGGACGGGTGCCCAGCATCCCCTACGGACTACGAGAAATAGATTTACCGGTAAGTAAAATCTTATTTTCTCTAACGTCCTAGTGGATACTGGGGACTCCGTAAGGACCATGGGGATTATACCAAAGCTCCCAAACGGGAGGGAGAGTGCGGATGACTCTGCAGCACCGATTGAGCAAACACAAGGTCCTCCTCAGCCAGGGTATCAAACTTGAAGAACTTTGCAAAAGTGTTTGAACCTGACCAAGTAGCCGCTCGGCAAAGCTGTAATGCCGAGACCACTCGGGCAGCCGCCCAAGAAGAGCCCACCTTCCTCGTGGAATGGGCCTTAACTGATTTAGGCAGCGGCAATCCAGTCGCAGAATGAGCCTGCTGAATCGTGTTACAGATCCAGCGAGCAATAGTTTGCTTTGAAGCAGGAGCACCAAGCTTGTTGGAAGCATACAGGATAAACAAAGACTCTGTTTGACCCTAGCCGTTCTGGCTACATAAACCTTCAAAGCCCTGACCACATTAAGTAACTCGGAATCCTCCAAGTCAGTAGTAGCCACAGGCACCACAATAGGTTGGTTTATATGAAAGGATGAAACCACTTTCGGCAAAAATTGTGGACGGGTCCGCAATTATGCTCTATCCGCATGGAAAACCAGATAGGGGCTTTTATGTGACAAAGCCGCCAACTCTGACACACGCCTAGCCGAAGCCAAGGCTAATAGCATGACCACCTTCCACGTGAGATATTTCAACTCCACCGTTTTGAGTGGTTCAAACCAGTGGGATTTCAGGAAACTCAACACCACGTTAAGATCCCAAGGTGCCACTGGAGGCACAAAAGGGGGCTGAATATGCAGCACTCCCTTTACAAACGTCTGAACTTCAGGTAGAGAAGTCAAATCCTTTTGAAAGAAAATGGATAGGGCCGAAATCTGGACCTTAATGGAACCCAATTTTAGGCCCAAATTCACTCCTGGCTGTAGGAAGTGAAGGAACGGCCCAGCTGGAATTCCTCCGTAGGGGCATTCCTGGCCTCACACCAAGCAACATATTTTCGCCATATACGGTGATAATGTTGAGCTGTCACGTCCTTCCTAGCCTTTATCGGCGTAGGAATTACCTCATCCGGAATGCCTTTCTCTGCTAGGATCCGGCGTTCAACCGCCATGCCGTCAAACGCAGCCGCGGTAAGTCTTGGAACAGACAGGGCCCCTGTTGCAACAAGTCCTGTCTTAGAGGAAGAGGCCACGGGTCCTCGGGGAGCATTTCTTGCAGAACTAGATACCAAGTCCTTCGTGGCCAATCTGGAACAATGAGTATTGTTCTCACTCCTCTTTTTCTTATTATTCTCAGCACCTTGGGTATGAGAGGAAGAGGAGGAAATACATAGACCGACTGGAACACCCACGGTGTCACCAGGTCGTCTACAGCTATCGCATGAGGGTCTCTTGACCTGGTGCAATACCTCTGTAGTTTTTTGTTGAGGCGGGATGCCATCATGTCCACCTGTGGCAGTTCCCACCGACTTGCAATCTGTGCGAAGACTTCCTGATGAAGTCCCCACTCTCCCGGGTGGAGGTCGTGACTGCTGAGGAAGTCTGCTTCCCAGTTGTCCACTCCCGGGATGAACACTGCTGACAGTGCGCTTACGTGATTTTCCGCCCAGCAAAGAATTCTGGTGGCTTCCGCCATCGCCACCCTGCTCCTTGTGCCGCCTTGTCGGTTTACATGAGCCACTGCGGTGATGTTGTCTGACTGAATCAGAACCGGTTGGTTGCGAAGCAGGGTCTCCGCGACGTAGGGCGTTGTATATGGCCCTTAGTTCCAGGATGTTGATGTGAAGGCAAGCCTCCTGACTTGACCACAGACCTTGGAAATTTCTTCCCTGTGTGACTGCTCCCCACCCTCGGAGGCTTGCATCCGTGGTCACCAGGACCCAGACCTGAATGCCGAATCTGCGGCCCTCGAGAAGGTGAGCACTCTGCAGCCACCACAGGAGAGACACCCTGGCCCTGGGGGATAGGGTGATTAACTGATGCATCTGAAGATGTGATCCGGACCACTTGTCCAGTAAGTCCCACTGAAAGGTCCTCGCATGGAACCTGCCGAAGGGAATGGCCTCGTATGATGCCACCATCTTTCCCAGGACTCGAGTGCAGTGATGCACTGACACCTGTTTTGGTTTTAATAGGTTCCTGACCAGTGTCATGAGTTCCTGTGCTTTCTCTATCGGGAGATAAACCCTTTTCTGGTCTGTGTCTAGAATCATGCCTAGGTAAAGCAGACGAGTCGTAGGAACCAACTGCGACTTTGGAATATTTAGAATCCAGCCGTGTTGCCGTAACACTTCCAGAGAAAGTGCTACGCTGATCAGCAACTGCTCTCTTGATCTCGCTTTTATGAGGAGATCGTCCAAATATGGGATAATTGTGACCTCTTGCTCCCGCAGGAGCACCATCATTTCCGCCATTACCTTGGTAAATATTCTCGGAGCCGTGGAGAGACCAAACGGCAACGTCTGAAATTGGTAATGACAATCCTGTACCACAAATCTGAGGTACGCCTGATGAGGTGGATAAATGGGGACATGAAGGTATGCATCCTTTATGTCCAGAGACACCATAAAATCCCCCCCTTCCAGGCTTGCGATGACCGCTCTCAGCGATTCCATCTTGAACTTGAACCTTTTTAGGTACATGTTCAGGGATTTTAAATTCAATATGGGTCTGACCGAACCGTCCGGTTTCGGGACTACAAACATGGTCGAATAATAACCCCTTCCTTGTTGAAGGAGGGGAACCTTGACCACCACCTGTTGAAGATACAATTTGTGAATTGCAGTTAACACTATTTCCCTCTCGTGGGGGGAAGCTGGCAGGGCCGATTTGAGGTATCGGTGAGGGAGCATCTCTTCGAATTCCAGCTTGTATCCCTGAGACACAATATCTATTGCCCAGGGATCCAACTGGGAGTGAACCCACTTGTGGATGAAATTTCGAAGATGTGCCCCCACCGGGCCTAGCTCCGCCTTCCATATGCCTTTTTGAGTCGGCATCACCTGTCAATTGCCGAGTCCACAGGACCCTTCTGGCAGAAATTGACATAGCATTTATTCTAGAACCCAGCAGACTAATGTCTCTTTGAGCATCTGTCATATATAGGACAGCGTCTTTAATATGCCCCAAGGTCAACAATATAGTATCCTTGCTAAGGTATCATATTCCTCAGATAAGGTATCCGTCCATGCTGCTACAGCACTACACACCCAGGCCGACGCGATCGCCGGCCTCAGCAAGGTACCCGAATGCGTATAAATGGACTTCAGGGTAACCTCCTGTTTGCGAGCCGCAGCATCTTTTAGGGCAGCCGTATCCTGTGACGGCAGGGCTACCTTCTTGGATAAGCGTGTTAAAGCTTTGTCCACCATAGGGG
Source organism: Pseudophryne corroboree (assembly GCF_028390025.1). Lineage (NCBI taxonomy): Eukaryota > Metazoa > Chordata > Amphibia > Anura > Myobatrachidae > Pseudophryne > Pseudophryne corroboree. Next base: position 217,446,130 of record NC_086448.1, read on the forward strand.
AGGATTCCCAGCGTAACCTGTCCGTTGGCGGGAAAGGATACGCCATAAGAATCCTTTTGGAGATCTGCAGTTTTTTATCTGGAGATTCCCAAGCCTTTTCACATAACTCATTTAGTTCGTGTGAGGGGGGAAAGGTTACCTCCGGCTTCTTTTCCCCATACATATGTACCCTCTTGTCAGGGACTGGGGTTTCCTCTGTGATGTGCAACACATCCTTAATTGCTATAATCATATAACGGATGGATTTAGCCAATTTAGGCTGTAACTTTGCATCATCGTAATCGACACTGGAGTCAGAATCCATGTCGGTATCTGTGTCAATAATTTGGGATAGTGGGCGCTTCCGAGACCCTGACGGCCTCTGCGACATAGGATCAGGCACGGGTTGAGACCCTGACTGTCCTGAGGCTTCAGCTTTTTCTAACCTTTTATGCAAGGAATTAACATTATCATTTAAAACTTTCCACATATCCATCCAATCAGGTGTCGGCGCCGTCGGCGGAGACACCACATTCATTTGCTCCCGCTCTGCTTTTACATAGCCTTCCTCGTCAAACATGTCTACACAAGCGTACCGACACACCACACACACAGGGAATGCCCTTTTTGAAGACAGTTCCCCCACAAGGCCCTTTGGAGAGACAGAGAGAGAGTATGCCAGCAAACACCCTAGCGCTATAAACCCAGGAATAACACAGTAACTTAATGTTAACACAGTAGCTGCTGTTTATATTGATATTTGCGCCTAATTATGTGCCCCCCCTCTCTTTTTACCCTCTTCTACCGTGTATTTGCAGGGGAGAGCCTGGGGAGCTTCCTCTCAGCGGAGCTGTGGAGAAAAAATGGCGCTGGTGAGTGCTGAGGAAGAAGTCCCGCCCCTTCGACGGCGGGCTTCTGTCCCGCTTAAATATACATTTTCTTGGCGGGGGCTCATACATATATACAGTGCCCAACTGTATATATGTTTACCTTTGACAAAAAGAGGTCCAAATGCTGCCCAGGGCGCCCCCCCCCCCCCCCTGCGCCCTGCACCCTTACAGTGACCGGAGTATGTGAGGTGTGTGGGAGCAATGGCGCACAGCTGCAGTGCTGTGCGTTACCTCAGTGAAGAACGGAGTCTTCTGCCGCCGATTTGAAGTCTTCTTGCTTCTCATACTCACCCGGCTTCTATCTTCCGGCTCTGCGAGGGGGACGGCGGCGCGGCTCTGGGATCGGACGGCGAGGGGGGCGGCGGCGCGGCTCTGGGATCAGACGGCGAGGGTGAGATCCTGCGTACGATCCCTCTGAAGCTAATGGTGTCCAGTAGCCTAAGAAGCAGGACCTAGCTTCAGAGAGTAGGGCTGCTTCTCTCCCCTCTGTCCCACGATGCAGGGAGTCTGTTGCCAGCAGAGCTCCCTGAAAATAAAAAACCTAACAAAATACTTTCTCTCAGCAAACTCAGGAGAGCTCACTGAAAAGCACCCAGCTCGTCTGGGCACAGTATCAAACTGAGGTCTGGAGGAGAGGCATAGAGGGAGGAGCCAGAGCACACCAGAACCTAAATCCTTTCTTAAAGTGCCCATGTCTCCTACGGAGCCCGTCTATCCCCATGGTCCTTACGGAGTCCCCAGCATCCACTAGGACATTAGAGAAATATATATATATATATATATATATATATATATATATATATATATATATATATGTGCCATTCCTCTATTGGCACATATTTGTATCTTTTTAGTCCCTCCTAACAAGGGACTTAGTGGAATTTGGCAGCCTTAACCCAATCCTTTCTCACTTTCTGTTTAATAGCGCAAAAGGGAGAGTATCTGTTTTGTATATATATATATATATATATATATATATATATATATATATATATAGTTAGAGAGAGAGAGATACAGATACACACACAAAGTCATTAATTTGTTCGTGAACTACTGAACTGGTTTTTACTGAAATGTTCCTTGAGCTCCTCCGAGTAACATAGGCTATGAATCATCTCACTATCATGTTAATTGGCTAATTAGTAAACAAAATAATCAAGGAATCAAATACTGTCTTACCGTGCCACAGAGCTGATAAAGCAGAGGTTAGAGCCACACATTGGTACTGTGGCACATAATAATTGGGCATCCCGTCATTTAGGTAAATTTTTATTTTATTTTATTCCAGTGCAGCAGTCAGGTTTTAAGACTCTGTGATAGTGTAGGACCTGCATGAAGGTGGGGTACCTTGAAAATCGGTATGCGGGCTTCCGTGCATTGGCCAATCCACCAACTAAACCCCCATCATTTATTTATTGAATTGTTGAGGATAAGTGAGTTTACTTTGGTGAGTGCTGGGTTCTCTGTTTGTATTTATTAGAGCGATTGGTCATGGGCTACATGCACCCCGCCCTGTGAGTGGTAAGTACAGCTGTGTACCCCGCTTCTGTGGTGGAGAGTGCAGTGTTACTTGCACCCCTCCCTGTGGGTGGTAAGTGCATAGCTGTGCCCCGCTTCTGGTGCGGTGAGTGCTGTGGTTTTCCCTCTGTATGTATATATATATATATATATATATATATATATATATATATATATATATAGTTAGAGAGAGAGAGATACAGATACACACACAAAGTCATTAATTTGTTCGTGAACTACTGAACTGGTTTTTACTGAAATGTTCCTTGAGCTCCTCCGAGTAACATAGGCTATGAATCATCTCACTATCATGTTAATTGGCTAATTAGTAAACAAAATAATCAAGGCATCAAATACTGTCTTACCGTGCCACAGAGCTGATAAAGCAGAGGTTAGAGCCACACATTGGTACTGTGGCACATAATAATTGGGCACCCCGTCATTTAGGTAAATTTTTATTTTATTTTATTCCAGTGCAGCAACACGGTGTGCAAAGGCACACTGGTGTGGGTGAGGGCGCAAGTCAGTGTCGTGGGGTGCAGTGCGCTATGGGAACTAATACTGTTTGCCAGTCGTCTGCATGTCCCTGACTGCAGTGCTGCTGACTCCCTACCCTTTCTTCAGTACCAGTGCACATCTTTACACACTGTGTTACTGCACAATAATAAAATAAAGAAATGTTACTAAATCACAGGAGGAACATGTGCCTTAGTGCCTACTCCCCCTGAATCCGCCCATGCAGGTGTACCTTGTTGCCATGTGCAAGTGAGACAAACTCAATTGTATAGCGCTCCTGCTCGCACGGGCACTGTGCGAGTGTGCTCCTTATGTATCCATGCAATCTTTAAAAATGTTCATATCACAACATCTTCACACTTCTGTTAAGATATCTGTGTTTATTTTACAATGGTATTTCATTGCTAAAATAAGCAAGTATTACTCAATTAAATAAGTAGAAGATATTAAGACAGACAAATTAACTAACTAAAAAAATGGGAACGAAAAGAGATCATTTAATAAAAAATTAATAATCACTCAGCAATGAGAAGTAGGCCCTGCTAGTATGTATACACACTCATCTTACATAACAAAAGTCTAACGCTGCTCCTTACCTTTATGGGGGTAATTCAAGTATTTTGTGCGCCGGTGGCCACCGGAGTAATTCAATTGTTGCTCTGTTCGGCCACACACAGACAACAGTGTGGATATTACGGTTATGTTGTTCCGTCATTTTGACGAGCTGGTAATATAAATTATATATGCACTTTAGACAGCGGCACTCACAGACTCCTTAAAGACGGTCATATAGACCACCAATGATGCTCAACAATTTCGAATTTCAGCCTTCATCCGGAAATAAACAAAAACTGTTGAGCCGCATTGGTGGTCCGTATGTCCGTCTTTAAGGAGTCCGTGAGTGCCGCTGTGTAAAGCATATGTACTAATGTATGCATGCTTTGGAGTGCAGTGTGACTCAAATTATAGACGGAGACAGACAGACAGAATAAGCCTGGGGCACACTTAATAAAAATTTGCTACTGTGCATCCTTAAGTGTCTTTTTAATAGGTCTGTAGGTAAGATGGTAAGAAGAAAACCGCTATCTCCCTTACCGGGGAGAGCTCATTGACTGCTTGTTTGGCCCACCCCGGTCAAGTTAATATCAACTAACGCATTTTGTCAATTATGACTTCCTTAGGGGTGTTTATTGAATGTGTTTGGAGATCCCCTCTAGAGATGACCTCAATCTATTCGATAACTACAGACTACTCTTCTACAACAGTGGATGCTTTTAATATAAATTCACATCCAACTTGTGGACTCTGGTCACAAGTTTCACAGATAGATAGATAGATAGATAGATAGATAGATAGATAGATAGATAGATAGATAGATAGATAGATAGATAGATAGATAGATAGATAGATAGATAGAGATAAACACACTGCAGCAAATCAGCTCATACAAGTTGTATTGTGAGAGAGACGTTATTTTCTCCTTTCTTAAATTATATACTGTTTCAGTGGTTATCTCCCTCCCTTTAACCTCAATGATTTATAGAGCAGGAAGCAGATTAAAAACAGAGTAAAGTATATGCAAGTCCTAGTGTAGGTCATTTACCTCTACAAACTAGGATGCCTAGGAACTTCATATATTGTGTGGGTCTTTGCTAGTTAGATGGCTGCCCATGCAGTCCCTAAAAAGAATCCGCTTGTATATCGTTGGTGCAGACTGTACTGTATTATAATATATGAAGTAATAACTAATCTGCCGTCAAATGAGCAGCTTTGAGTGCCAAGGAGGAATTTCACTCTCTAAGTGGGAGATGCATCAAGCAGTGTAAAGGGTGGAGAAGTGGAAACCAGTAACAACTAGTCAGCTTTGAAATACTGTAGCATTTATAAAATACAATGAATGTAGAAGCTGACTAGTTGCTATTGCCAATTTCTCTATTCTTTATACTGCTTGAGACACCTTCCCTTTATCCTGTATTTTACAGCATTCCTCCTTGGAAACATTCAACTGTCCATCACTGCACTGCTGTATATAACTACCCCATGCCTGATACTGCACTATAAAAGCAACTGAGTAACAGATTCTCCTCAACTGTAAACTTTAAAGTACATGTAAAAGTAAATACAAAGTGGTCAATTCAAATGGTGCCAAACATCGCCGCCTGGACTCACTGGCAGTTGGTGCGGTTCCCCTATTTGAATAGGGATGGCACTGCAGCCTCACATCTGGAACTGCCACTGCCATCACCAATGCCTCTATCTGAATCTAACAGAATCAAGTGAATTCCGTACTATACCACAGACTAGTACTGGATTATTGAAGGTTTAAATCTTATCACAGATTTTAAAAATAACAAAGCATTCATTGAAAATTGATAATACAAACACGATTTTTGTAAAGAGAATATCACTACTAGTTTATATTTAAGTCTTAAAAAAACATATCCCTGAAAACTGACAAATCACTCATCCTAGCTGCAGGCAAGAGAAGCAAGAATAAATAAAAGTTTAATTTGATAGATAAAACTTTCTCGTATCACGCAGTGTGAATGTCATTATTTTAAAACCACGGAATGAAGCTATTTTATACTCAGATTCTTTTTTGCCTATGGAAGAAATTATGCCTTGAACGATATGGCTAATTAAAGCAACATGGTGCGCTTGTGATAGGTATAAGAGAGTACAGTTCTGGAAAAAAGTATTGTTATAATATGCACAGCGGTGTTAATAAAATTCTTCCCATAGTTCCCAGCAGCAGTAGTTCACATGCAATAAACATTTAATCTCCAGCCAACTAAGGGGGTAAATATGTAAAAGCGTACAGTGACTATTTGGTTATTTTCTCATTGTATTTATCCAATTTAAATATTATGATTGCTATATAGTGAAATATATTGAAGCGCTTCATCTGGTTTATTTAAAGCTGTCACTATTAACTCTGCAGTGCATACCACACACTGGAGCGTAATTGTGTGCAGTTGTTCCCTTACGTTATTCCAAACAGCCCCAGTAACCCAGCCGTGGGCACAAAATGTACATGTTGGTAAATGAGGGCGGAGTATGACAGTTATGCCGCTTTCAGATCGCAAATGTTGGATTCCACCCGGTAACAGAAACGTGTCCTTACCGGGTGGGATCCGGCATTTGCTCTGCTTTGGTGGCTTTCCGACTCGGCAATATACCGGGTCGGTTGCCATAGCAGCAGGGGGGGCGGCGCAGCAGCTGCAGGGGTGGAGGCGGCGCTGGGAGATAAGCTCATCTCCTGCGCCGCCTCTCCCTATGCTGTGAATGGGAGCCGTGTCGCATCGAAAAGGCTCCCATTCACACTGCGCCTGACTCGGTATACAACCCGGTAATGACCATTCATTTTTACCGGGTTGAATAACCGGGTCAGGTAACCCGCTAATTCGGCCACAGTGCTTTCACATCGCACACTGACCCGTTTCGACGCGGCAATATGCTGTGTCGATACCGGGTTATTTGTGCGATGTGAAAGGGGTATTACTGTATCAGTCTGTGGGGTATATGCAATTAGCGGCGAATCGCGGCAAAATATCGGCCGTTTTTCAATTCGACAGTCTAATTTCGGCAAGTGGGTGCCGAAATTGACCATATGCAATAAAAAACGGATTCGACAGTCCCGCTGCCGAAAAACGGCCGATTTGACGGATTTGTTCCGTTTTTTTAAAAACGGGAAAAAACCCGGAATAAAATGGCGTGGGGTCCCCCTTCCAAAGCATAACCAGCCTCGGGCTCTTCGAGCTGGTCCTGGTTCTAAAAATCCGGGGGGAAAATGGACAGGGGATCCCCCGTATTTTTAAAACCAGCACCGGGCTCTGCGCCTGGTGCTGGTGCAAAAAATACGGGGGACAAAAAGAGTAGGGGTCCCCGTATTATTGACACCAGCATCGGGCTCCACTAGCTGGACAGATAATGCCACAGCCGGGGGTCACTTTTATACAGCGCCCTGCGGCCGTGGCATTAAATATCCAACTAGTCACCCCTGGCCGGGGTACCCTGGGGGAGTGGGGACCCCTTCAATCAAGGGGTCCCCCCCCCCAGCCACCCAAGGGCCAGGGGTGAAGCCCGAGGATGTCCCCCCCATCCAAGGGCTGCGGATGGGAGGCTGATAGCCTTGAGAAAATGTAAAGAATATTGTTTTTTTCCTGTAGTACTTTAAGTCCCAGCAAGCCTCCCCCGCAAGCTGGTACTTGGAGAACCACAAGTACCAGCATGCGGGAGAAAAACGGGCCCGCTGGTACCTGTAGTACTACTGGAAAAAAATACCCAAATAAAAAATAAGATTTTACTCACCGGTAAATCTATTTTTCGTAGTCCGTAGTGGATGCTGGGACTCCGTAAGGACCATGGGGATTAGCGGCTCCGCAGGAGACTGGGCACAACTAAAGAAAGCTTTAGGACTACCTGGTGTGCACTGGCTCCTCCCACTAAGACCCTCCTCCAGACCTCAGTTAGGATACTGTGCCCGGAAGAGCGTACACAATAAGGAAGGATTTTTGAATCCCGGGTAAGACTCATACCAGCCACACCAATCACACCGTATAACTCGTGATACTATACCCAGTTAACAGTATGAAATAGAACTGAGCCTCTCAACAGATGGCTCAACAATAACCCTTTAGTTAAGCAATAACTATAAACAAGTATTGCAGACAATCCGCACTTGGGATGGGCGCCCAGCATCCACTACGGACTACGAGAAATAGATTTACCGGTGAGTAAAATCTTATTTTCTCTGACGTCCTAAGTGGATGCTGGGACTCCGTAAGGACCATGGGGATTATACCAAAGCTCCCAAACGGGCGGGAGAGTGCGGATGACTCTGCAGCACCGAATGAGCAACCTCTAGGTCCTCCTCAGCCAGGGTATCAAACTTGTAGACTCTTGCAAAAGTGTTTGAACCCGACCAAGTAACAGCTCGGCAAAAGTTGTAAAGCCGAGACCCCTCGGGCAGCCGCCCAAGAAGAGCCCCTTTCCTCGGGGAATGGGCTTTTAAAGATTTAGGGTGCGGCAGTCCAGCCGCAGCATGTGCAAGTTGAATCATGCTACAGATCCAGCGAGCAATAGTCTGCTTAGAAGCAGGAGCACCCAGCTTGTTGGGTGCATACAGGATAAATAGCGAGTCAGTTTTCCTGACTCCAGCCGTCCTGGAAACATATACTTTTCAGGGCCCTGACTACGTCCAGTAACTTGGAATCCTCCAAGTCCCAAGTAGCCGCAGGCACCACAACAGGTTGGTTCACATGAAAAACTGATACCACCTTAGGAAGGAATTGGGAACGAGTCCTCAATTCCGCCTTAGCCATATAAAATACAGATAAGGGCTTTTGTATGACAAAGCCGCCAATTCTGATACACGCCTGGCCGACGCCAAGGCCCACAGCATGACCACTTTCCACGTGAGGTATTGTAGCTCCACGGATTTAAGTGGCTTAACCCAATGCGACTTCAGGAAATCCAACACCACGTTGAGATCCCACGGTGCCACTCGAGGCACAAACGGGGGCTGACTATGCAGCACTCCCTTAACAAAAGTCTGAACTTCAGGCAGTGAAGCCAGTTCTATTTTGGAAGAAAATCGATAGAGCCGAAATCTGGACCTTAATGGAACCCAATTATAGGCCCATAGTCACCTCTGACTGTAGGAAGTGCAGAAATCGACCTAGCTGAAATTTCTCCTTTGGGGCCTTCCTGGCCTCACAGCACGCAACATATTTCCGCCATATGCGGTGATAATGGTTTGCGTTCACTTCTGTCCTAGCTTTAAATAGCGTAGGGATAACTTCCTCCGGAATGCCCTTTTCCTTCAGGATCCGGCGTTCAACCGCCAGGCCGTCAAACGCAGCTGCGGTACGTCTTGGAACAGACAGGCCCCCTGCTGCAGCAGGTCCTGTCTGAGCGGCAGAGGCCATGGGTCCTCTGAGATCATTTCTTGGAGTTCTGGGTACCAAGCTCTTTTTGGCCAACCCGGAACAATGAGTATAGTTCTTACTCCTCTCATTATTCTCATTACCCTGGGTAAGAGAGGCAGAGAAGGGAACACATACACCGACTGGTACACCCACGGTGTTACGAGAGCATCCACAGCTATCGCCTGAGGGTCCCTTGACCTGGCGCAATATCTTTGTAGCTGTTTGTTGAGGCGGAACGCCATTATGTCCACCTGTGGCCTTTCCCAACGGTGTACAATCATTTGGAAGACTTCTGGATGTAGTCCCCACTCTCCCGGGTGGAGGTCGTGTCTTCTGAGAAAGTCTGCTTCTCAGTTGTCCACTCCGGGAATGAACACTGCTGACAGTGCTAACACATGATTTTCCGCCCATCGGAGAATCCTTGTGGCTTCTGCCATCGCCATCCTGCTTCTTGTGCCGCCCTGTCGGTTTACATGAGCGACCGCCGTGATGTTGTCTGACTGGATCAGCACCGGCCGGTGTTGAAGCAGGGGTCTAGCCTGACTTAGGGCATTGTAAATGGCCCTTAGTTCCAGAATATTTATGTGTAGGGAAGTCTCCTGACTTTTCCATAGCCTTGGAAGTTTCTTCCCTGTGTGACTGCCCCCCAGCCTCGAAGGCTGGCATCCGTGGTCACCAGGACCCAGTCCTGTATGTCGAATCTGCGGCCCCCTAGAAGATGAGCACTCTGCAGCCACCACAACAGCGACACCCTGGCCCTTGGAGACAGGGTTATCCGCCGATGCATCTGAAGATGCGACCCGGACCACTTGTCCCACAGATCCCACTGGAAGATCCTTGCATGGAACCTGGCGAATGGAATTTCTTCGTAAGAAGCTACCATCTTTCCCAGGGCTCGTGTGCATTGATGCACCGACACCTGTATCTGTATTAGGAGGTCTCTGTCTAGAGACGACAACTCCTTGGACTTCTCCTCCAGGAGAAACCCTTTTTATCCTGTTCTGTGTCCAGAACCATACCCAGGAACAGTAGACGCATCGTAGGAACCAGCTGCGACTTTGGAATATTCAGAAACCAGCCGTGCTGTTGTAGCGCTTCCCGAGATAGTGCTACTCCGACGAACAACTGCTCCCTGGACCTCGCCTTTATAAGGAGATCGTCCAAGTACGGGATAATTATTTCAGCCATTACCTTGGTAAATACCCTCGGTGCCGGGAACAGACCAACGGCAACGTCTGGAATTGATAATGACAATCCTGTACCACAATTTTGAGGTACTCCTGGTGAAGAGGGTAAATAGGGACATGCAGGTAAGCATCCTTGATGTCCAGTGATACCCTGAAATTCTCCAGGCTTGCAATAATCGCCCTGAGCGATTCCATTTTGAACTTGAACCTTCGTATATAAGTGTTCAAGGCTTTCAATTTTAGAATGGGTCTCACCGAACCGTCTGGTTTCGGTACCACAACATTTTGGAATAGTAACCCCCGCCTTGTTGAAGGAGGGGTACCTTGATTTCACCTGCAGGAAGTACAGCTTGTGAATTGCCGCCAGTATTACCTTTCTCCGAGGCAGCAGGCAAGGCTGATGTGAGGTAACGGCGAGGGGGAGTCGCCTCGAACTCCAGCCTGTATCCCTGTGATACTATTTGCAGAACCTAGGGATCCACCTGTGGGCAAGCCCACTGGTCCCTGAAGTTCCCGAGACGCGCCCCTACCGCACCTGTCTCCACCTGTGGAGCCCCAGCGTCATGCGGTGGACTCAGAGGAAGCAGGGGAAGATTTTTGATCCTGGGAACTGGCTGCTGGTGCAGCTTTTTCCTTCTTCCCTTGTCTCTGTGCAGAAAGGAAGCGCCTTTGACCCGCTTGCTTTTCTGAAGCCGAAAGTACTGTACCTGAAAATACGGTGCTTTCTTAGGCTGTGAGGAAACCTGAGGTAAAAAAAATTTCTTCCCAGCTGTTGCTGTGGATACGAAGTCCCAGAGACCATCCCCAAACAATTCCTCACCCTTATAAGGCAGAATCTCCATGTGCCTTTTACAGGCAGCATCACCTGTCCACTGCCGGGTTTCTAATACCCTCCTGGCAGAATGGACATTACATTAATTCTGGATGCCAGCCGGCAAATATCAATCTGTGCATCCTTTATATATAAGACGACGTCTTTAATATGCTCTATGTTAGCAAAATATTATCCCTGTCTTAGAGTATTAATATTATCTGACAGGGTATCAGACCACGCTGCAGCAGCACTATTTATGCTGAGGCAATTGCAGTTCTCAGTATATAACCTGAGTGTGTATATACAGACTTCAGGATAGCCTCCTGCGTTTCATCAGCAGGCTCTTTCAAGGTGGCCGTATCCTAAGACGGCAGTGCCACCTTTTTTGACAAACGTGTGAGCGCCTTTATCCACCCTAAGGGATATCTCCCAACGTGACCTATCCTCTGGCGGGAAAGGGTACGCCATCAGTAACTTTTTAGAAATTACCAGATTCTTATCGGGGGAACCCACGCTTCTTTACACACTTCATTCATTCATCTGATGGGGGAACAAAACACTGGCTGCTTTTTCTCCCCAAAAATAAAACCCCTTTTATGTGGTACTTGGGTTCATGTCAGAAATGCGTAACACATTTTTCATTGCCGAGATCATGTAACGGATGTTCCTAGTGGATTGTGTATATGTCTCAACCTCGTCGACACTGGAGTCGGACTCCGTGTCGACATCTGTGTCTGCCATCTGAGGTAACGGGCGTTTTTCTGAGCCCCTGATGGCCTTTGAGACGCCTGGGCAGGCGCGGGCTGAGAAGCCGTCTGTCCCACAGCTGTTACGTCATCCAGCCTTTTATGTAAGGAGTTGACATTGTCGGTTAATACCTTCCACCTATCCATCCACTCAGGTGTCGGCCCCACAGGGGGCGACATCCCATTTATCGGCCTCTGCTCTGCCTCCACGTAACCTTCCTCATCCAACATGTCGACACAGCCGTACCGACACACCGCACACACACAGGGAATGCTCTGACTGAGGACAGGACCCCACAAAGTCCTTTGGGGAGACAGAGAGAGAGTATGCCAGCACACACCAGAGCGCTATATAATGCAGGGATTAACACTATAACTGAGTGATTTTTCCCCTAATAGCTGCTTGTATACATATATTGCGCCTAAATTTAGTCCCCCCCCTCTCTTTTTAACCCTTTGAGCCTGAAAACTACAGGGGAGAGCCTGGGGAGCTTTCTTCCAGCTGCACTGTGAAGAGAAAATGGCGCCAGTGTGCTGAGGGAAATAGCTCCGCCCCTTTTTCGCGGACTTTTCTCCCGCTTTTTTATGGAATCTGGCAGGGGTATTTATCACATATATAGCCTCTGGAGCTATATGTTGTGATTATTTGCCAGCCAAGGTGTCTTATATTGCCCTCAGGGCGCCCCCCCCCCCCCCCAGCGCCCTGCACCCATCAGTGACCGGAGTGTGAGGTGTACATGAGGAGCAATGGCGCACAGCTGCAGTGCTGTGCGCTACCTTAGTGAAGACCGAAGTCTTCTGCCGCCGATTTTCCGGACTCTTCATGCTTCTGGCTCTGTAAGGGGGACGGTGGCGCGGCTCCGGGAACGAACACCAAGGTCGGGTCCTGCGGTCGATCCCTCTGGAGCTAATGGTGTCCAGTAGCCTAAGAAGCCCAAACTACCACCTGTTAGGTAGGTTCGCTTCTTCTCCCCTTAGTCCCTTTCTTTCTAGGAGCTCAGGAGAGCCCCTAGTGTGCATCCAGCTCAGCCGAGCACAGAAATCTAACGGAGGTCTGGAGGAGGGTCTTAGTGGGAGGAGCCAGTGCACACCAGGTAGTCCTAAAGCTTTCTTTAGTTGTGCCCAGTCTCCTGCGGAGCCGCTAATCCCCATGGTCCTTACGGAGTCCCAGCATCCACTTAGGACGTCAGAGAAACAGGAGACACACACCTTGAGAGTAAAACTTTATTACACACCTGCCGACACACATACTTACCTATGTTGACCCGCCGACTGCCACGTCTCCTGATCCGACGATCCGGGGTACCTGTGAATCAAATTATACTCACCTCAATCCAGTGTCCAGATATAAATCCACGTACTTGGCAAAAAAACAAACCGCATTTACCCGGACCACGCACTGAAAGGGGTGTGTGTCGGCAGGTGTGTAATAAAGTTTTACTCGCAAGGTGTGTGTCTCCTGTTTTTATTTGGGTATTTTTTTTCCAGTCGTACTACAGGTACCAGCGGGCCCGTTTTTCTCCCGCATGCTGGTACTTGTGGTTCTCCAAGTACCAGCTTGCGGGGGAGGCTTGCTGGGACTTTTAGTACTACAGGAAAAAACAATATTCTTTACATTTTCTCAAGGCTATCAGCCTCCCATCCGCAGCCCTTGGATGGGGGGGACAGCCTCGGGCTTCACCCCTGGCCCTTGGGTGGCTGGGGGGGGGGACCCCCTTGATTGAAGGGGTCCCCACTCCCCCAGGGTACCCCGGCCAGGGGTGACTAGTTGGATATTTAATGCCACGGCCGCAGGGCGCTGTATAAAAGTGACCCCCGGCTGTGGCATTATCTGTCCAGCTAGTGGAGCCCGATGCTGGCCATTTTTTTTCGGGATTTTACCATTCCTTTAAAAATAAAAAATAAAAAATAAATTATATTTTTAAAAATATATAAATAATACTTGTGCCTCCCAAAAAGACAAACCAAGTACCTAATCCATTCTAATATAAATAGATATGCTATTACCAATAAAAAAAAACACCAAAAAAAACATGTTTTAAATTTTTTTTATTAGTTTCACCCACCAAAGTGTGGCGGATTGAAAATGACGAATTTACTGTCTAAAAGCACTGTTGTCGAATTTACAATCTTCAATTGAATATACTTTTGTCGAATTGCCGCATTTGTACCATTGCAGAAAAGTCGAATTTGACAAAAGTCGAATTTCAAAAAGTCGAATTTGGAAAGTCCGTTTTTTTGACGGAAAGTACTGTATTGCATTGTCGGTTTTTTTTTTTGGGCGAAAAATTCCCGTTTTTCGACAATTTCGGGAATTCTACCGCAATTGCATATACCCTTGTGTGTCTAATTATCTTCCCACTGCACTTCCAGGCACCAGTGATTCTGGATCTTTTTCAAATTGGCCATCAATATGAATGCTCAAATTACACACAGCCCATTGACAAGCAGGATTGGCCAGGGAGTGGTAGTCCAAAGTAAGCCAAATGTGACCCAACTCTTCTTACAGGCTCTAATGTAGTACTGTATAAATTGCCAATAAATATGAGGATAGCCCTTGCGGTCAGTGTTTTTAAGGTTCTCTCTTAATCTCATTTTAGATAGAGTTTTGACTATAAAAATTATTAGAATAATACAAAGAAAATATTGTTTGCATTTTTCATATACTTTATATAGTCAAAACTCTGGCATATACTGGAGTATGAAAGAAAAGGCTCTGCCTCACCTGACTGCAGGTCACTAATTACATATTTTATATATAGATCTAAAATGCCGGCACGCTGTCCTAATCAGATGTATTGCCGGAATGCCCTCCTAATCCACCACAGTGAATATTTAGTGAAGGTAGATATAATGCACTCTCCGGCCTTGTGGATGAGCAGGTATATTAAGGCTACTCAGGCCATGAGCATTATTAGCGTTTCAGTTTGATAAAGCAAATACAAAATGTGTCTTACCTTTATAGAAAACCCACCTTAATTAGAAGTGTAACATGATCGGCCAGGAGGGGTATGACGTCACAGTCCTGAGATGCGCAACTCTCTGCTCTACTCACATTCAGGTCGTTGCCTGGTAACTACATAAACATATACCTGTCAACACGGGTTGGGGTCGGGTGAAATAATGGTCGAGATCCCGGCAGTCAGCATACCGGCACCGGGATCACAGCCGGCAGAGGGGCGAGCGCAACGAAGCCCCTGGCACGCTTGGTGGCTTGATGCGCTCGCCTCAGGTTATATTCCCCACTCTATGGGTGTCATGAACACCCACGAGTGGGAATAGCCGTGGGCCCCCTGTTGGCATCCTAGCGGCCGGGATCCAGTCGTCGGTATGCTGAGCAGCGGGACCCCGACCGCCGGTCACCTGACTACATCCATGACTCTACAGTTAGAGACCCGCTGGATATTTAAGCTTAATACCGTAGCACCTGCAGGCTAGAATGAGGACATCACTTGGAACAGTTTCCTATAATCCTGAAAGGTGACAGCTTTATGCTGGATTCAATAAAATAAGGCGGTACACGGATTTTGCTTATCTCTCAGGATCACAGTCTCTGACGGGCTAATTACCCTTATGTCTTATAGTCTCTGCTGATAGTGAGTTTGACCCTGCTTTGATTTGACTATGTTTGAATTACTGTCAGACCGGTACATATTGCTGGTATACGTAAAGCAGTTTCTGTTGATTATTAATTGTGGACTGTGTTTGGTCTTTGACTTTGGAGTATGGCATGTGTGCTGATAATTTATTACTGTACGGCATTGTGTTCAATCCATGTATCCATATTGTGTTCAGTTATTGCTACAATGGTGGTGACAGATATATTTACGTAGTTACCAGGCAACATCCGATATAGGAGTAGCGCAGAGAGTCACACGGCGCAGGACTGTGACGTCATACTCCTCCTGGCGTCTCGTGTTACACTACTAGTCTGGGTTGTTTTTTTATAAAGGTTCAACATATTTTGTATTTGCTTCATCCTGATGAAAGTTTACTGTACATTAAAACTGAAACATTGATATTGCACATGGTGCAAGTCACCTTAATATACCTTTTCATCTACAAGCCCAGAAACACACACACACACATTATATGTGTATATATATATTTATATAGTTCCAGTTGAAGAAGTTCTTTGGGACGAAACGCGTTGAGTTCTGTGTCTTTTTGATATCTGTATCACCATTTAAACAACTTTTCGGCAAAACAATCTGCTCAATTCAACTGGAACACTCTCCCATGCAATTATATATTTATGTATATGTGCTTTCCTGTGTGGATTTGTAAATACATTTTATTTGTATCTATTAAATTTTTTTTTATGTTTCACAATATTCCTTATGCTGTTATTGTAGATATACAGTTTTCTAACAACAACATTAGCGCCCTCAGAACTGTGTTTTGTGTTTTAACTATGAACCCTTACTAGCGGGGGGCTCTCCTAGAGGTGCTGCTGTTTATTTGTCCTAGCGCAGCGCAGTTGGGTAATTGTGTTCTATATCATAGGTTCTCAAACTCGGTCCTCAGGACCCCACACAGTGCATGTTTTTCAGGTCTCCTCACAGAATCACAAGTGAAATAATTATCTCCACCTGTGGACCGTATAAAATGTGTCAGTGAATAATTAATACACCTGTGCACTTGCTGGGTTACCTGCAAAACATGCACTGTGTGGGGTCCTGAGGGCCGAGTTTGAGAACCAGTTATATATATATATATATATATATACACACATATATACACACACATACACACACAGTATAACAGTATATTACACATTTACATTTTTATTTATTCTGAAACAACAATAAAGTTATCTGTATAGCTCCCAAAACACGTTACTAATGCACCATGGCCCTCATTCCGAGTTGTTCGCTCGCAAGCTGCTTTTAGCAGCATTGCACACGCTAAGCCGCCGCCTACTGGGAGTGAATCTTAGCTTATCAAAATTGCGAACGAAAGATTTGCAATATTGCGAAAAGACTTCTCTGTGCAGTTTCTGAGTAGCTCAAGACTTACTCTTCCAGTGCGATCAGTTCAGTGCTTGTCGTTCCTGGTTTGACGTCACAAACACACCCAGCGTTCGCCCAGACACTCCTCCGTTTCTCCAGCCACTCCCGCGTTTTTCCCAGAAACGGTAGCGTTTTTTCACACACTCCCATAAAACGCCCAGTTTCCGCCAAGAAACACCCACTTCCTGTCAATCACACTCCGATCTCCAGTACTTAGAAAAAAACTCGTAATGCCGTGAGTAAAATACCAATCTTCATAGCAAAATTACTTGGCGCAGTCGCAGTGCGAACATTGCGCATGCGCAGTTAGCGGAAAATCACTGCGATGCGAAGAAAGTTACCGAGCGAACAACTCGGAATGACCACCCATGTCTGTTGTCAGACTCAGTGGTTACCATTAATAGAATCCATTAGTCGTAAATCAAGATTTCACCACCTCAAACCAAAAAACATGATAGGGACACAATTCTTTTGCATAATTCGCTCATTTGCATGTATAAAAATTACTTTAAAAAATAGCTACATTGTGTGTTTTTCAAGTATTACTTTTACTCTGAAAGGAAAACTTCACTTTGCGCTAATCATCTAGAACATTAGGCTGAAGCTGCTGCACTCACTTTGTGTAAAAGGAATAATAATAATACTGCCTAGCTCCCGCATTGCTCTCCATGCACTAATGGACAGTGCAGGTTGAGTTTATTACAAGCTGAAGCCTGCTAATCTGATGCAGGTGTCTTCAGTTATGCTCTGATAGATGCTGCGGTGTGCAATCAATACCACCTAAACCCAGGAAAAGAGGGAAAATGAATGTTCAAATCTCTGACTTGGAACACAAGCAAGTGCTTTCAGCGATTCTATCCCAGATGTGATGAAAATAGATCCTTGCAGGCTGAGCACTACATTGTAGTCAAGCGATGAGGAAGAGAACCCAGACAGGGCGGTAACCAGCCAGTGGTACCCTGGTCAGGGGAATGCACTGATGTTATTAAATACAAATAGAGAAGTACTAGATTACAGGACCTGCTTCTAATGTGTGCTGCAAAAACTTCAGTTTCATACCACATGAAGGGTTGATCGCTTGTCCTAAGTCTCAGTAAGTAGAGCAAATCCATGCAGGCGAGAGAGCTTTCTCATGTAATCCATTGGAGATCACAAAGAAAAAGAAAAATCAATGAAAAGTTAATAGTAAGAGCATAAAAGAGATGAAACCACAGGGGGGGGGGTTGTGGACTATGGGGAAAAGGAATACAGAAAAGTTTCCACATTTTGACAAGCAGAACCTGACAGTGAAAGTCATCTGTTATTTTACGTACATCTAAATGTCCTCACTCAGCAGTCTCCGAGACCATGGTATTACACGCTTCACACGACGTACGCTACCGTAAGCCGTACATATATAGATGTCATGAGACTGCAGATAGAGTTCAGTATTTTGTCATAGTATTAGGTGTTATTAACAGTAATGAAATGTCTCCATAGATAACACCGAAATTAAGGGGTATAGAAACAGAGAATTTAACGGCAGATAAGAACCACTTGGCCCAACTAGTTGGCCCCATTTTTTTTTTTTTATCTCAAACCTTATTTGTTAGTTATTTCTTTGTAAGGATATCCTTACGTCTGTCCCATGCATGTTTAAATTGCTCTACTGTCTTAGCCTCTACCACAAACGATGTGAGGCTATTCCACTACCCTTTCTGTGAAGTAATTTTTCCTCAAATTTCCCCTGAACCCCCCCCCCCCCACTCCAGTCTTAGTGCATGTCCTCGTGTCCTATTGCTCCTCTTCATTTGGAGAATGTTTTTCTCCTGGACTTTACCCAAACCCTTGATATATTTGAAAGTTTCTATCATGTCCCCCCTTTCCCTTCTCTGCTCCAAACTATACATATTGAGATTTTTTTAGTCTTTCTGGGTATGTTTTGTGATGTAGGCCATACACCATTTTAGTTGCCCTTCTTTGTACAGTCTCTAATGTATTAATATCCTTTTGAAGATATGGCCTCCAGAATTGAACACAATTCTAGATGAGGCCGTACCAATGACCTATACAGTGGCATTATTACTTCTTTCTTTCTGCTGCTGATTCCTCTCCCAATGCAGCCAAGCATCTGACTAGCCTTCCTCATTGATTTGTTACATTGCTTACCTGCCTTTATGTCACCTGAAATAGTGACTCCTACTGTAGATCTCTTTCCTCCTCAGTAGTTTCCAGTATAGTGCCATTAATACTATACTTAGACTTTGGATTTTTGAGACCCAAGTGCATGATTTAGCATTTTTTGTCATTAAACTGTAATTGCCACACTCTTGACCATTCCTCTAGTCTACCTAGATCCTCAATCATTTGTTTTACCTCACCTGGTGTGTCTACCATGTTGCACACCTTTGTGTCATCTGCAAAAAGGCATTCTTTCCCTTTAATGCCATTTGCAATGTCACCAACAAAGATATTAAAAAGCACTGGTCCAAGTACAGATCCCTGGGGTACTCCACAGGTAACATTTCCCTCCTGTGCACTCCATTTACCACAACTCTCTGTTTTCTATCCTGCAACCAAGATTTTATCCATTCAATAATCCTAGTATCCAATCACAAACTTTCAAGTTTATTTAGCAGTCTGCAATGGGGAACAGTGTCAAAAGCCTTACTAAAGTCTAGATAAACTATATCCACGGCTCCACCTTTATCCATCACTTTAGTCACACAGTCAAAAAAGTCAATAAGATTTGTTTGACATGATCTCCCCCCAGTGAATCCAAGCTGTTTGGGATCCTGTAAATTGCTGGATTTGAGATAGTCTACAACTCATTCTTTTAGGAGTGTTTCCATCAGTTTCCCTACTACTGATGTAACTCACTGGTCTATAGTTGTTTGCCTCTTCCTTGCTTCCACTTTTGTGCAGTGGGACTACGTTCGCTCTTTTCCAGTCCTCTGGAATTAATCCTGTAGCTGATGACTGGTTCAATAATTCTGTCAATGGTGCTACCAGCACCTCTTTAAGTTATTTTAGTATCCTTGGATGTATCCCATCTGGCCCCATAGATTTGTCTACTTTCCGCTTTGAGAGTTCTGTTAGGACCTTCTCCTCTGTAAATGTACTTGTTTCATTTTCCTGAATATCCCTGCAACTTCACTGTGGCCCCTTCCCTCTCTTTTAGTAGTGAATACTGAGCAAAAACAATTAAGATGATCTGCTATTACATTGTCTCCCTCAACCTGACTCCCAGTCTCTGATTTTAGTTGTATTATGCCACCTTTTGTTTTTCTCCTTTCACTTATATACCTAAAAAAAAAGGTTTTGCCTCCTTTACCCACTGACTGGGCCATTTTTTCCTCAGCTTGTGCCTTTGCACATTTGATTACCTTCTTAGTCTCCTTCTGTCTAACAATATATATATATCTGTCTTCATTATTTTGTCTCTGCTTATATTTCCAAAAAGCCATCTTTTTTGCTTTCACAATATTTGCTACTTCTTTCGCAAACCACACTGGCTTCCTTTTCCTTGTGTTTTTCCTAACACTTTTGATACAAAGGTCTGTTGCCTTTAATTTTGCACTTTTTAATGTTTCCCACCTCTCTGCACTGCTTCCAACTTCCTCCACTCTGCCAAAGGATCGCTTACACATTTTCCCATCCCTACAAAATCAGCCTTCGTAAAATCGAACACCTTTGTTTTTGTATGGGATGAGTCCGTCTCTGTCTTTATGCTGAACCATACTGCTTGACTATCACTAGATCCCAGGGTTTCACCTACTTTTAGATCTGATATTCTGTCTCCATTTGTATTAGGTTTAATATTGTATCTTTCTGAGTGGGCTCCCTCACCAATTGGTGGAGAAATGCTCCCTGAAGAGAATTTAAAATGTCCCTACTTCTAGTGGAACTAGCAACAGACACCTCCCAGTTTACATCAGGCAGATTAAAGTTTCCCATGATTATTACCTCTCCTTTAAATGCCATTTTAGTTATGTCCTGCAATAGTTTCTTGTCCAGTTCCTCTTCCTGACCTGGTGGCCTGTATATCATGTCAATACGAATAATTGACTTCTCCCCTGTTTCTATAATCACCCAAAGGGCCTCAGGTTTTTCTTCAATACTTTGTATTAGGTAGTATTTATGCTTTTTTTTTTTTAACATACATTGCTACAACTCCTCTGATATTTCCAATTCTGTCCTTTCTAAATAAAGTCATGATTTTCAATGCACCATGACTCTGTAATTGCCACAATATCTATATCATCCCTTGTCATTATTGCAATTAGTTCTGGGATTATATTTCCTAAGCTCCTAGCATTTGCACACATAGCTTTTAGAGTTTTGTTTGTGCTTTATCTGTTCCTAGCTATGTTATTCTCTCTGCCTAGGTTTGTTTTTGATCTGAATTATCTTCTGTTGCTGTGGATATGCTTCCTATCCCCTTTGCCTGCAGAAACAATACCTCTGTGTTGGGGGAGCAGATTGCTTTATTCCTATTTGGTTCACTGGTATGTTATGGCACAAACCAATATGGCAAACTGAAAAATCATGATAAATTCGGCAATAACCCATAAGACACCCAATCTGCACATTGCCAAGTACACTGCACCTGGCGCTTCACGATTTTCAGCCCACATGTGTAACAGGAAGGTTCAATACCAGCGCGGCATGTTTCCAGCAGGCTGAGCGGCTAGTACAATGGAGTGCCACATGGAATTGCAGTGACCAGAGAAGACCCAAGGAAATGTGCAGTCAGTGTGGTTTCTTTGCACACATACACAGATGTCCTTCACTTTAAAACAAATGTTACAAGAAAATGAGCTTTTGTTCGTATCACAGAAAGACATATACAGACATTTTATTATAGATCAAACACCAATTTACTGATCCAACATCTGAACAGACAAATAAATGGCTCCAGGAGGTCAGGAAAAATTGAAACGAGCGGAAATAAGGAAAACAATTATTTTAAATAAGACACGATAAAAAAAATACAACGAACAAAAACCCTGCAGAGATTCCAAGACAGAACTCAACTAAATTACAGACAATCAGAGAGGATTTAGAAATGGTGTTTTCTGT